>NC_133617.1:189911982-190252816 GCF_048593235.1 Sminthopsis crassicaudata
TTTGGGAGATTGAGATATACATCACAATAGCAACAATAATAGCAAACACTTATTAAATTCCCCATCAGTTCTATACTGCCCTTATCCCCTTATTGAGGCATAAGGCAATCAGATTTGGAAGGCTGTGTGAACACAAGCTCTGTAGGACTCCATCCAACTGTAAAGTCTTTAAGGATGATCCCAGCAACAGAGCATGTCTGTTGTTTAAGAATCAGTCTAGCTAAGTTCAGGTTATAAAAGGTATTTAAGGATCACTAGCATCTCTGGTGTGAGGGCTTGCTGAGCTCTTTTCAGGACTTTTCATCTACCTTTGGTGTCCACTTTTCACCCACCTTTGGTGTCCACTTTTCACCCAACTCTCATCTACGTCTCCAAGAATACATAGTATACCCACAAAGGGTAAAGCAGGCAAAACCAGATGAGAATAACCAACAAGCCTCAAACCCATCACGGAGTTAGGTTGATAGCTATAGCAAGCCTGTGAAGTCTTCCCCATATGGAATGAATGGATGAGAACAACTTGCTCTAACAGTCATGAAGATAGCTTAAAGCAGACTCTGTGGAGCTCTTAGAGTTTGGTCAGACATGAAAGACACTAAGGTCATAAACTGCATACTAGGTCATCACCAGTCATCACTTTTACTCTGGGAATTTGATGACTCTGGAAGAGAGAATGAAACTGAAGACTTTGTTCAGCTCTGCCTCACTTAAATTCAATTCATGTACAAGTCATGATATCGCCCCATAGTGTCTTTGGTCTTCATTGAAAACAAAGGACAGGGGCAGCTAGGTGGCACAGTGGATAGAGCACCAGCCCAGAAGTCAGGAGGACTTGAGTTCAAATCTGGTCTCAGACACTTAACACACTTCCTGGCGGTGTGACCCTGGGCAACTCATTTAACTCCAATTGCCTCAGGGGAAAAAAAAAAAAAAGGAGAAGAAGGAGGAGAAAACAACGAACAAACAAGAATAGCAAAGTGGAAAGAGCTCCTCAACAGCTGATCAGTCAGTAGGAAATGGATTCTTTGGTCATGGCAGAGAAATAGAATAAAAGAACAAAGAGACACAAACTCCTGTATAGCCTTTGCTGCCATTACAGTGATCATTATTGACTAATGGAAAAGGGGGGGAAATACTAAGAATTACACTTAAAGACTATCCACAAGCAATCGTGCAGGTGAGGACTTTATCCAGTACCCAATGAATGAATTGATAAACTACTAGAAGAAATAAATGACATCTATAGTCTATTACTGAGTACCTTTGGCTCAAATGTCTCCCTGACTTTTGCTTCATTTAATATTGATTATCTGGAGATTGTTTGAACAAAATCAACTCTGCAGTTGTAGCTAGTTAGAAATCTGATACAATATGAACATATGTATTTATTTCATTCTCTGAAGCCAAATATTTTTGTATTTTTTTTTGTTATCAAACAACAACGGGTCTTTGACTGCTCTACATATTTCCACTGGTTTTATCACTCTGAAAATATAGTCTGCTCTGAAGAATCATCTGCAAAAGCTTATCTGTTCTCTTATCTTTTAACAACCTTTATAAATCATACTCAAAGATTTTATGGAGATGAGAAAGTAAGCAGACAGGTCAATCAGAAGACTGATGTATGCTCAGTCACCTTTTAAAAATATTTCTATCCTCTGTGTTTATTTTAATAACTTCTCTTAGTAATATCTTGGAAATTGATATTCAAGTATCTTCAAAGAGGCCATTTTCTGCCTCGTTTCTTACCTAGCTTTAATAACTAAATGAGTTTGCCTCAGTCAAACTGAGATCTGTGAAAGACCTTATTTTTAAAAGACAAGGTCTCCACTGCATCCAGGGCCATCTCCAGACATCTTGATCTATATCTTGCCACTGAACTCAGATGATTCCTGAAGAGAAAATGAGGCTGGTGACTTTGCACAGCCTTCCCTCACTTAAATCCAATCTGCTTGCATGTCATAGTGTCATCTTCTTGATGTTATATTCCTCTTCAAGAACAATGGACAAATGACAACTCCAGGCTAAATATCCCCTCTTCCTTCATCCAATCCCCATAAAGGACTGATCTCAAGGCACTTTCCCATCCCAGTTACTCTCCTTTGGATACTTCAGCTCACTAATTCTTTTTGAAATGTTTTTACATTCATTGCAATGTATGGGAATACAACTATGGTACTTGGTCTTACAAAAAAAAAAAAATTAAATTCTTCCAGTTTTTAAAACTTTCCTACAGGAATAGTAAAAACAACACCTGCACACAATAGTGACGGTCACTTTTCCAAGAGCAGGTGTGTGAAATAAACCAACCCTCTGCAACTTTAATCATATTTAATTAAAGCCTGTGAAACGTGAAAGGGATAGCAGTTACTATGACTGCATCTAATGGTAATTACCATGTCAATTCTTTCCAGTTTGAGTTACTGCCAATTTTAGAGCCCATAGAAAGTAAGAAGCAAAAATAGAAGTTGGGGCAGTAGCCAAAAAACGCATTTTATTGTCTGTGGTGAAAAGCAACACAAAGCCACCTTGCTCATCACACACATTTGATATTTCTAGTTATTCTTACCTACCAAAATGTATAATTTCATTTTGTTTGATTGCGCTCACAAGAAACAAGAACATTGTTTTTGGAAAGAAATGTTTAAATTCTGGGAACTTCCATCTTGTAATCCCTGACTATGATATCATTGTCTTGATTCAGAAACTTGAGATTGAAAAGAATCAATTGTAAGCAGGAGTTCCTACCTTTGTATTCATACAGCATCACAGGTACGTTTTCTCTTGCAGAAAAGTGGAGATAAAGTATGTTGAACTTCTTAAACTTCAACCTGCACTAAGTAATAATTAAAAGGAAAGGGGAAATATTTTTAGTTCTATCAAACATTGATTCCAATACTATATAAACTATGTGGGAAAATAGGCAAAGAAAGAGTTTTATCAAATTCTTTTTATGATATAATATGATGCTGATGCCTAAACCAGGAAGAGTCAAACAGAAAAGAAAATTATAGACCAATTTCCCTAATGAGTATTGATGCAAAAATCTTAAATAAAATATTAGTAAAGAGATTACAGCAATTCAACAGGGTGATACACTAAGATGAAGTGGGATTTATATCAGGATTACAGAACTGTTTTAATATCAAGAAAACTATCAGCATAATTGACCATATCAATAATCAAACTAACAGAAATCGTTATCAAACAGATAATGATTATCTCAATAAATGCAAAAAAAAAGCATTTGACAAAATACAGCATCCATTCCTAATAAAAACACTAGAGAGCATAAGAATACCTGGAATTTTCCTTAAAATGACAAGCAGCATCTATCTAAAACCAAACATTAGATGTAATAGTGAGAAGCTAATTTGTATAAGAGATAGCTCTCTAAAAGAGGAAAAGTGGATGAATACAGAGGGAATTTCAGAAGAGGTAAAAACAATAGATTTCAATAAAAATTTATTCTTTAAAAAAATAAATATTGCAAAATTATAAGGAATGATCTCAAAGAAGATCTATACGTAAATAGCTTCTTCCACATACATTCCTTTGCAAAGGTACAAAAACCCCCATTTCTGTGGAATGTTACCTATGTCAGATTTTTTTTTTAATATTGATTGGTTTTGCTGCTTTTTTTCCTCTTATTTCTTTTCCTTTTTTTCCCCCTTTTTCATAGAAATTTCTTTATTATAAGGGGACAGCTTGCAGAAGGAAGGAGGAAATATAGATGATATAAAAACAAAAATATATCAATACAAATCTACTTTTTAATTTATTAAGCATATTTTATTTTTCAAGCACTGAATTGGGGACATTATGAATTATGAGACAAAAGGAACTATATTCTATCAAGAGAAATAACATGTATATCTATAAGTAAATAGAAAATAGAGTATGTCTAAAATCTTAATAGCATTAATTACCTAAACTGCACTAATACTTTTGAAACATTATATATGTGAAATGAGTAGAAATTTGCATATCACTTAGAGTACTAACAACTAATGGAGGGCCATTTCTTGTAGCAAGAGAAAGATAAGCTGTGCTTAAAAAAAAAATAAAGCTAGGATTCTAAGAGACAAAGGTGAGGAGGGAATGCACCTCAGGCATGAGGGAAAGTCTATGCAAAGGTATGGAACTAAGAAATGGAATGTCTTCTACAAGGAACAATAGGAGTGGTCCAGTTTGGCTGGAACATACAGTACATGAAGGAAAACAACCTGTAATAAGACTAGAACGGCAAACTGAAGATCCTGAAGGGTGAAATACTTCTGCTATTATCATTCAAGTGTAATTCTCCAAGATCATCTGTGATCTTTTAATTGCCATCATCTTTCAAATATCACAGTAGCTTTCGTTTTGGTCTCCGAGGATCAAGTATCTTCTCACTCTGCCAGAATAATTTTCCTAAAATATAGGGTCTGCCCATTTAGCCCCTCTATTCAGTAATCCTTAGTGTGGCCCAATAGTCCAAGATCAAATATATAATCTTTTGTTTGACTTTAAATGCCCTTCCTTTTTTTTTTCACTCTTCTTTTGCTTGACCTTTTTCCTCACGTTCTAGCATACATCTACAATAGCCTACTTGCGGATCCTTCCAGACAATACTTCACCTCTTATCTCTGTGCCTTTTCATTGGCTGTCCCTCATGCTTCAAATGTTTTTCCTTTCTGTGTTCCCTAGCTTCCCTCAAGATGCAATTTGAACCCTCTGAAAGAGATCTTTCCTGGTCCCCTTCAAATTTCTAGTGACTTCACCTTTGAGATTATCTTCCATTTATACTGCATATATCTTGTTATATACATAGTTATTTACATTGTATATCCTCTTTGAATGCAATTTTCTCAAGAGCAAAGATTCTTTTGACTTTCTAGTGCCTAACATAATTCCTGGCACAATTATTTATCTACATCTATCTATCTTTCTGAATATTATCTAACTTTCCAATATGTATCTATCTATTATTAATTTAGCTATCTATTCATCTATCTATAATCTATTTACATATCTATTTCTACATATCTCAATATATCTCTATCTATTCTTGAGAGCAAAGATGGCTTTTTCCTTTCTGATGTTGAACAAAATTCCTAGCACATCTTTGTTGTGAAGTAATTTTAGTTATGACTCTTCATTACCCTATTTGGGGTTTTCTTGGCAAAGATACTGGAGGGCTTTGCCATTTCCTTCTTCAATGCATTTTACAGATGAGGAACTAAGGTGAATAGTATTAAGTGACTTGTCCAGGGTCCCATAACTAATAAGATAGAAATATAGCTACATAAAAATATTAATATCTCTATATAGACAGAGATTTATGAAGATATATAAAGTAGATGAATTAGATGAATTATAAATAAAAATTTAGATAAACATATAGATTTAATTTCTATCTCTCTTTCAAGTTCCAGTTCCTAGACTTCAGTCTCATGATAATAGAAATAATATCTTTTATTTCCTTGCATTTCCCCCAAGAAATATTGATTCTTTTTCAATCCCAAAATTCCTTTAATTGCCTTAAAAAAGTTAAGGGCTTAAGTGACAGGAAATAGATAATGTGTAGTTATCCCAGTACTGACACTTTAAAAACTAAAAATTATATTAGACTTCTTTAAATTTATAAAATACTCCAAACTACTTCTATATTGGTATGCATAAACTGCCTATTCTCTTCTCCAGTATGATTCTTCCCCTCAGGGGACTCTGAGTGGTCCCTTCCTGTTAATTGTGGGATACTGACTACCGACATCAAAGCCAGACTGACATTTCTCTATCATTCAATGTCTTCCACATATCCTGTGCTCTTTCATGAGCCTTTCCTTCCTTGTGTTTATTGTTAGCAGGCTTCAGGGGCCTTTCTCTGAAAATTCTCTATTATAGGCTAATAAAAGGAAGTATAGTGAGGCACTTCTGCTATTTAAGAATCATCAGATAAGTTTTTGATGAACTCTAAGCAACTCTGAGCCTGTAATGATTTCCTTTAGGGGCCAGCTATGGGATTTCCACACAAATTCCCTTTCCCCTTTCTCTTGTATTAGGCCTGCTGAGCTTTGCAGCCTGTTTCCAGATGGTCTGAAGTTTTTGAGTAGATGACTTGGCCCACAGGCCTGGCAAGGGCAATCCTTTAAAATCCATATTAACCACTGAGGCATCTGCTGTCCTCACACCTCAGCAAATCATGTCAAGATGAAAAATGCCTTTGTGTATTTTGAGTATGATGTGAAAGATTTATGTTCCAGGTTCCTTTGTTTAGAGGGAGATAACTGAGAAGTTTACCACTGGCTTCCAGGAAGTCATACCCTAATTTCTAGTCTGAGTCTAAAAATGGTCTAGATTCTACTCACTCCACTGCTGTCCCAGAGGTTACTGTATTCTAAGCTTGAATCCAAGCCAAACTTCTATCTGCAAATGTGATCTAAGGTAGGGCTAGGCTGGATTGGATATACTCCAGTCTCTAAAAATGTGCTGGTGGTGTTGTTCAGTCGTTTCAATAGTGCCCAACTCTTCATTACCTCTTTGGGGTTTTCTTGGCAAAAATGCTGGAGTACTTTGCCAGTTCCTTCTCCAATTCAATTTAGATATGAGAAACTGAGGCAAGCAGGGGTAAGTGACTTCTTGGGGTTATACAGCTAGTAAATGTCTGAGGCCAGATTTGAACTGAAGAAATTTTCTTGATTTCAGGACCTGCCCTCTATTTAATGTGATACCTAGCTACCTATTTCTAGAAGCATACCTGGCCTGTAAGAATTCCTAGGTGATTAATTAAGTCATTTCAGGGAATGATATCGAAAAATCATGTGATCCCTTTCATTGGCCATAGGTAGATAAAACCTCAGGAGTGCTATTCTGAGATCTAATTCTCACCCAAAGATTACTGAGGGCCAAGACAGTCCCATCAATGGTTACCTATGCTGAACTGTAGTAAAACCTTCTTCTCAATAGATAACATCTGTAAGTAGAAGATTTTTGTCCTACATACTTAGGAGAGGATACATTGCTATTGAAGGGTAATTAGTGCTCTATTTCAGGGTAAATACAAACAGAGGGACATGCCTCCTCTTCTGTAGTTACTATCACCTTGCTTTATTCATGGTTTTCTGCAGCATTCAGCATCATTAACATAGCTAGTCCCAGACTGCAATCCCCAGGGTTCCATTGCAAAGGTGTACCTTCTCCATAGTTCTTTTCTCCTCCCCATTCTCATAGAGGGGGGGAGGGGGGGCATACTCTTAGTGAGTGGCTGATTCCCTTGTAGTATGACTACACTCACAGTTAGACTCCTCTCTCTGCCCTAACTTCTCAAGAACTCCATATTATAAGGCTGCCTAATAGAGATTTTCCCAGGTTATCACAAGGTTTGAAGATTATGATTCCTTGTGTTGGAAAATTTTGCTTCAATTTGCTGTTACTTTTCTCCAAAACACTTTGGAAGCTTTGAATTTTGACTATAATACATGCAATTAAAATTATCAGTCAAGGGTTAAATAACTATTATTATAAAGAGCAGAATTTTCAGTATTAAATCATATATACTTATAAAAATAAATTTTTGTGTCCTTTGTCATAGACACTCATAATCCATTAGATCAGGAACTCCTTGAGGGCAAAATCTTTTACTTTTTTTTTTTTTTTTTTGGTTTTACCAGTACTTATCACAATACCTGGCACATTATTATTGTTCTTAAGGTTTTTCAGATGTGTCTAACCATTCATGACTTTATTTGGTATATTTTTGGCAAGAATACTAAAGGAGTTTGCCATTTTCTTTTCCATATCATTTTCTAGATGAGGAAATTGGGACAAATAGGGTTAAATGACTCTCTCAGAGTCCACAACTAAGTATATGAGACCAGATTTTTACTCTTCCTATTAGTATGGCAGAAATTAGACATGGACTCACACTTAACACCATATACCAAGATAAGATCAAAATGGGTCCATGATTTAGGCATAAAGAATGAGATCATAAATAGATTAGAGGAACAGAGGATAGTCTACCTCTCAGACCTGTGGAGGAGGAAGGAATTTATAACCAGAGGAGAACTAGAGATCATTATTGATCACAAAATAGAAGATTTTGATTACATAAAACTAAGAAGTTTCTGTACAAACAATACTAATGCAAACAAGATTAGAAGGGAAGTAACAAACTGGGAAAATATTTTTACAGTTAAAGGTTCTGATAAAGGTCTCATTTCCAAAACATATAGAGAACTGACCCTAATTTATAAGAAATCAAACCATTCTCCAATTGATAAATGGTCAAAGGATATGAACAGACAAATTCTCAGATGATGAAATTGAAACTATTTCCACTCATATGAAAGAGTGTTCCAAATCACTACTGATCAGAGAAATGCAAATTAAGACAACTCTGAGATACAACTACACACCTGTCAGATTGGCTAAGATGACAGGAACAAATAATGATGAATGTTGGAGTGGATGTGGGAAAAGTGGGACACATTGTTGGTGGAATTGTGAAAAAATCCAACCATTCTGGAGAGCAATTTGGAACTATGCCCAAAAAGTTATCAAAATGTGCATACCCTTTGATCCAGCAGTGCTACCTACTACTGGGCTTATACCCCAAAGAAATACTAAAGAGGGGAAAGGGACCTGTTTGTGCCAAAATGTTTGTGGCAGCTCTTTTCGTAGTGGCTAGAAACTGGAAAATGAATGGATGTCCATTAATTGGAGAATGGTTGGGTAAATTATGTTATATGAAGGTTATGTATTATTATTGCTCTGTAAGAAATGACCAGCAGGATGAATTCAGAAAGGTTTGGAGAGAACTGATGAACTGATGCTGAGTGAAATGAGCAGAACCAGAAGATCACTATACACTTCAACAACAATGCTGTATGAAGATGTATTCTGATGGAAGTGGGTATCTTCAACATAAAGAAGATCCAACTCACTTCCAGTTGATCAATGATGGACAGAAACAACTACACCCAGAGAAGGAACACTGGGAAGTGAATGTAAATTGTTAGCACTACTGTCTATCTACCCAGGTTACTTATACCTTCGGAATCCAATACTTAATGTGCAATAAGAAAATTGGATTTACACACATATATTGTATCTAGGTTATACTATAACACATGTAAAATGTATGGGATTGCCTGTCATCTAGGGGAGGGAGTAAAGGGAGGGAGGGGATAATTTGGAAAAATGATTACAAGGGATAATGTTTTTTAAAAAAATTACTCATGCATATATACTGTCAAAAAAAATTTATAATAAAGTGACTTTGTTTTCAAAAAAAAAAAAAAGAAAGTGTCTTCCTGAGTTAAGTTCAGTATTCTATTCACTGTACCACCTAACCAACACATAATAGGCAATAAATACATATTTATTGACTGACATATACTATGTCCAATGCACTAAATTGGTACCTGACTAGCTTGCTATTTCTCATTCTGACTATTCTTCTCATCTATGTGCATCTTACCACCAATGGAATTCTGAGTAGAATTACAAAATGGAAGTTGGAAAGGATCTTAGTGACCATCTCATCAAACCTATTACCAAAAGGAATCCTCATTACAATATATCCAGTAATTGGTCATCTAGTCCCTACTAGAAGATCTACAAAGTGGAAAATCCCACTTTTTGTGTTCCAAAAGTATTGAGACATCTGGACTGATTCTTCTATCTTCAACAAATGATTGGGGAGGACATTTACAGATATATTGGACTATCCAGATGTATGTTAACCATTATTAGTGTCTGCTTATGCCCATCAATATTTTTAATGCTTCAAAAGATCTGTTTTCTTCAGTGTAGACAAACCCTGAGTACACTGCAGAACATAGACCCTCTCCACCTTGCTCTGGTCCAAAATTTCATCACCTGGTGCCAGGTTTGAATTATGAGTATTTCCAAATTGGTCCTTGGTTGGCAAATACCCAGTCCCTCATTAGATCTGCATTCAAAGCTTTAGTAGAACCCTTCAGCCTTCAAGAACAACACCATGAGTTATATGACCATGAGTTATATGATTTAGCAGAGCTGAATGTAAATCAATACATGCAATGTTTACTTTTTTTCTGTTTTTTTTTTCTCTCCAATGTTTTTTCCCATTTGTTCTGCTTTTTCTCTCCTAACATAATTGATAAAACAATATGTATTAATTTTTTTTAAAAAAAGGTTTCAGCAGGGACTGTCAATCAACATCTCTTAGAAAACTAGAAGATGTCTTTCAGTAATCATTCTAAATAAGGGAGTGCTGTAGTAAACAGCACCTACCAGTCTATTCCTGCATTGCTCTTGCCCAGGGATGCCTCAGGGATGACTGCTATTTCTACCCTCTCCTTTTCATATTCCAATTCATAGATTCAGAACTGGGATAATATGTCCCTTTAGCTTGGATCAAAGCCAAGCAATGATGAGCTTAATTCATGTGATCCTAGGATCATTGATTTGAGCTCAAAGATCACAGAAGCCATCTGGTCCAACTCCTACATTTTAAAGATGAAGAAACTGAGGCCCAGGTAGGTAACTTACTTGCCTATGATTACACAGGTAGTAAGTGGCAGACTTACCTAGGTTCTTTAGCTCTGGTAGTGCTCTCAAGTCTGGAGGATCTGAGAAAACATAAACTGCTAGAATGCCCCACTCTGACAATTTGGTGATAAGCACAATTTAAAATATATAGTCTCTGGTCTACAGTGTCCTAAGAGGTATGGGTCTTTGCTGCTTTGCAACTAGCCTCCTCACTATGTTCAGTAATAGCCATTAAGATCAACCTGAGTACCTACTAACAAATCTCCACTTCTATCAGCAGGGAACAGGAGGAAAGGCATTTTCTGAGCATGGCTCCCAACCTGCTGTGGTTTGGCAGAGATCTAGTTTGCTAACTAGGGGGCACAAGGCAGATCTGTCTTCTAAGCCTGGTGTACTATTGATTTCAATATGCTTATCATTACTGTATATTACTGAGGCTGGAAGTATAGGTATGTGGGTGACTGGGGGAGGGGAAGGGTCAGATAGAATTCTAAGTTAGAATCACAGGATGTCAGAGTCAGAAGAAAGCTTAAAGGGGTATTTATTCCAAACCCCTCAGGAAACTGAGATTGAAAGAGGGAAAAAAATGACTCAGTCGAAATCACACTGCTAATTAGTATCATAGGCAGGACTTGATTCAGACTCCCCAAGTCCTATTCTGATAATCTTTTTTTCTATATTGTTGGAGCAGTTCTAACACCTGGGTTGGACAAAGCAATATAAAGTTCAATAATGTCACTCTTATTAGCTCTTCTATGAAAGTTCTGAATGGGGAATGAAATTACAACTCACAACTAGAAGGAGAATTTGATGTTCTCTGAATGAAACCCATTTTTTAGTGCATGATTATACATTATACATACATTATATATAGACAGTTTGTTATTATGTTATTTTCTTAAACAAAACAAAACAAGCACCTCCCCCTATATTAGACACTGCAACCTCAAGAAATTATCTTCCTTTCCATTCAGAGCTACTAGTTTGGTCTAATCCTAAAGCAAATTGTGTATGTTTCTAACCTCACCTGCAAAAGTCTCTTTTGATGCAATGATTTTAAACAGCAGTCACTGGGTCCCTTCCAAATGAATGTCCTTTGCCTGGAGCCTTTTTATTCTCTAATTGTGTAAGAAGCAGCAAAAGAAGAGCTTTCCCATACATTCTTTATTTCTGCTAACAGTAAACTCTGAAAGTGTATTAGATATCAGAGATACAAAGGTGAAATTAGTAATGACAACTAACATTTAAATGGTGCTTTATGATGATGTCAAAAGTTTCCATGCAACTTGGAATCTCTTTAACATCTAAAGGAAATATAAACATTGTATCTGATTCACTTAGACTTTTATTAATATGTAACTGTGATGATAGGTTTCTATGGTAAAGAATGTCTATGAAACTATGTAATAGTCTTCTATGCAATTGGAATACTCAATTTTTCTAACAATAAAACAGCTCCTAAACTTACTGGTATGACTTCAAAATGCAGCAAAATTTTCTTTGAATAGAGGCCATGGCTTTGTGGTTCTCGGCTTACATAATTCCTCTTCTATATTATAAAAATAAAGGAAGGGATAGAACCTTGAAGTTTAAAAAACAAAACAAAACACAGAGATCACAAGGTCAGAATTTTGCCAATGGGTGAACTTTTTAAAAAGAAAATATTTTCTGAAAAAAAAAAAAAAGAAAGAAAATATTTTCTGCAAAAGTTTCTAGGAATGACAACACATTTTCATAATGGCAATGATTGGTCTTCTAATAGAAAACTATTATTTTTTGGGGGGGAGTACATGTAAAGTAGAAAAAAATTAAATAGTGCTTACTATTTTAAATTAAATGGTGCTTAAATTGGGCTAAGCAATTATTAGCTCATTTGATCTGGACAACAACCTTAGAAAGAAGATGCTATCATTACCCCAATTTTACACATGAGGAAACTGAGACAAACAGAGATTAAGTGATTTACCCAGGGGTCACCTAGCTAAGTAAATCTCTGCAGGTGGTCTTCTTGACTCCCAAGTCCAGAGCTCTATCCACTGAGCCATCTAGCTACCCTCAAGGTAATTACAATCTAGCATAAGGATAGGCAGAAAGAACCATCATCACCAGAGGATTACCCCTTTCCATCCCCCTTGGTTGGGCTGTTTGACTGCTCAGAAAGTTTGAATAAGATGGGAATCAACTAATTGTTTCTGACATCTGCTCTGTCACTGTTTCTTAAGATTCTCCATGTCTTACTATCTGCCTTTTCTCTATGCCTGAAGTTCTGGAGTCCTGCCATCTAACTTATAACAGCACCCCAAATTATTTTGAGTTGTGTCCCTCAATTACAGTGTGAATTCCTTGAGAGCTAAGAATATCGAACCTTTTCTATTTGTATCACCAGTACTTAACACGGTGCTTAGCATGTAATGCTTCCTCTGCACCCCACATCAGTCATTGCTTCATTCAATACATCAAATAGCTTGTGGTGAGAGATTAGGAGACTGGGGAATAGCTGCTAGCTGAGAACCAGGGAAGACTGGATGGGGGATATGATCTCCAAGGATTTTGGCAGGTGGATATGATGAAGTTTCTTTCCAGACTTACTGGGACAGTATAGACAAAGCTATGGATATGGAAGAGGGCCAGACTAGATAAGAGAATTGTAAATAATCTGAGGTGCAAAGTGCATTGAGAAATTGGATCTTGTGACAGTTCTAGGGAGTAACTTTTGAGAGAACTTCTCATCCCAAGAACTCAAAAAAATCTAATTTTTCCCATGTTTCCCAAAAATTTAACTCAACCTTAATTCTATCTTCTAGCAGAACTACAATAAATTTAATTGTTTGGGTGATTTTCAACAAATCTCTGAAATAAGGTATTATCTTTTTCATCCAGGTTTTCTATTTCCGTATAGAAATCAAATGAACAATCTCTAAAAGGAATTTTGCACATCAATGTTCCCTCCCACCTTCCCTTTCATTATTCAATTGAAGAGCTTCAGACACATGCAGTGGGACTCTGCCATCTACAGGTCTGAGAGAGGCTTGCAACCACCACAAAAGTTAAGGGTAGGGGGCAGAAGAGGAACCCAAATTTTAAAGGGCAACTTTTCATTTTAAACTTGAATCTGAAGATGTTCCATGTAAAATTAATGGAGAGAAAAATTAGTCACTTGGCTGTGAATTGAAAAGTGGTTGTTTTCCATTGTCAACCCAATAATTGCAGACAAAATTAGAAAAAGTAATTTGTTGCCCAAATCAGAAGAACCCCACTGAGAAATACCATTTGTGGTGCTATTAAAATAACAATGTCTTGCTGAGCTTTTGCCACATGTGCTTTGGTTAGTTTTTATTCTTATTCTTATAGAATCTTATTGCAAAACCATTTCCTTCAATAAAAACAAAGCACTTTTCATTACCTTGACAGTTTTTGGCAGCTTTTCATAGTTGTTTCAAAGTTGTGGATCAAGTTGAAAATAGGGAAAGATATTGTGAAGATTGCATAAGGAAGGAATTTATATAGACTATCGCTATAAAAGTATAAATAATTGCAAACATCAATAAACACACATATAATTGAAAACCCATACTATGTACTTAATATACCATATCTCCAACCATCTGTTTGCTTTTTAATAGATTATAAATGCTTATAAACTGTTATTAAATTCCAGGAATGAAAATTAATTCATAGATGCCACTGGCAAGAGAAACTAAAGAAACTCATTCATAATACCAAAATAAAAATTAAAAAAAAGTAAACCTCCTTCACATGGCTCTAGCCAACATTAAATGAGCCTTCCTAATTTGGCAAACCCAGCAGGAACACACCAGAATCAATATTTGTAAGAGGGGAAATGGAACTAGCTTGGGCAGACAGATTGTTGCACTAGAAGTTTTAAAACCTCCCGGGGAAATTGTGGTGATTTGGGTCAGCTCCTGAAAAGAGGCAGCCTGAGGGAGGGGCCGTTGCCTCTTCATTAACCCTCATTAACTGTTTTGCATTCTTCCTGTTTATACAATTCAGCCCCTAAAAAAGAATTCAGCATATGAGTGAGAAGTGTTTATAAACATAACTTTTTTGGCAAACCAGCTCTACTATTGTAAATAAATTTTGAGGATTTTATCCCATTTTGAATTACTTTAAATATAATCAAGTGCCTACTACAGTCAAATTTGGAGCTAAGGGTATAGAAAAACAAAAGTAAATCTATTCTTACCCTCAAGGAGTTAGTTTATTTTGCTCTTTATGACTCCCACCCATTGTTTTTGCCTAATTTGGCCCTCTGGGTTTAAATGCTTTTACTTTCAGTCTTTCATTTCCTTCCCCCCCTCCCACCATTATGTCAGACCTCACATGACAATATTTGGAGTTTTCTTGGCAAAGATACTGGAATGGTTTGACATTTCCTTTTCCAATTCATTTTACAGATGAGGAAATTGAGGCAAACAGGGTTAAGCAACTTGCCCAGTGACAGACACACAACTAGTAAATTTCTGAGGCTAAATTTTAATTCAGAAAGATGAGTCAGGCACTCTATCCACTACATCACCCAGCTACCTTTTGGATCCACTAAAACAAATCTAATCCATCTTTCTCATAACAGCCTTCAAATACTCAAATTATCATGCCATCACTTCTAGAGCTTTTTCCAGGGTAAATATCCCCAGTTCTTTCCATTACTCTTTATATGATGGATTCAAAGCCTTTCACCATCCGGGTTACACTCTCCTGGATGGATGCCTAAAATGTGGTTCTTAGAATCAAATACAACAATCTCAATGTTGTCTGACCAACATGGAGTACATCAGGATTATCACTTCCTTGGTCCTGGAAGCTATGCCTCTTAATGCTGCCCAAAATTTCACTAGTCTTTTGGCCTGCCATACCACACTGCTGACTCATAATGAAATTGCAGTCCATTAAGATCCCCAAGATCTTTTGGAGACAAACTGTTATCTAATTCTCCTACCTTGTACTTGTGATGTTGATTTTTTTTTTTTTTTTACCCAAATATAAGATTTTACGTTTTTTTTAATTATTGGGTTTTTATCTTATTAGATCTTGGTATGTTAACAATCGCAATTATTCTTTATAAATGTTAAATGGACCTCTTGGAAAGTGGCTATCTTCCAAATCTGCTTGAAATTGCTTTAAGTAATCATAAATGGTCCTACTCAAAATTGCAAAGAGTCATTCATGAGGACTCAGAAAATACAGCAAGTTCTGAATATTTATGTAGAGAGGCCCCACATTTAATGAAGCCCATATGTTGCCAGAGCTATCTGCCATATGGGGCATGGGGGTATCTTTATATGGCTTGAAGAGAGGTGGAATAGACATCACTAGCCTCTTCAAACGCAGGCGCAGGAGTGCACACATACACACACACACACACACACACACACACACACACACACACACACACACACCGACTTTCTTCAGAGGAGATTTTATTTCCTGCCCGGAGAAAAGCGGGAAGTTTTAGAGAATAGAGGCTTGACTACTCTGGTTTCCTCCAGAGAAGGGATGGGGGTAGGGAATGGGAAGGATGATCTCTTTTAAATATTATTAGTCTAAGGGATGTCTCAAGTTTGAGTTGATTTCTGATCACTATTATATTCCTTAGAGGGAAGCAAAATTCCAAGCTTTCTATCCAAGTTTCAACTCCTTTCCCACTAAATATCAGTTCCCCTATGAACTTAGCCAAGAAAATCCATTTATCTAAATAAGTAGCAAAACAAAAATAAGAGAAGCATATATATGAGAATATATAGCAGACAATACAGTGTGAAGGAGCTTTCCCCTTGGGAATGAAGTAATTCAGCCCAACCAGAGAGAAAGTCCTTGATCTTATCCAAATAGAAGTCCCCCAAAGTCTTTAGCATAGCAAATAAGGTATAAAGACATGATGGAGACTCTGGACTGTTAAAGAGCTTCATCCATGGCTTCATCTTCCCTCTCAAAGCTGACAGTCAGAAGCATCCAAAGTAACATCAGGCCTGCATCAACTTAAAGTTGGTGAGAATTTGAAGATTAAATAAACTAACCTATCACTGTTACCAACTCCATCCTAACCCTCAGCCTAGCATTCATCTTCACCAAAGAGTAGAAAGTTTCAAACCAAAGAACTCTTGAGTTGCATGTATTTAGAATTTATTTCAAAGAAGAAAGCCCTTTGGAAGTGTCTAGCTGAATGAAAAGTACTAAATGGGGTTCACTAAAATAAAGACTGGTTTGGAGGAAAAGGTAAAGAATCAAACCCAGAGGTTTCATGGGAGCATGGGGGACATGGGAGAATCTGTCAAGTGGTTTCCCTTTTCTCACTATTATAAATATCCTTGTAGGTAAATAGAGGTGAGAGAGAAAAAGTAATTTTTGAAATAAAAGGAGGGATGAAAGAATGAAAGAAAAATGGTAATACACATGGAATTTACTGACTGCCTGGACATGCCAAGTAAAACTCTAGTTTCTAAGGAGACTGGTGCTGTCCTATCTCAGACATACCATCTAGACGATTAATCTATCAACAAGTTCCTGACCAAGAAAAGGCTAGTCCTTCCTGATGTGACAATACTTTACCATTTATTATCAGACAAGAGTAAGAAAACAGCTCTAGCAGACAAAAGGGAATGGGTCATGGATTTTTCTCTGCTGTTTTAGTCTTTAATTCTATCACTCCACTCATTTTCCAGCAATCATGCAGGACAGCTGTCCAGATCATCTTGCATGAATGGAAAAAAATAAAATGTAGGCTCCCCAAAGAGAGTTGCCAAAATCAGGCTAAGAAATCAATCCAAAGAACATTAAGTAAAGACCTTCCTCATACTGAGACCCTGTGTATTTGATTTCCAACAGCAACTACATGAATGAATTCAATATATCTGCCTGTTATAATGGAGTGATGTAATCCTCACACTGCATGGAAATAGTCCCCATATTCAGTGTTCTCTAGGAATTAGGAAAGGAAAAAAGAAGCTTTCCTGATAGGTCTGCAAGGGATATCATCCAGGAGGGTTGAGAGATACTAAAAGAATGACTTTCAAAAATATAAAGAAATGTCCAAAAGATGGAAGCAAGAACAGGTAACAGAGATTGAATATGAGTGTAATACAGTCCTAAAACAAAAAAAGTTTCAAGAATACTAAAGCTCATACTGAACTGAGAATTTCAAGGGAAGATTAAGAATAATTATTTTGGGAGGAGGTATAATCTTAGCTTGGGGAAGATGGGATAATGAAAACAGAAAGAAGCTGCTAATTTCTCATTTTGCATAAGTTCTTTCTGTTAAGGAGAATGGTTTTTATAGCAGAGATGATAGAACAAAAATGACTAAAGGAGCTGACACCCAAGATAATTAGGAGACAGATAGTATGAGATCACCTAGTTGGCCTTGATGAATTTAAGTCATCTGGTGCAGATGAACTATATCCTTGGATAAGAACTGGCAAATATGATTACTAAACCACAGTCAGTGATATATAAAAGATCATGGGCAAACAGCAAAGAAACCAAAAGATTGAAGAAGGGGAAATGCTATAGTGATTAAAAAGGGGGATGGGGGTAGGGAATGTAACTTGGCTTACAATTCCTAGGAAAATTCTAGAATGGATCATTTGAAAAATGACTAGAAAATATATAGAAAGAGAAGCTGTGAGTACAAAGAGTATGGCTCAATCAACAATAGGTCATGCCAGACTAACCACATTTCCCTTTTTTTTTTTTTTCTTTTTGACCAGAATAGGATTTCTCTGCTAGTTAAGGGCAATGCTGTGGATTGTCAGATGGAAGATTAGACTTTTCTGTTTGACTCCAGTAGGCAGAAGGAGATGACTGGAAATTGCTAAGAAGCAATTTAGGTTTAATTTCTAAAAAGTTTTCCTTAAAATTAGAGCTGTCAAAAGTGGAGCAGGCTCCCTTAAGAAATAACAGGTTCCTCCTTCTTGGAGGTCTTCAAGCAGAAGCTAGACAAACTCTCAATGGGTATATTTTAGTGGGAATTCCTTTCCATTATGAATTGAACAGTATGGCCAATGAGATCCCTTCTGTTTCCAAATTCTATAATTTTATAATTTTGAGAAGATATGTGAACACTGGAGAAGGGCAAATGAAAACTCACTATGAGTTTTCAAGTACATGTGCTCAAGGAATGTTTGTTAGGGTTCTTGATAGAGAATACCAAGTCCCCTGACAGCCACTTTATTTGCTGTGTGAACTTAGACAAGTGATTTTTAGCCTCTTGTTATTTTCATTTCCTTAACTTATAAAACTACATATACCTGCAGTAACTAAATCATAGAGTTTTTAGTAATAAACACAGAGTGCTTTGTAAACTTAAAGGGCCTTGTAAGTGTTATTGTTATTATAATTGCTATTGACATACTCCAAATACTTAAGCTCCAATTCTTGGCTATATGGTGTAGAGGAAGCCTAGACATTAGATTAGAATGTGCACCTGAGGAATTTCATTATTTTTTCTAAAGGCAAACACAAATCAAACACTCAAGCATAAAGAGCATTGTGTCATCCAATTAAAGCAATCAAAATTGAACTAGATATAAATTTTAAAAATGCATTGACAAACTGAATATTACTTTTAAAACACAAATTTTAAAAGTAAGAAGAAAAATGCCATGAAAATCTTTTGAGACATTAGGGTATGACTGGTAATACCTTGAATGTTCTATATGAATAGAAAAGGCATTCATCTTAGAATAAGACAACTTGAGTTTGGGTCTGATATCTCATAGTTATATGACTGTGGGCAAATCATTTAACTCCAGATTCCTCATCTTAAAATGGGGACAATGATATTTGTATTACCTCCCTTTTAGGCATGATATAAGAGAGATACATTTTAAGCCTCAAGAAGTAAAAACAATGTTATTATTATTCACTTGTCTCCTTTTTCAAAAATTTCTATATTTACACACACTCACACACTTACACATATTCATATTCACTCACAAACACAAACTTTAAAACTTTCCCCCAAATCTTCCTAAGAACTCTATATCCTGGGGGAACAAAAGGATTATAAGATTTATTATCTTATAATAATTGAATTGGAGGAACCTCAAGACTATCCAGTCCAATCCTTTCTTTTTGCCTAAAATTACACAGAGAATAGGCATCAGAGGTGCAATTTGAAGTGGGATTTTTGTTAAGACGCTTGCTATCATAACATTGTTTGGAGAAAGGAATAGTCGAGTCAGGCAAGTCGTTCTGAGAGAAACAATGTCTCTGTACTCATCAGACAAAGTTAAAAAAAAAAAGAAAAAGAAAAAAGGGTCTATGTTTTCTTGAGAAGTTTTTTTTT
Source organism: Sminthopsis crassicaudata (assembly GCF_048593235.1). Classification (NCBI taxonomy): domain Eukaryota; kingdom Metazoa; phylum Chordata; class Mammalia; order Dasyuromorphia; family Dasyuridae; genus Sminthopsis; species Sminthopsis crassicaudata. The sequence continues at coordinate 189,931,805 of NC_133617.1, forward strand.
TTTTTTCACATGTATGAAAAAGCAGTGATAAATAACTGGAGTTACAGCAAGCAAACCTTTTCTTCGCAGAAAACTCACAAAGGGAAGGATGTAACAAGGGGCTGGCAATGTAAAAGTGTTTCTCAGCAAGGGAAATTTTAAAAGGAAATGATAGGCATTATAAAGTCTCGTTTGGAGAGAAATGTGGTTAGAGAGATCACTTCCACTAATTCTTAGGTATAGCAGATGTGGTAAATATTTGGGATTGCTCTTGGAAGATGTTATATTTCATGAAATCGTATTTCATTTGTGATTGAAGTGAAAGCAAGAGGGATAGGATGAGACTGGGATTTATTGAACCAGTATGGGTGAAGGGTGGAGGTGTTGACACATTCTAAGTGGAATCTCGGTGCTGAGAGGAAGCTGAATGATCTTTGAATCCAACTCTTAATTTTACCCAGGAGGAAATAAGGGAGTGACTTACCCAAGAGCAAACAGCAAGTTAGCAGCAACATAAGGAATAGGATGCTATTGCTACACCTGGATCATGTCTCCTCCAGTTCCCTAGACAGCTCATTATGCCATATTGCCTCCTTTTTCCCATTCATTCTACAGTTGGGACTTGCCATTGGAAGCAGTGTGGCTAATGTGGATTTTGGCATCAGCTACACCAGTGGCTGGCAGTATTTCACACTGAGGGAAAGAGAGTGCTTCATTGTTTCAAGGGCTCACAGTGTGATGACTAATTTTATTGTATAATTTTGAGTTCAACTCCTGCCTAAATTCATCCTTTTTCCCCCTGTCAAATCATAGTCAAAAAAAAGCAAGACTGGCAAAGTGTATTTCATTTGAACTCCCTGTGACTGTATGCAAGACAAAGTATTTAGTATGTGACCCTTTTCTTGTATACTCCTTCATAAAATGCATGGATAATCCATGGGACGCCTCTCTCCTTCATAGGTTCGGGATCGGATTGAAGAGTATTGTCCGCTAAGTAGAAAATACCTACCACTCAATGGATCTTAGAGAAAAAGGAAACTTCTGAGGAAAAAAATAATTCTTCGTCTCTTTTGAATATTTGCTTTGGGACTCCAATATAAGTATATGCAAAGTAAATAAATACAAGATAATTTCAGAAGAGAAAGGTATTAGCAGTTGGGGGGCAGGGAGAATGTTTAGCCAAGGCTTCATGTAGAAAATCATGAATGATCTGAGTTTTGGAAAGGAACTAAAGTTTATAAGAGGTAGAGGTAAGAAGGAACTACATTATAACAAAGAGATCAGGGATGTGTACGCAGTAACAGTCAAATCTGACTGAACAATAGAGGGCCGTAAGTAGCATAAGGTAAAATAAGATGACAAAAGAAGGTTCAGGACAGGTTGTGAAAAGCTTTAAATGTCAAGGTTAGGTGTTTTTATTTGATCCTAGAGGTATTAGGGAGCCACTGGAGTTTATTGAGTAGAAGAGTGTGATTCTGTCAGTCACTAAGAAGCAAGTGGGAAAGAAAAAAGTAAAGAAATATCTTGAACCAAGAATAAATAGTAAGGAAGTTGAAGAAGTAGAAAAGCTGACCTGGGAGAAGCACCAATCTACTCATAAGCTGTTCAGTTAAAAGACAGACATAATATTCAATTAAGACACAAGTGATGGACTAGAAAACCTCCTTAATAGATTGATCCTTCACCTGGAAGGTGTTCATCTACCTGAGAATCAGTATGCCTCTGCAAAAGCCTGAGGAATAGTCAATATGGTATTTTTGCTCCCCAACAACTCCACGAGAAATGCCAGGAACAGGACACAACATTCATAGATTTGACCAAGGCCTTTACTACTTTAGTTCTGAGGACTTGTGGAAGATCATACCAAATTTGGTTGCCCAGAGTTCATCAGTATTGTATGTCAGTTCAACGATGGCATACTTACACAGGTTCTAGATAATTGATGATGCTCTCATGCTTTCCCAGTCATCATTGGTCTGACACAAGTAGGTCTGTGTACTTACTCCCATGCTTTTTTAGCATGATGCTTTCAGTGATGTTGCTGGATGTCAATAAGGGTGAAAATGGCAACAAGGTTAGCTACTATGTTCTCAATCAATTATTTTACTTGAAAAGACTAAAAAAAAGACTAGACTAAAGTAGAGGGAGACTTGATATATGGCTTTTTGTTTACAGATGATTATCTATTTAATGTAGTCTATGAGGCTGAGAAACAAGAGAGTATGAATTGATTTCTCTATCACTTGTATGAATTTTGGCTTGATAATTAACACCAAGAAAGCAGAGATCCTCCACCATCCATTACTATGTGCAGAATCAAGAGTTATGGCAAATGAAAAATTTTGGAAACTTTGGATAAGTATACTTATTTGGCAGTATACTTTCCAGAGATGTCCACATAGAAGATTAGGTTAATGCTTGCATTGCCAGATCTAACTCAGTGTTTGGGAGGCTCTGAAGGGTAGTGTGAGAGAGAAAAAGTATTAGCCTGCCTACTAAATTAAAGAACTACTGAACCATTATGCTGATCTCATTGTTGTATGTCTGTGAAACCTGAATAACCTACCAACACCTTGCCAGAAAATTAAACCAATTCTGTTTGTATTGTCTTAGAAATATTTTGAAGATTATCTGGTAAAAATAATAAATAGTATAACAAAGTCTTTTCTTGAGGTAAACTGCTAATCATTCAACTCTACTGCAGAAAGCACAATTCTGATGGGAAAACCACATTGTTCAAATGCAAAACACATTTTTGCCTGAAATACTACTTTTACCCCAAAGAGTAGCATCAGAGGGTGACTAGCCCAAAAAGAGTTCTTGGAAAAACTTTAACAGGAATTCAAAAATCAAATAAGAAAGATTGAGAAAAAATTAGGAGGGGGGAACAATCTAAAAAAAAATTATGAAAAGAAAGTTGACCAATTAGAAAAAGAGGTCCAAAATTTTAAGGAAGAATCCTTGAAATAAGAATTGGGCAAGAGGAATCAAATGATATTATAAGATACCCTAGAAATAATAAAACTTGAAAAAAATATATCTCATTAGAAAAACAAGTGATCCAAAATTTTTTCATATACATATATATATGCATATGTATATATGTGTGTATATATATATATATATATATATATATATATGAATTGTTGGACATTAAGAAGAATCTGGATACAATATTACAAAAAATTATTAAAGGAAAAATTGCCCTGAAGTTCTAGGATAAAAGGGCAAAGTAGAAATAGAAAGCAATCTACCATTTCCTAAAAGCAAACATAGGAAGTTCATAGCTAAATTTCAAAACAGGTCAAGAAGAAAATAAGCAATCAATAACAACAACAAAATTTAAATGCTGCAGAAATACAGTGAGGATTTCACAACAACTATTAGCTTCTATTCCCTCATCAATCCCTCATCAACAATGGTCAAATTGTTCATTATAGCTGATTACTGGGCTATAAGAATTATGAGCTCAATGATCTTAAAAAAATTTGCATGAAATGATGAACAAAGTGAACAGAACCAAGAGAACATTGTATACAGTAGCATATCATTTTAAGAAAAACTTAGAGCAACTATATCATTTGATTATTATAAATACACAAATTAAAAATAAAGGACATATGAAGAAAAATTTTACCTTCACCAGAGAAAGAACTGATAAATAGAAGTATGTATAGAATAATTTTACATACATACATATACATGTGGCTATATATATATATATATATATATATATATATACACACATAAACATACAGATATTTATCTACACACATACCTATTTGTATCTAGTGGTAGCCATCTCTAGGGTAGGCATGATAATTTTGTTGAATATTTGGAGGAAATAGTAAATTGTGTGTAGCGAGCTGTCGTCTCCAGAAGCTGCTGGATCGCTCTCTGGGAAGAGATCTGCTGTGTCTACTCAAATCTCTCAGACAGATTCTTCTTCCTGTAACGAACCGTTGTCTCCAGGCAGTGGCTGTTAACTCTTGTCCAAAGAAGTGACTTCCCTTCCTGCAGAGAGCCCCGTCAAGCCTGATGCAATTCAGAGTCTTCTCCTTGAATCTCCTCCAGCTCTTATCCTTCTCCAGGCCGATCTGCTCTCTGCGCCCAGTGCTGTCTCCTTTTATCCTCCCAGAGAATGGGCGTGGGATAATGCAAGGGCTTCTGGGAAGAACCACTTCAGCCAATGGGCTTGCTCCTTCTATCAAGTCAACCTGAGTTCTCACCTTGTAATTGTCCAGAAAACCTGAATTCTCACCTTGTCACTGTCCAGACAACCTCAGTTCTCACTTAGTAATCCTAACATCTCCCCCTTTCTTTTGATTTAGAGCATAGGACAGTCATGACCTTGAAACATAAATCCATCAATATGGGAAGTATTACAGATAATTACATAAATTACATAAGCATATAGTAACATAGTAACATAACGCATGCTAGAAGTATATAACATAATCAAATAATCATAAATTGAAAATTTATAAATGTCCATAAGTCCATTGTCCATTAGTCTCATCTTGTGTGAGGAAGTCCAATGATTCCTGCTGGTTTTTAAAGTTCTTTAACAGTCTTCTTATTATCCATGCTCTTTCAGTGTCAGATGTTTCTTAGATCTTCTCCTTTATTTTGAGGTCTTTCTCTTTTTCTGTCTCTCTCTGATAGACAAGGCGAATATGACTCGTTGGCACCCATCTGATTCCTTCTCCTGCTGAAGAAATACAAGCAAACCCTCTCTCCCAGGCAGTTAACCTATCTAATTTCCTTCTATTTACCACTTTCTAAATCTCTTCTCATCATCTGGCAATTACATTGGAATTGTTTGCACTGAACACAGCCCTGTTGGTTTAAAAGGCCTGTATTCTCCCCAAGTGTAATCCATTTTTGCAATCTGATTGCCTTTTGACTCACTTATCAGGTAATCCCTTTCTGCCATGTGATTGCTTTTCTGCTGGTTGATTAAATCAGAGTCCTGGCCTTCTAAAGGTTCTTTGGATGTAACATCAGCTGCCATCATGCCCCAAGTCTTTTTTGCCTGGGGCCCTGGACCTGGACCCCTCATCCCATTTCCCTGAATTATTCTACACTCTGATGCCCAATGGAGTCCTCTGTTGCATTTTGGACATGGGGTTTTAGGTCTTCTTTCACGCTGTCTTCTCACTGTATCTCCATACCTACACTGAGCTCTTAGATGCCCAATTTTTCCACATTGAAAACATCGCCGAGTTTCTCTAGAAGTCCCTTGCCAGAAGGGACCCTGTCTCTCCACGTTCATCATCGTCTGGGTGTAAAAAGCATTTGTTCCCACTGTAGCACAGCGTCTTATGATCTCCTCTAAAGGAGCATCTTTGTCTAATCCCCATATAATTCTTTTGCAAATCTCATTGGCATTTTCCTTAGCCAGATGTCTGGTCATTATTTCTGTAGCTGAATTTTCTCCAATAGTTCTTTTGACAGCAGTTTGCAAACGTCCCACAAAATCTGCAAAAGGTTCATTGGGACCTTGCTGTATTTTAGTGAAAGCCTCTCCACGATCTTTCTGTCCAGGAAGGACACCCCAAGCTTTTATTGCAGCCTTAGCAATTTGTTCATACACTGTCATGGTATAATTAATCTGTTCCGAATTCTCTCCATACCGACCTTCACCAGCCAAGTGCTCAAAAGTGAATTGTGTGTTAACTCCTATTTCCAAATTGCATCTGACTTGAATTTTACATAATTCATGAAATTCCGCAAGCCATAATAAATTTTCTCCAGGTTCCAGGCATATCCTTGCTATGGATTTCCAATCATTCGGGGTTAGGACTTCATAAGACAAACCATCTAGTAACATTTTGACATAAGCTGATGTAGTCCCATAAAGGGTACAACCTTTTTTCAAATCCTTAATTTTATTCAAATCTAAAGGTGCATATCTTCTCATTTTATGACCTACAGAATCAATATTTTCAATCACAGGATATGCATGTATAAAATCACTTATATCCTGTCCTTCTTTCTTAGCTTTAACCAATGCTTTTTCTAATCTTGTCATAGGCTTAGACTGCTTCACAGACAATTCTGTTTGTGTTTCTGCCTCTTCCTCTCCTCCCTCTTGCTCCACCCCTGAAGGGTTAATTGAGGGAGGAGATGGGAGGTGTTCCTGTTGCTGTTGCTCAGAATTGTACTTAACTTCATTGTTATCTGATTCATCCTTTTCACCTAGTTTAGTTGACACTTCCCCATTTTGCTCCTTCATCTCTTCCTTTAGAATAACATTGTTTAAAGCCAATTGGATTACATTGTATATATGAATTGTATCTTTGGAAATTGAGTTTGGCCTGGAATTGTAGTGTTCACCTAATTGCTTTCCTACTAATTCCCATTCATCTGGATCCAATTCTTCTTCCAGAGAAAAAGAAGGACATATGACCTTCACAGTTCTTAAAAGTTCAGTAATCTCCTCTAAAATTATAATCAAGCCTTGGCTTTTCATAACCTTGATGATGCTCTCTAAACATTTTCCTTGAACAGAAGGTGTTTGCCCCATTTCACTATAAGAGATTGCTGGTTTAGCCCTTAACAAGTTCCTTATTTATCTATTAGCACGCTCACTTAATCTGTAACAAAGTTTCCTCGTTACTCACGGTTCTGGGTTAGAGAGACTGAGATCTGGATGGGAGGCTTTTCCACTGAAATCAGGACCGTGTCTGTCCCTGTTCGGGCACCAGATTGCGAAGGTCTGGTCTAGCTCCTCTTGTCAGGATAAGCAAAAGTCCTTGCCCCACGTGTGGACGCCAATTGTAGCGAGCTGTCGTCTCCAGAAGCTGCTGGATCGCTCTCTGGGAAGAGATCTGCTGTGTCTACTCAAATCTCTCAGACAGATTCTTCTTCCTGTAACGAACCGTTGTCTCCAGGCAGTGGCTGTTAACTCTTGTCCAAAGAAGTGACTTCCCTTCCTGCAGAGAGCCCCGTCAAGCCTGATGCAATTCAGAGTCTTCTCCTTGAATCTCCTCCAGCTCTTATCCTTCTCCAGGCCGATCTGCTCTCTGCGCCCAGTGCTGTCTCCTTTTATCCTCCCAGAGAATGGGCGTGGGATAATGCAAGGGCTTCTGGGAAGAACCACTTCAGCCAATGGGCTTGCTCCTTCTATCAAGTCAACCTGAGTTCTCACCTTGTAATTGTCCAGAAAACCTGAATTCTCACCTTGTCACTGTCCAGACAACCTCAGTTCTCACTTAGTAATCCTAACAATTGTGCATGGTGGATTTGCCATTTCTTGTGCAATCATCCATTTTATTGTACTATATTATGGAAATGCTTCTTTTGTTCCGAGTTAAAAATAAAATAATTTTTAAAAATTATTTTTCAGAGGACTTCACACAAGGCAAGCACTCACATGGAAGTCAGAAGAAGTAATACTCTCAAAGTCTCTCTGAAGAACTTTGGTAATTCTTGGGAGACTTAGGAAACACAGGCATAAGACTGACCCTCACGGTGTGCCAATATCAAAAGAAGCCGCTTGCTCTATGAACAAAGCAGAATTGCCATAACTGAAAAGACATGTGAGATGCACAAATTTAGATATCGCTACTCCAAATGTTCATACACTATTTGTGCCTGACCTGTGATGGATCTTCTGAGCATATATTGAGTTTATTTTGATCAGCCAACCTTGATCCCAACATGGTGATGATATTTTGGTTCTTTTTGAGCACAAAGGACAACATGCAATAATTCTGAAGGAGTCTGTATAGATCCCTGGGTTGGCAGGGCCTGTTGGGAAAAAAAGGGCTAGATAAAGAATTTTTTAGATAATCCATTTATAAAGAGCATACTATGTACCTGGCACCACATTAAGCATTGGGAATGTAAATACGTGCAAAAAGAAAGAAAATCCCTGTGTTCATAGAGCTGACATTACAGAAGCAGCTAGATTCCATGGTACACAGACTGCTAGAATTAAATTCTGAAAATCTTGAGTTCCAGTCTTAGATATTCATTAGCTATATAAACAAGGACTAGTTATTTAATCTCTATGTGCCTTGGTTTCCTCATCTGTAAAATGGGACTAATAATAGTCCTTAGCCAATAGGGTTATTATGAGAACAAAATGAGATAATATGAATAAAACACTTTGCATAATTTAAAACACCAAATAATTGAGAGTTATTATTACTAATGAGGTAAGACAACTCATAAAAGGGAAATGAGAAGAAGGGGGAGGGAGAGAGGAGGTAGTATGAAGAGTTTCTTCGCTGGGTTAGAGATGAATATGTCTGGCATGAGTGTTCTACAAATGGAGGTTCCAAAGAGGAACTCCAGAGGAAGAGGCCAGAGGAGTAACATCAGAAGGCCTTTAGGGTTGAGGGAAAAAATTAATCTGGAGATCAATTCCACATGTTTTGTTCTTGTATGGGCAAACCTTACCCTCCTGCTCCCATACCCCCACTCCCAGAATAGGAGAGTTGATTCCATGTTTTGCGTTTTTCTGTGAAATGAAATAAAATCTGTCCTCAGTGTTTGCATGGGAACTGAAGGAAGGCTCTTTACCTTTTCTAGAAATCTCCATAGGCCAAATTCTGATGTTCTCCTGTGGAAACCCTGGTTAGGGGCACTAGTTGAAGACTGGTTATATGAAAACATGCCCCAAATTGAGCTCAATTGTTAAGTGCAGAGCTTCAGTTCTGGGGCACAAACTATACATGCATTATTATTTTTCAATTTATGAAGATGTTATAACTAGTAAAATATATGGTTTTTAAATTTTTTTTTAATTCTTAGGGTTTTTTCTCAATTAGGAGATATTTATAATAAACTGATATGTAGGAAACACCACATTTTTAGATATTAATAAAAGGTTCTCTTATTTGAAAGGATTGAGACTCTGGAGTCACTTTCTAAAAGTGACTCAGGGCTCCTTTGAAGTTAGCTGCCCCAACACATCTAACATGACATTCTACTTTAAAAAAATTCCATTTCTGGATAGCTCTTCTCCTAGAACATATCTATTGCTTAAAGCCATATACAATTGTACACCATACCAAACCCTGTCTTTCCCCAACTACCATTTTCTGACTCATGGTACACCTACTTGACCCAGGATACATCAAAGTTAATCCTAGATGAAGCCTGGGAATTTGGCCTTGGGCCGACAGATCTTGTGAGGGAGTGGTGACTTCACTGGATTACTCATTCATACTCAGAAACACTGACAAGAATTATAGCACTCACAGAAAGCCAGAAAGACAACCCTTGAGGTCATGTTCTCTGTGGGGACAGTCTCTTTAACTGTAAATAGAAGAGGATGCCCCTTTCTTTGGATCTTTTTTTTTTTAACCTCAAAAAAACTGGGGACCTCAGGAGCGATAGCACTGATTGAGGGAACTGGCTCCATTTGGAAAAGAAGATATGAGTTCAAGATAAGAGAGCAAGCTTTCCAATGGAAAATGATTGCTCCAACTTCTTTTCCCAAGCTTGTTGGTATACCAGAATTTCCCTTTTTAGATTTCCCCAGGCTATGGCCCTTCCCAACCAGAGACTCCATTTGTCTAGACCCCATCCTGTGGAGTTATAGTTTCCTACCTACTGTAACAAAAACCAAGAACTGGATTGAGACCTAATTGCCTTAGATCAAGTTGCCTTTAAGATCAAGTACTTTAATATTAGGAAATATCAAAAGGACTTAGAAGAAAGATAATTCTCTTACTCTATGAATATTTAAGCAGCCCTTCCAAATGGAAAAGGAAAGAAGGAAACAAGAATTAATTAAGGATTTATTATATTCTAAGGACTGTGATAAGTGCTTTACAAAAAGTATCTCATAATCATCACAGGTTCTATTATTATTCCCATTTTATAGATGAGAAAGCGGAGGCAAAAGGTTACGTGACTTGCTAAGAGTTACACAACTATCAAATATTTGTGGTTAGGTTTGAACTCAGGTCTTCCTGACTCCAGAACCAAGACATTGCCCTAGATGTTAATACTAAATAGTATTAATCATCTGATTTCATCTAATCTGGCTACTTATTACTTCCTAACTGGAAAGAATATGCATAACTCTTTTATGGGGAAATCAGTCCCAACTTTGACATCCACTTTGCCATCTGAAATAAGAAAGTGACTAATTTCCCCAAACTTTGCTTGAAGGGAGAATCTGGAAGACTGTTCAAACTGCTGTCATAGCCCAATAGGAAAGAGGACTTTTCACACATCTTTGGGGACTCTATGACCTTTGGGAAGGAATACATGTGCATGAGAAGATGACAAGGGCAATTCTGGCCCAGGAGAAGCACCACACTAATAATCAAGCATTTAACCTCTCTAGGAGCCTTTCTTAACGCAGTGGGGAAAAAATGTAGTTGGACTAGATCAAAGCTTCTTAAAATGTGGGTCATAACCCCATATGGAATCCTGTAAAAGAATGTGAGGATGGCAAAAAAAAAAAATTGGTAAGAGTAAAATATATCAAATATTTTGCCAAAATTTTATTTTTTATGCTAAAATAAACAAACACATCAATCTCATTAGTATGCAAATTTGCTTTAGTGTTTAATAAATGGTAAATTATATGTATGCCACAGAATTATTTTAAAATTAACTTCTTTATGATTTATTACTAGTAAATGTTTGATTTGTATAACCTATTTTATATACCTGATATCATATAAAAATTTCTTAGACAAAAACAGTCTTTAAGTGAAAAAATTTAAGAAGCTCTGGACTAGAATGATAACTTCTAAGATCCCTTCCAGCTATAAATCTATGATCTCATGATCCTGTAGTCCTGTTTTGTATTTTGCTGTTGTGAGTCCTTGCTTGATACTTAATTCTTTTAAAAATAGTTGGGGGGAGGGGACCTTCACAAAAAAAGTTCTTCATAAAACTCTTATATACAAGATATATAAAGAACTGATTCCAATTTATAAGAACAAGAGTCATTTCTCAATAAATAAATGATCATTATAGTTATTGATAAAATACATTATTAAAATATATATAACTATATATGTATTTCAATATATAAATATGCCTATATATGGAAAGTTTTTCAAGGAAGAAGTCCAATCGTACTTATATGAATAAGTTATCTAAATGACTAAAAATTTTAAAAATTTCAAATAAGCCATTCTGAGGTCCCACCGTACACTCATCAGCTTGGCAAAGATGTAACAAAAAAAATGTTACAAGTACTGTGATAAAACATGCACTGTTGGTGAGCTGACCACTGTTGGTGATCTAGTAATTAGAAAATAATTTGGAACTATGATCAAAGAATCATTAAATTTGATATAATCTTTGATTCTGTCATACCATACTAGGTCTATATCCACAAAAAGATTAAAGAAAGAAGGGAAGGATCATGTATACAAAAATATTTGTAGCAGATCTTTTTGTAGTAGCAAAAAACTAGAAATTAAGAAGGTATCAGCTTATTGGAGAATGATTAAACAAATTACAGAATATTAATGCAATTGAATATTATTGTACCATAAGAAATGACAGAGATGGTTTCAGAGAAGTCTGAAAAGACCTGTACAAACTAATATAAAGTGAGCAGAACCAACAGAACAATAACAATAGTAAAACAACTTTGAAAGCTTTAAGAATTCTGAACTGTGCAATAAGACCAACCATGATTCCAGAGAATTGATGGTGAAAAATAGTACCCAGTCTCTGACAGAGGACAAATGGATTCAAGATATAGAATGAAACATATTAGGAACTTCCATTCTACTAGAAGAATTAACATATACATAGATAAGTATGTAACATATATGTATATGTAGATATAGATATATCTTTATATACACATATATATTTAGACTTATAATTTATATTCATATTTGTGTTTGTTGTTATATTAAATTTATGTATACATGTCTTTATATACATATGTGTATTTATACATTTTGTTGTTTTTAAAATTATATAAAATATGATATCATTTGAATTTAGTTCATCTGATTTGGGATATCTACCCACAGTATTTAAAACTCAATGCCTGGCACAGGACTAGGGTTTGATCAATACTTGTTGACTTTGCTTAAAATATATTATATTGTCCTTCCTTTGCAACAACAACAACAAAATTCGGTTCTGCACATATATATTGTACCTAGGATATACTATAAGATATTTAATATGTATGGGAATGACTGCCATCTAGGGGAGGGGGTGGAGGGAAGGAGGGGAAAAACTCGGAACAGAAGGGAGTACAAGGGATAATGTTGTTAAAAAAAAAAAAAATTACCTATGCATAAGTACTGTCAAAGAAAATGTTATAATTATAAAAATTAATTTAAAAAAATAAAATTAAATTTTAAAATTTTATATATATATATATATACATATATATATATATATATATATATATATATATATATATATATATATATATATATATAATATTGTAATGAGCAGCATTTTAACTTACCCAAATAGGAAAGGACTAAACAGCTACAATTTCATCAATATGGTGATTTAGTGATCCCATATTTCTCCCCCCTTAGATTGTCAGCTCCTACAGAGCAGGATCTTTGCTTTTCTTCATATTCCTATCACTTAGCATAGTGCCTGGCATGCAGTAGATGATTAAGGAATGATTATTGTCTGACTAACAGTGAACAATAATTGCCCATGGCATATTGGAGCCACATGTTTCAGGATTTTTCAGCATTAACAAAACAAACCGGAGTATATGAGTTGGGGTAGCAAGCAACCTGGGAAAGAAAGAATTCTAAACTATTATTAAATTATCTTATTCCCTCAAAATTTTTCTTTAATTATCTTAAAATCACTATCCTTGCCTTTGTAAACTGAGATAACTGTTAATCTTTATTGGAGATTGGCAGTGATTAACAATGGCTCTGCTGGGTCACAAGTGACTATTATAGTCTTTCCTAGCATTTTATTTCTATCTCTTCTCCAATTTCCTGACTTTATTCTTTATTTGTTCTCTCAGTTATTTCGGTTCCTTAAACAATGCAAGAGTTTGTCAGAGGTGAGTTCTATTGTTCTGCCTTGCTAGATTCTCCTCTTCTTATCTGCAGTATCATAGGGCTTCAAATAGACCCACATTTTGATCTTTTCCTGGATATATTTCTTCTTTAGCACCTCAAGTGTGAATTCTTTTTAGGCCACTGTTCCCTATCCTCAAACACCCTCCCAATTCCTGCCATCACACACACAAATACCCAACTCTCCACCTCCCTCCTACATCTGGATTTTTTTCCCCATTTGTGTTGAGTGAAATATCTCCAGATGTGAAAAATTTCTCATCTTTCCTTTGATTTTATTGATACAAAAGCATATGTGTTCTTTGTTGTATTTTATCACATTAATATGTTATGTTAATACATACATATATGTAATATAAATATATATCACCTGTGTTTTGCCTCATGGAAGCCAGTTTGTACTTTTTAAGAGGTTTTCATGGGGTTGAAGGCTCTGGGAAGACCTCCAAGAGTGACCCCAACCTTTTTCACCTAGCTTACTCACTGTGTGTGGAATGCACAACTAGCTTGACAGAGGGTGTTACTATTTTAAAAAATAGCCTCCCACTCTGCTGATGGTAGTTTCCATTAGCAATGTGCCTGGCGGTGCCATTACCCTGGGGGTTTGGGGAAAGACAGCATTACCCAACACATTCTCTGCACAGGAAATCAAATACTCGTCTGATAACAAGAGCCTTTATGATGAAAGAAATTCATTGGGTACCCAGGCACTGATTACATCAGACTAATGAGAGTAAGGAAAAGTATTAACTAGGGAGTGAGAGAAAAAGGGGGGGGGGGGGAAGCTAGGCAACAACCATATATTCAGACAGTCATATTCCCATGTCCTCAAGCCTCCAGATAAGAATGACGGGCTACTGCTGCTCCCTGTCCCATTTCCTAAGAGTCCAAATTATTTCCACAAGGCACAAAATAGATTTCCAGTTTCCCTGCTCATATTTCTGGACTTTCCCTAATTTACTGTTGGGTTAGGCAAAGTAGAAAGAGGGATAGAAATTGCAGAAAATTCCTGGCTCACCAATTTTTTTTTTCAATTTTATTATTTTTTTTTATTCTTATAGCTTTTTGTTTTCAAGATATATGCATAGGTAATATTTCAGCATTGACAATTGCAAAACCTTTTGTTCCAACTTTTCCCCTCCTTCCCCCCGCCCAGGATGGCAGGCTGACCAATACATGTCAAATGTGTTAAAGTATAAATTAAATACAATATATGTATACATGCCCAAGCAGTTGTTTTGCTACACAAAAATAATCAGACTTTGAAATAATGTACAATTAGCCTGTGAAGGAAATCCAAAATGCAGGTGGACAAAAATAGAAGGATTGGGAATTCTATGTAGTGGTTCATAGTCATCTCCCAGAGTTCTTTCGCTGGGTGTAGCTGGTTCAGTTTATTACTGCTCTATTGGAATTGATTTGGTTCATCTCATTGTTGAAGATGGTCATGTCCATAAGAATTGATCATCTTATAGTATTCTTGTTGAAGTATATAATGATCTTCTTCACCAATATTCTTTAGAGATACCAAGGGATGAGGAACTAGGGAAGGAAATCAAGAATTAAAAGTATTCTAGGGATCAATAAGCAGATCATCCTAAAGGGAATATAAGCCCATTGATTATGGAATTTAGAATTGAAAGATATCTTTGAAGGGTTGATCTAGTTCAACCCCTGAGAGCCTTCAAGATTTTTTAATCCAACTCTCTCCTATAATAATTATGAAAACTGATTGAGTTGTCCAAACCTGCAAAAAAAGCAAAGATGAACAGTGATAAATATATGAGTAGTGATAAATAAATACTATTATTACATATGCTTTCTTGAAATGGAAATTTATTGTTTCATATTTTGAATCATATGACAGTGTTGTTTTTTCTCTTTCTGGCTTTTTTTTCTTATTATTTTGCATTTGTTCTAAATAAATACATTTTTTATTTTTAAAATATATGCATAATTTTCAACATTCATCCTTGTAAAATCTTGTGTTCCAAATTTTTTTCTCCCTTCCTTCCCCCTACCCTCTCTCCCAGACAGCAAGTAATCCAACATAGGTTAAATATGTGCAATTCTTCTATACATATTTCCACAAATGTCATGCTGTACAAGAAAAATTAAATCAAAAAGGAAAAAATGAGAAAAAAGACAAAATGCAAGCAAACAACAACAAAAAAGTAAAAATACTATGTTGTGATCCATACTGTCCTCTCTCTGAGTGCAAATGGCTCTCTCCATCAAAAGATGATTGGAACTGGCCTGAATTACCCTGCTGTTGATAAAAGCCACATCCATCAGAACTGTTCATAATATAATCTTGTTATTTTGTGAACAATGTTCTGGCCCTACTCACCCCATTCAGCACCAGTTCATATAAGTCTCTCCAGGCCTCTCTGAAATCATTCTGCTGACTGTTTCCCACAGAACAATAATAATCCACTACATTCATATAACACAACTTATTTAGCCATTCTCCAATTAATGGGCATTTTTTATACAAGTGACTTGTCTAAATTCACAGGTGGCAGTGGCAGAGTTCACAATTTGAGCCCAGATTATTTGACTCATACTGTACCATACCACCTTCATTTTTGTTGTTGTTCAGTTGTTTCATTTGTCTCTAAGTCTTTCTGGTTTTGGAGGGTTTTCTTGCCTTAGATATTAGTCTGCTGTTCCCTTCTCCAGCTCTTTTCTCAGTTGAGGAAATTGAGGCAAAAAAGGTTAAATGAATTGCTAGTAAACATAGAGACCAAATTTGAATTCAGGAAGATGAGTTTTCCTGATCCCTAGTCTAGCTCTATGCACTTCCCCATTGAGGCCTTGGGAGATGAACAATCAACCTCCTCCACTGTTATAGGATTATACATATAGCCTCAGAGTCCACCAAGTTCACCTCAGCTGAGGAAATTGAGGGACAGAATAGTTAAGTGATATGCCATGGATCATATAGCTAGTAAGTACATGAGGTGGAATCTGAAAGTCAATTCAATAAACATTTACTAAGCACCGACGATAATATTATAATTATAATTAATGATAACGACCAGCATTTATTTAATGCTTTCAGGTTTACAAAGTGCTTGACAAATGTTATCTTATTCTATGCTCACAACAATGTTGGGAGGTAGTTGCTATTATTACACTACATTTTACAAATGAGGAAACTGAGGCAGACCAAAGTTATTAGACTTGCTCAAATAACTTAGTAGTTATCTGATGTTGGATTTAGTGTAAATTCTTCCTGATTCTAGGTACAGTTGTAACCAAAAGGCCATGCTTGGTATAACAACAATCCTTTGCATTCTGGATGATCTCACCTTCTGGCAAAGTGTATTGCTTTGAGCCTACACCAAATGTTCACTGAGGGAGCTCCTATTTCTCAGAGACCTGAGAGCCAGAAGCAGTTGATCCATCACATCTTGACATGCTCACAATCTCTGTTTCTCATAGCTGCCAAGTGAACCAAACCAAGTACAGAACTCCTGTAACTGCCATGCTAACTCTGTGATGTGAGACAATCAACTTGGAGACTTTCTGCAGGACCCAGAAATACCTGCAATGTCTATTGGGAAGGGCTTTTCAAGAGCCAGGAATGGTTATGTCATGGTCCATTTAACTTATGGTTTTTTATGTATATAAAGTACTGCCTTTGCCCCTCCTTCTGAGGAGGTGGAGCTCCCACTTGCAAGCATTTGTCACTCTTTGAGATTAAACTTTTAAATTAAACTTTTGTTTTGATCCTTGATTCTCCTGTCTCTACCCTGCTCTGTTAGATTTTGGTCCAATAGCCACTGAGACACTGAGACACCAGTCTCAACTTCCTGGTCACCACAACAACTAACCCAGAGAATTAGGGGTAACAGAGACCCGACAACACAAAAATGAAGAAATTCCTATAGAAGAGGCAGCTTCATTTTGAAGAGGTACAAGTAGATTATTTTCAGCATCTCTACCTTTCCAACTTTTTTATCGGGTAGATGGATGATAATAAGAGTCAACGTTTATAGAGCATTTTAAGATTTGTAAAACATTCCACAAATAAAAACTCATTTGATCTTTACAACAATCCTATGATTCCCCACTTTACAGGTGAGGAAAACTGAGGCAAATAGATTAATTGACTTGCTCAAGATCACACAGTTAAAGTGTTTAAGAAACCTAAGGCTTCTAAGTCCAGATCTCCATATGCTGTTCCTTCTATCAGAGAAGATCATCACACTGCTCCTACCCCTACCCTTAACCCCACATAGGCGTAAGGTATTAATAAGTGACTATTGACTGATTTCAAATAAGAATTTTATAAAGGTTGGCTGTTGTTAACTATTTGTATTGATTGGTCAAAGGTCAATTGAAATATTACCTCCCATTACCTCTGAGTTATGAATATAACCAAAACATTACTATTATACCAGTTCAGAGCAATGCAAGAATATTTGAGATTTGAATTTTTGAAATAAGTTTGTCGTTCAGTGGTTAGAATACTGAGCCTCTAGTTAGTAAGAACTGAGTTCAAATCTAGCTTTGGACACTTATTGGATACTTGTTAAGTCATTTAATGTTTATGTCCGCCTCAGTTTCCTCAACTGTAAAATAGGGATAATAATATCGACTTCCCATCCTTCTCCATTGTAAGGATCAAATAAGATCATATTTGTAACAACAACAACAACAAAAAAGACTTAACACAGTGACTGGTGTATAGTGACTGCTATTTATATAAATGCTTGTTAGCTTCTTTCTATACCCTAAGCTGAGAATCCCCTACTTCTAGATGACACCTCTACCATTCTTCTCTAAGCAAAGACCCCTTCCACAAATAGGTTCTGGGACTTACCCAGAAGACCTTCTGAAAGAGGAATCTGATTCATGTGACCCTCCATTTTAATCTGTGGTGACAACTTTGGGCCCCAATACACCAAAGACTGACAAGATTCTAATACTCAGCCTCAGAGATTTAAATAAGGTTTTAAATGATTAACTACCAACTGTTCCCTTAGGATAATCCACTCTAATTAGCCTATGTTGCTTCTCAGATGACTTTTTTTTCTTTTCTGTTTTGCTCTTGTTCCCAGGGATATATAACAAACTTCTCCCCTCTCACTTGCTTCCTGTAGGTGGTCCTAATCCCTCCCCCCCCCCATTGTACCCACAGGTCCTGGTCTTCTGGAAGGGCTTATCTATTACATCTTAATTCCTTCTCCTCCTCTGATTCAGTGTAATTTCAAGGATTGGCATCAAAGAATATGATTTAGGGTCAACGTTCCCAATTATAACTCATATTTATATAGCATCTTACAAAGTAAATCTAATTCAAAAAACATCTCAAGTACTTTCTAGTAACTAGGAAGTGTTCTAGACCTTTGGTATTCAACAGAGAAAAAGGAAGGAAGGAAGGAAGGAAGGAAGGAAGGAAGGAAGGAAGGAAGGAAGGAAGGAAGGAAGGAAGGAAGGAAGGAAGGAAGGAAGGAAGGAAGGAAGGAAGGAAGGAAGGAAGGAAGGAAGGAAGGAAGGAAGGAAGGAAGGAAGGAAGGAAGGAAGGAAGGAAGGAAGGAAGGAAGGAAGGAAGGAAGGAAGGAAGGAAGGAAAGAAAAGAAATGACTCCTGCCTTCAAATAGTTTACATTCTACTCAGCTCTGTGAGCTGTAAAGTAAATGAGAAGGGGGAGGGGATACCTTAGAATGTTGGAGACTAAAAGTAAGGCCACATGTAGAAAAAAATATATGAAGAAGCTTCCTTGAGGGGAAACTAATAATTCCAAGAACTAGAAGTTAGGAAAGAGAGCATTGCAAGTATTTGTTAGAAAGAGGGTGGCTGAAGTCAGTTTGTAAAGGTCTTTAAAGGTCAGACAAAAAAGTATGTAGCCACTATAGCTTTTTGAGAAGAGAAATGAGTTGGTTACAGGTGTTCCATAGGAACATTAACTTTGTTGTTCTATAGAAAATGGTTTGAAAAGGAGTGACTAGAATTTAGGAAATTTATTTGAAAGATAGTGTAATTATTCTCTGCAAAGGTTATATGAGTTTTATACAAGCATTATCATTCCCATTTTATAGATGAAAAAAATTGATTTATCCATAAGCTCATTTATCAGATGAAAAAAAATGAGAGAGGGCAGGGATAACATGACTTGCTCAGAACTATACAAATATTAAGTATCTGAGCCTGGATTTGAATTCACAAAGATGAATTTTCTTGACTCCAGGTCTGGTGTTCTATCCACTGAGCCACCTAAAAGCCTATAAATAGCTTTGAGTCTGAGGCAGGATTTGAACCCTGTTTTTCTCACTTCATGATCTTTCTGACGCGTCAGTCTTTCTCTCCCTATATGTGGCCTTAATGCTTCACTTTGTGTAAAGCATTTGGACATAATCTCCAGTCCCCTGGGAAAAAAAATGATATACAGAAATCACCTTGAAGTGACCAGCATTGTGGTTCTAAATATGAAGGGGATTTAAAGAAAGAGAGCTCACTTAATACCAGAGGGGGCTTAGAGAAGGCAGAGAGAGCAGAACTTAGTCTTGAAGAATGAGTAAAATTTAAATAAAAGAGAGGAGAAGAGAAGAAAGGAAGGGAATTCCATGTAGAAGCAATAGTATGAACCAATGCATAGAAGCAAGAAAGCAGCTGGTATGTTCAGATGACAATGAGTTGACCAGTGGAACTAGTGTGAAGGGTTCCTGTAAGGCGAATTTTAGGGAAAAATTGTGAACCTTGAATTCCTGGCTTGAGTTGTACAATTTTACTAAATTTAGTACAATTTTCCCCCTAAACTAAACCCTACCCCTTAAGGCTAGGCAACAGATAGAATTCTTTCTGAGTTTAAATCTGGCTCCAATATTTAATTGCTTTTGTGACACTGAATCAGTCACTTTAACTCTGTTTGCCTCAGTTTCCTTATCTGTAAAATGAATTGGAGAAGGAAATTACAAATCTTTGCCAAGAAAACCCCAAATGGAGTAATGAAGAATCAGATACTACAGAAAATGACTGAAACAAATCAATAAAAATAAGTATATAGTTTTTTATATATATATCAGACAGAGGAGAGGCCTTAGAGTCAACATTAGATGGATTCAAGTCCTTTGCCACATACTGAATGAGTAATTCTGGGCAAATCTCAAATCTTGTCAGAATCCCAGACATCTAGGATGAGAAATTGAGAAAAAGATGCCCCATTGATGGATATAGTTCCTCATCAGAAATTCCCTAAGCCAATGAAATCAAAGGCTTTTAAAAATAAATCAATAGAAATGGGGGGTAAGGATGGTGGGGAATCCTCCCCCAAAGCTTGAAATAATTTACTTTTTTTCTTGTACCCAGAAGCTTTATTTATTTTATGAATATAAAGATGCCCTGCCCTTATAATTGATCCCTCATGTTTGCCCTCAACTGTAACCAGTTAAGGTGGTTGGGTTAATGACAAAATAGTTGACACTCTCGTAGGGAGGATGTAGTATTATTTGTAAAGGAGAGAAAGAGGTGGTTTTTTGTGGGTTTTTTTGTTTTTTTTTTTTTTTTTTTGTTAGAGGCCTATTATATAAAGTGGTAAAAAGCAAAAAACAAAAATAAAGAAGTTATTTTACTTATAATGGTAGAATTTCTAGGAAATCAATCCCTTTGGACTGATAGTATTGGAAGCGATGTGCTCTGTGATAGCCTGGCTCTGCTGGGGAATAAAATACAGGGTGGTTCTGGAAAACCTTAAGAAATCTCTTTCCGAAACATCTGTTGCCACAGGGGTCACGGAATTTGAGTCTGCAAAAGATCTGGGTTAACTCACTCTCCAGATTTTTTTTCCTGTGTGTATGTGTGTTTGCTCCCTTTTCAAAAGATAAGAACACATTTGCAAAGCTTAGCATGTGCCTTTCTGAGCCCCTCATCTTTTATTTCACTCCTCTTAAGCCTTTCAAGTGATTTTCAGGCTCTTAGACGCTCTTTACCCTAGGGACTTCAGGGGGTGGGGCAAATCAGGAATAACAATAATAATAGTGGTGTTGGTCTCATAAGGGACCAGAATAGGGGCTGTCCCTAAACTATGTACAGAGAGTACCATTCAACTCTCTATCTGCTTTCTTGAATTATTTTAGGATGACCCATTTGGGATTTTCTTAGCAAAGATGCTGGATGAACTTGCCATTTCCTTCTCCAGCTCATTTTACAGATGAAGAAACTGAAGTGGACGGTGTTAAGTGACTTGTCCAGAGTTATATATCGAGTAAGTATCTGAGGCTAGATTTGAACTCATGAAGATGAGTTTCCCCTATTCCAGGTCTGTCACTTCATCCCCTGTGCCACCTAGCTAGCTACCCTTTTGGCTCCTTCTTCTTAAAGGTCCTCAAGGCACTTAATTCAACCTGTATCCTTTGGCTACCCAGTTCCTGCTTTCTCTCATACTTGGGCCATCTCCCTGGGTCATTTCCTTAGTTAGATGTTTCCTCCCTTATCCTCTAGTAAAGCTTTAATTTTTTTTTTTATATGCCTCATTTCTGGTCCATCAGTACAGGGTCCTCCTAACTAAGAATGGAAACAGAGCAGCTAGCTAATTTTCTCACTAACATGCTGTCCTACTGATCCGATATTATGCTGAACCTGGAATCTGGGAGATCTGGGTTTCAATGCTGCCTCAGACATTAAATAGTTATTTGACTCTGTTTTTTTTCCTCAATTTCCTTAATGGTGAAGTGGGAGAGAGGAAAGGGTTGAATTCTAAAATCTTTAAACTTCCTTCCAACTCAAATTGTGTGATTTTGATACATCATCTCCCCAACTCAAAATCATGGAAAAACACCACCACCTCCTCATCCCCAATCCCCGGAAGAAAAAAGAAAATTATGTTTGCCTTTTGGTAACAAAGATTATTTACTTAACCAACCCCAATTAGCCTGTCCCTAAAGAGTTTTTAATTTCTTACTTCAGGGCTTTTTATTTTATTGCTTTTATGAAGTTCAAAAGATGAGAAAAATGATTGGGATAAATGGACTGCTTGTCCTTAGAAAAGCTTCCTATTCCATGTGGGAGGAGAAGGGTAGGGCTAATAAAGGTGGGCAGGAACATCTGGAGCTCAGCAGGATGCAGAGGAACCAGCAGGTGAAGGAATAGGCAATTTCTCCATTACCTTTTCCTTTCCCTTCCCCTTCTTCCTGCTCTGTTATCCTAAGAGGTTTCACAGGATGGGAAGTTATAGACCTGAATGTAACTGGGAAAGAAAGGCTGGTCCCACAAAAAGAGAGCACACACTCAGCACCTTGGAGACCAGGCAGCAGCTATCCTCTGCAGTTCAATTTTCAAACTGGTCAGATAAAAGGGGGTTATGTCCAACCAACATAAAAGCTGTTGCTGATACTCTACTAGGAAAACCTCCAGAGAAAAGAAGTACATTTATCCCTTCCACATCTGGACTTTTCCTATCTCAATTCAGTATATCACAGGATTAGCATAAGAAATTAAATGGGAATTAGGGAGGAGTTTCATGGAAGCCTAAGACAAACAGAGCCTATGACCAAATACTTAGCCCACATTTACAATAAGGAATTGTAAACATTCCATAAAAGAAAAAGAAAAAAAAAATGCAGACTTCTTCTCTGGCATGAAAGGAGGGCCAAAAAAATTTATTAAGGTTTTCCAAATTGAGGGAGTGCCCTCTAATTCCTGTCATGTTAGGGATAGTTGTAATGTGGGATGGTGCACTTATCTGAAACCCAGTGAGTTTGGAGAGTCAGGCAGGCAGGCAGTCATCATTTATTAAGCACCTACTATATGCCAGATACCACACTAAACCCTGGGAATGCAAAAGCAAAAAGACAGTCTCTGCTCTTAAAGTTCTCACAGACTAATGATGGAGACAACATATAAGCAACTATGTACAAATAATCTATAGACAGAATAAATTAGAAATAATCAATAGAGAAAGCATTAAGAAGAATTGGAGAAAGATTCCTTTAAAAGGTTGTATATTAACTAAGATTTGAAGAAGCAGAAAAGAAAAAGGAGAATATTCCAAGCATGGAAGACAGCCAAAAGAAATGGCTCCTACAGGCTCAGTCTTCTCATATGTAAAATGAAAGGGTTGGGCTAAATGATTTTGAAGATTACTTCCAGCTCTAAATCCTATGATCCTCAGTTTTTAAGTCATATTTTTTAAATGAGAAGATTATATCTATTTTCCTCAGTAGAGTAGCTTTTAAAGAATCATTGCCTAAGAAATGTTATTAAAATAACATTTTAAAATTCTCTTCTATCCATTTCTCCATTGTTTCTACAAAGCACAGAGACTAGTCATCATAATAAATTTAAATAATACCTTTGACAGTTTCCATTTAACAGGATCTTCCTGTAAAGAACACTCAAGGTTCCCATGATCTTACAGGGCTCAAGGTGAGAGTCGTCATGTTTATAGAATACATTGTATCTTGAATTGATGGCAGAATATCACTGCTCTTGATTGACAGTCTTAATTTTGAATTTTGAGGCATTTACAAGATATTCATTTAGGTTATTTCTTCCATTTAAGTTATTTTACTAGGCCTTTGGAAAACTTTTAAATTGTAGTGTTTTGTTTTGTTTTGTTTTTCCTAAAAGACATCTCTAATGGAATTTGGGGAGAAAGAGAGAGGAGATATTCAGGAGTCTTTACCCCTTTACTTAGTGAATTCTTTTTGCTTGTTTGAGGAATACAAGGGAAATAGGAAGTATGCAAGAGGGAGACAGTGCAGATATATGGTTAAAGGTGCCACAAATTCATCAGACTTGACTCATCTTGGTCAGAGGAAAAAATGTCAAGCATTTGGCTTTTGAACAAGACTGAACTACCTGAGACTTCTTAAAGTAGTTGTAACCTTGCCCAACTCCTGCACTGTGTATCCGTTCTGACACATTTCACATGAACGTTGTACTCCCTTTATTATTTTGCAATTATTTTCTCAGCCCATATTAGGTTTTGGAAAAACAAGATACCAGCATTGTGAGGTTAGAGGAGTGTCCATTATTCCACAGGAAAGTAGATATAATACCAGTGATTAGGAAAATTACAAGAACTGAGGGAAAGGGGGGCAGAGTACAAATCAGGATACAAGTGAATATAATAAACCAGAGACCAGGCCAAATTGGGAACTAGAAAGTCTTAGCAACACCAATATCCAAAAAACTGAGGCAGAAATGAAAAAAACAAAAGCCACAGCTAAAATCTAAAGTCAAAGTGTTCTGCAGAGAACACTTACTATCAGGAGCATTGGAAAGCTTCAAATCAACAAACATTTATTAAGACTCAACTGTGCTAGTCATCTGATATACAAAGATGAAAGCCCAAAAAAAGAGTCTTTAACTTCAAAAAGTTTACATTCTACTTATAAAAATATAAATTTCCCAGATTAATAGAAGAGGATATAAAATACTTAACCTTATTTTAGAAAAAAGCAATTTAACAAGCTATCAAAAAACTCCCTAAGAAAAATCTCCAGGGCTAGAATAAATTCACAAATGAATTGTACCAAACATTTAAACAATTAATTCTAATACCATATAAACTTTTTGAAAAAGTAGGTAAAGAAGGAGTATTAACAAATTCTTTTTATGACACAAATATGGAGTTGATACTTAAACCAGGAGAAATCAAAACCGAGAAAGAAAATTATAGACCAATTTCCCTAATGAATTTTGATGCAAAAGTCTTAAATATGTTAAGGCAAACCCAATAAACTATGGACAAAAAACACCATCTGAATCCAGAAAGAGAACTATAGAGATTGAATATAAATCAACAGATGTTATGTTCACTTCTTTTTTCTTTTTTTTATTTTTTCCCTTTTGTTTTGATTTTTCTCTCTCAACATGATTTGTAAAGAAATGTGTATTTAAAAAGTTAATATGCATATAAAAAATCTTAAATAAAATATTAGCAAAGAGATTACAGCAATTTATCAGCAGAATAATACACTATGACCAAGTGGGATTTATGCCCAGGAATACAAGGCTGGTTCAATATCAGGAAAACTATCAGCATAACAAAATTAAATCAATAATAAAATTAACAAAAATCATATGATTATCACAGTAGATGCATAGAAGGCACTTGACAAAATATAATACTCTTTCCTAATTTAAAAAAAAAACTTTCACATTCTGCTAGAGGAATACAATTTATAATCAAAAAAGGAAATACAAGGTAGAAATTGTACACCAACAATTAAGGAGACCATTGAGATGAAGAATGTGAAGATATAAATGCCTGTTCAAATTCATTATTACAATAATTGTCTTTCACTTATGTTGCCCTCACCTGGTAAGACTGTCCCTGAAAAGGTCAGAATCTGACTCAGATTGGGTCTGGTCCTAATGAAGCGCAAAGTCTGGGTTGGCTCCTCCAGGACTTTCTGTGTTGTTCCTTGATTCTGGTTCCAACTTGATCCAGGAAGTCAGCCTCATTGAGCAACTTCTCTAGTACGATTTTCCCCACAGAAACTCTTTCAGAAATTCTCTTTCCTCAAGCCCTTTTTGCCACTCATCCTACTCCTTCTCAAAGGCTACATCACTGAGGCTATCAAGGCCATATTCCCCCTAATTTCTTTTTCTGGCTTTTATTTCAGAACCTCTCTAGACAATGCACTATTCTCATCTCATCCAGTCTCTGAAGAAGTTGCTCTTCTCTTGCCAAGGCTAATCTATCTCTCTACTCAAAGAATCTAGGTGATGGAGTGGATAAATGCAGGACCTGGAGTCAAGAAAACCTGAATTCGAATCCAGACTTAGATGTTTACTAGCTGTGTGACTCTGGGCAAGTCACTTAAACCTGGTTTGCCTCAGTTTTGTCAGCTATAAAATGGGGCCAATAATAGTACCTACCTCCCAGGACTGTTCTGGGGATAAAATTAAATAAATACTTAGTATCTGGTACATAGTAAGAGCTTAATAAATGTTTCTTTCCTTTCTTCTGAAATACTCTGAATGTTTTTTATCACTATGGTCAAAATAAAATCATTAACATAATCATTTCATAAATTTATCACAAGTTGACTCATTTGCTTCCAACTAGAATTTAAGTTCTGGGAAATTCTCCAAATATATCTCTTGTCTCATTTCCTAATAAGATATTTATCTCTTTCCTAACTTTGTATGACCTAAAAAGAAAACATATTTATTACAGTTTGAAAGTATATTTATCTCTCTTGGCCTCAGTTTCCTTATCTACAAATGATGGGTTGACTAGGATGGCCTCTATTTTTTTAGGTCCCTTCTAGTTTTTAATCTATAATGCAATGGCTAGGTTAAGTTATTGTAGATTTTTGTTATAACTCCAGGCCCTGCATTCTATCTACTATATACCTAGATGTCCCCAAAGTTTTATGCAAATTATGCATTCCAATCTCACTTTCTCCCTAACTTAATCCCACATACCATAATCAAGGACTGCCTGGGAGGGATAGAGTGCCCCAAGATGCCCACCCTGAAGGTCATGGCAAATAAACAAGAAGTTGACTACATCCCTAGAGAAAGCTTGAATAAAATTCATCTTTGCCCCAAATCCACTTCCACACTCCTTTATTACTGCTGAAGGTGGAACCATATAATTTGGGTTTCATCTTTAATTCTTTAAGAGTCCCTCAGCCCACATATCAATCAATTGCCAAATCTTTTCAACTTTACCTCTACAACAACTCCCATGTACATCCTCTTTTTTCTACTCATATACCAGTACTCTAGCTCAAATCTTCTTCACTTTTTAAAAAATGTATTTATTTTATTTTTAATTTATGGAATAAAGCATTTCCATAAGGTAGAATAACAACAACAAAAAAAAGATGATTACACATGAAACTGCAAATCTGCTATGTACAACTTGCTATTCCTTTTAAATACATGATAAAGTTATTGTCTAAATTTCTTTTTTTTTCCCTTCTTCCCTCTCACATTTTCTTCAAGGTTAATTTCCATCTATTCTTTTATGTATCTTCTATGTACTGTTAATATAAGTTGTCTCCTCCATTTCAATGTAAGGTCTTTGAGAACAAAGTTGTGTCTTTATTCCTCTAAAGCTTAGCATTGTGCTTGTTGTTGTTGATTGTTTGGCATGTAACAAACATTTAATAAGTGCTTTTTCATTCATTCATTACATATTGCATTTAAAAAGAAAATTGAAAATTTCCTTCAGTACCTGAAGCATCATTCAGTCAACATTTCTTTCAGTGGGGAAAAATTGTTGTTCATCCTTCATTTTTGAGGAGGACCAATCACATCAGGAGGAGATCTTGCCTTAAAATGAATTGGATTTAACTATGCAAATTCATCAGTCTCACTCTCTTTTCCAGAATCATCAGAATCTAATGGCAAGACATAGATCAGAACAACTGGTAATGACCCCAGATGCAGTGGGAGACCTTGACCTTTGCTAAGGTCTTTCCCAGATCTCAGTTTGTCTGAGGCAACACCCATTCAGTGGTTAAAACTTAAGTAAGAATTGAGGCAAAAGATATCTTACTTTGCCTTCTCAAAAAAATCAATCTGGGAGAGGAAGACCCTACAACGAGTTTCTTCTCTTGATTGCAGTCAAGAGGATGTCTACTGATAGGGAAGAAATGAAGTGTGCAGTTAGGTAGGATACCAAGAATATCTTGACTCACACCAAGGGAACTCCCTGGAGTTAGAGATCTATGAACAATTTGTCCTAGGACAGTAGCACTGAGGAATCTTTTGCTACTTAAAGGGCCACTGTCCTGACTTGAAGCCAAATTCCAGAACTTATTTTCCTCATAGTAGTAAATGCCCTTGAGAGCATAGTCAACTCCACCAAGGTCAGCTCCTATTGTATTTATCCTTCTGAAAACTCTACAATTTTATCTGAGCAAACAGACTATACATACATGGGAATGACTTAAGAACAGTTTTAGAGTAATATAAAACAGGTACATATTAACTTAGTGTAAATGGAGCAACAAGATACTAAGAGACTAAATAACCAGTTGGATTGGGATGAATAAATCCAAGTTTTCAAATGTAGCATTGCTTCGATACTGAAAAGCCTGAGAATAGCTGGTGAAAATAAATAATTTTAATCCTTCAGCAAATCTATTTTAAATTCCCAAATTGTTCTAGTGTTTGCAAAGTATTTTCTTATAATTGTTGTAAAGAAGTGAGACACTTAGGGTCTGTCATAAAAACATCTCATAGTCTTAGATGGAGTAATGAGGACATCATAGTTTTAAATTATAAGGATCCAGCCTCTAATGAATATTTTGCCTTGCCTCAAGTAATCAGCATCAAGAAATCAGACAGACAAACTTAAATGGTACCTTTCTCTTCTCTGGAAAGTCAGATTTGGAACCAAAGTCATGGGTCTGTGTTTATTTTTAAATCTGTGTCCAGAGCTTGCATTTGTTTTGTTCCTATCCTATTCTTTGACCACCACATATTAAGGGCTGCAAGTCGCTTATTTTTATAAGAGGATTGGAAGAATATATTTTTTGCTGAAGGTGCCTATGAGTATTTGTCATATTGAGACCTTTTGGTAAAGCAGGGGTAGATTGCTCCACTGAGAAAAGAAATCGTGGTCATTAGAAGCTTGAGACAACCCAAAATATTCTGCTCAAGTTCTCCACAGATTCTCCAATGCCTATTCATCCTGTTCTATCATGTTTTATCTCTTCTTTGCCCTATTTGGAGTTTTACAAAGTTCAGTCCTGTGCTTCTCTTGACAGGAGCATAGGATCACCTATTTAGAGATATAACAGACCCTAACGGTCAAGGATAACAATTCTCTTATTTTACAGATTTGCCAACTGAAATCCTAAGAGGTTTTTTAATTTGCCAAAACAAACACAAGTGGTAAATGACAGAGCTAAGATTCAAACTCAGGATCTCTGCCTCTAAATATTGAACTTTCTACCATATAATAATGCCTCCCTGTTCTTTTCCTTTTTTACTATTTTTTGGGGGAAGGGAATGGGCAAGTGGGGTTAAGTGACTTGCCCAGAATCACACAGTTAGGAAGTGTTAAATATCTGAGGTCAAATTTGAAATCAGGTTCTCCTGACCTTGGGGCCAGTGATCTGTCCACTGTGCCATCTAACTATTCCCCTTTTCCCTCTTTTTGTACCTCCATGAAGGCAGGGTGTCTAGACTTAAGAGTCAGGAAAATAATAGTTCAGATCTTACCTCAGATACGCACAAGATATATGACCCTGGGCAAGTCACATAAATTCACTTATCCTTTATTCATACAACTGTAAAAGAGGAATTATACTAGCACCTACCATTAACAGAGACTCAATAAATAAGTATTTAAAGTCCTTTGCAAAGGTCTTTGCAATACTTAAAGTGTAGTAATAGAGAGATAGTTGAGTGTAGTGGATAGAGTGTTGGACCTGGATTCAGAAAGATCTGAGTTCTAATCCTAACTTGGACATTTATAATCTCTGTAACATTGGGAAAGTCATTTAACTTCTTCTCAGCTTCAGTTTCTTCATCTGCAAAATGGGGTCCACAATAATAATAACTACCTCAGAGAATTTTTGTATCAAATGAGATAATAGGTGTAAAGTATTTTACAAACCTTAAAGTACTACATAAATAATAGCTATTGTTGTTGTTATCCATTCAAATAGTTTTAGTTACCATTTATTACTATCTGTCCTAGATGATATCTAAATGGAAATCTTTTTGATCACTATTTTTCTATGTTCTCTGCTGCTTATATGCTAAATATTTTTAAAGTCTTATAAACTTATTATTTTTAAATACTCCCACTTATTGATTCCCTTCACCATTCCAAGTTATATCACATTCCTTTTAATGTAGAGTATTTTCTACTATGGTCAAAAATTTTTTTTTGCTTAACATTTCCATTCAAGACTCACTCATTCCTGGCTTTGAATCTTTGCATACGTCATTGTCCCAACTCATACACATTAATCCCTCAAAACTCATTTCCTCTATGAAGCTATCTCAGAATAATTGGTACTTATAACTCCTGTTGACCTAATAATCAATGTGTGTATGCATGTGTACTATAGCCAGCTCATACCAACCTTTGAGAGCAGATTGTTGAAAATTTATACTCAGAGGGCAGCTAGGTGGTGCAATGGATGGACCAGCCCTGAAATCAGGAGGACCTGAGTTCAAATCTGTCCTCAGATACTTAACACTTTCCAGCTACGTGACCCTGGGCAAGTCACTTAACCCCCATTGCCTCAGCAAAAAAAAAAAAAAAGAAAAAAGAAAATTTATATCTCAGGGAAAAAACCCTACAAATAGAGGGCTCAATATATTGTTTTATTGAATGTTTAGATTTTAAAAAGCAGAGGAAAAATGGTCAATAACAAGATTAAACTTAAAAGTGTACTGCAAATTTTTTGAGAGCCAGTTGTTAAATATTTATCACCACTGCACATCACTACAAATATGTATTGATATAAATATACCCAGAAATGTCCTTATTTATCCTTGATTATGTAGCCCACGATTCCAAACAGTTCTAGAATGGCAAGGAACTATGTTCATTATTTAAAAGTCTTTTCATTAATGAGCTCCTCTATAATTCACATATTTCTGTGTATATGTGAAAATAGTTTTAAGATAGTCCAAATAGGGGCAGCTAGATGGCGCAATGGATAGAGCACCAGCCTTGAAGTCAGGAAGACCTGAGTTCAAATCTGGCCTCAGACACTTAAAGCTACCTAACTGTGTGACCCTGGGCAAGTCACTTAACCCCAAATGCCTCAAGATAGTCCAAGTGGCCCATATGTGGCATGGATTTATAGATAGATATGAAAATTTCCCATACAGGGAGACAAAATTCCATCTTTGCAGAGAATAGAAAGGAGGGATGCTTTTCATCTCCTTATCTTCAAGAGGGCTATTGGCTTAGAATTATATCTATTACACATCAGATATTTGAAATCTAGGTATCTGATACTTCAGGAGAGGAAGTATATGTGTGTATGGGGGAAGGGGGTCAGGATGAAAGACTTCCCCCAGTCACTCTTGGGAGGGAAGTAAATCCACCCCAGACTTGGACAGTTATAGCTTAATCTTGGTTAGTTCCGTTTCCTCCAAACACTTATAACACAAAAGAAAATCATGTCTCCCTATACATAGGAGGAGGCACCAAACCCAACTGTGTGGCTACATGTGCATTTATATAATCTCTAAGATTGTTTTAATATAATATAATATATGAATGATTATTTTTCATACACATGTACATTTATATAATCTATAAACTATAATAATATATAGAATTATTTTAAGAATATAATCTATATGTTTCTATGAATCATTTGTTATGTCATTTTTCATACATATATGTATATACATGTTCATGGAGATATGGAAAGAAGAAAGGGAGATTGAAAAATCTTCAATCTTCTCAGTATGAATGCACCTATATAACACAGATTCGAATCCTCTATGCTTTTTCTCTTTACACAATTCTTACATATATTCTCTCTATAAATCTTCTACTGAAAATCAACCCAACTCTCTAGATGTCATCTTCTGCAGTGCTACAGATGTACCCTAGAGATGTCTATTGTCTTTCATTCTCCATATCCAATTAGTTCACATCTTCTTTCAATCATAAATATGCTCTATGAAACTTTTTTTTTTTTTTTGGCTGCATTTCTGGACATAGATCTGGTCATAGATCCACCAATTGGTGGCAAATGTTTGCCCATCCACAAAATTTTATTGTCAAAAGTTCTTACTTCTTAAAGCCTATAAATTATTTTAAAGTACTTCCCATCCATAAACAAGAGGAATTATACCCTAATTTAATGTGGTCAATATGAGCAAACTGTAACCCTCAATTAATTTCTTGGATAGAAGTAAGTAGAAGTCACATACCTGGAGGGGGGTTGTCCACATCCACACATGTACCCTAGATTTCATTTCTGTTTACAATTACCAGAGACCAGGCAGTGGGAGAAATTCATTTTTAGAAGCATAGGGCAAGTTATTTCAATGATTAGATTCTTCCATGTATTTTTCTAATCATCAATTTTAAATGAGAGGGAATAATTCAAAGAAAATTTTTGGTATTGATCACACAAATTGCAATGAACCAAATATTTCAGATTTAACCATCTTTGATGAAACAGAATTTGATTATCTAGTTGAGGAAACTAACTGTGTGAACCTGGGCAAGTCACTTAATATACCTAAGTCTCAGTTTCCTTATCTCTAATAATAGCATATACCTCCCAAGGGCTATTGTAAGTATCAAATGAGATAGTAATTATAAAGTGCTTTGAAAATCTCAAAACGTCATATAAATAACTATTATTGTTATTGCTATTATTATTATGAGGCATAACCTGCTAGTCATTTGTCATTGTTCAGTTATGTCCAGCTCTTCTTGACTCTATTTGTGATTTTCTTTTCACTAATTTTTTTTAATGAGTTATTTTCTTTTTCCAATTCAGAAATTCTACTTTCTTGAGAATTTTCTTATCTTTTCCAATTCAGAAATCCTACTTTCCTGTGATTTTTTAACCTTTTCTAATTCACAAATTTTGTTTCCCTGCACCTCCTGTAAATTCTTTATTTTTTCCAACTCAAATTTCGTGTCGTTGTTATTCTCTATCATAGCTTCTCTTTCCTTTCCCCATTTTTCTTCAAACTCTCTTAACTTTTTAATAGTCTCTTCTAGGAGAGAGTTATGGGATGGGGGGCAGGTATCATTCCCCTTTAGAGTGTTATCTGCTGACTCTCTGCTGTTAAGTTCCTCGGGGTGGATACCCGCTCTTTCTCTGTGTAGAAGGTATCAATTGTTCTCTTCAGCTTCTTACTCATTGTTAAAATCTGTTGGGGTTTGCCCTTGGGGTAAGAACTTTATTTATTTATTTACCAGCTTCCTCCCAGACTGGGGGTAGAATGCAACAACCCTGTGCCTGAGCTAAGAGAGAGCTCTGGGAGAGTTCCTCTCCCTCCTCCCTGGAAGTGCCTCAGAGGTGATTAGTATGGCTGTGGCTGCGCTGTGAGGGTTGCCCAGTGAAGGACGCTGCTGTGTGTCCTTGCGACTTCCCTGAGGTTTAAGACTGAACAGTAAAGGCGACACAAAGCCCAGCCAATGCGTCCCATGGGGCTTCGATATCAGCAGCTGATGGGAAAAGCCCCTGCGCTCAAAATGGAAGTGTCTGCCCAGAAACCGCGGAACCTGATACAGAGGTTCCGCTTCTCTGAGAATTCCGAGGCTGCTAGAATTCCACTGCCTTAGGCTGAGCCCCACACTATGTGGATTAGATATTGCCTCAGGTTGTGTCCCCGCTGTTCAGGCTCTTAACTACCCCAAGGTGAAGGCCGGACAGCAGAAAGCAACTGCATAGACTTGCCGAGATCTGTTAGGTCATTTCCGGATTGGGGTGGTTCTAGAATCTGGCTTTATATTTTAAAGTGGCTTGATTTCTCTTCTGAACTGCTGTTTTATAAGCAGAGAAGAGGTAACAGCCTGTGCCAGATTCCTCTATCTCAATGGCTTCTCTGATCTCAGAGTTCTCCCCAGCCCCATCCACACAGTGTGCTAGCACCTAACCCTGTCTGTGCTGGTCTTTTTTTTTTTTTTTTTTTCCTCCCCTCGGAACTGACCTTTTCTGTTGAAATTCCAGATTCTCTTCGGCTGGTAAGTCATGCTTCAATCCTCATGGTTTCTATCAGTCCAGCGTTATTTTTGAGGCTGATTTAACTAATTGGTAATGAGGGAAGAAGGGAGCTTACAAATTCATGTGTATCTTCTCCGCCATCTTGGCTCCGCCCCTATTTGGGATTTTCTTGATAAGATATTGGAATGGTGCCATTTCCTTCTGTAGTTCATTTTATAGATGAAGAAAATGAGGCAAACAAGGTTAAATGATTTATCCAGAGTTACACAGTGTCTGAGGCCAGATTTTAACTCAGGAAGGTGAGCCTTCTAATCCCAGATCCAACAGCCTACCACCTGACCACCCAGGCTCATTGTTTGGTCTGGATCAAGAAGAGCTCGTCAAAAGTATCATTCATGAGAATAGGTTATTAATTAAAAGCATTAGACCAGCAAAGTTTTTTTAAGATAAAAGATTCAAAATTATCAAATAAGTTTATTTTTTTAATATTTAAATTAAACATTATATTTTTAAACTTTTTTTAATATCAGGGAAGCAATTGCTAATATTTTTTCAAAATGCATTTATTAGTTTTTAAAAATGCAAGATTTTATTTTAAATTGCTTTTTGATCTGCTATTAATCATTTTGACTATAATCAAAACAAAACAAGGAAATCAATTGGTATTTCATCCTGTTCTATGTTGTCGTTTTGAATCCAAGGACAGAAAAGTTAGTGAACAACAACCTATTATCACACTGACTAGTTTTAACTATGTTTGTTCTTTGTATTAATTATATTTAATTATATTATGCATGCATCACTTAATATTTAAATATAATTTCTTGATGTAGATTTGTGTTTTATTTTAATGTCCAAATGAATTCATAAAAAAGATTTCGTTTATTTGGGTATTGAAAATATAATACATATACATTAGATGTTTATGATCTTTTATTGCTCTTCAGAGTAAAATATATTTAATTATTCCACTGTAGGTTGAGAAACACTGCTTTTACATGGATATATAAATATGTAATTTTTGGCATGCAAAGTAATAGCCTCATTCATCCACCCAACATCTTCCATTGTCCTTTGAGTTGCCTGTAATTATAAATCTTCTGTCATCTTGGTGTTTCAGGGTTCAAAGTCATATGAGATCACAAGGAAATTATGTATTTGAGAAATTGTGGCAATTGATCCCAATGCAAAGATATATCTCTGCTTAGCATCCATATTTTGTTTTTTGCAAATAGTATTTTATTTTTTCCCACTACATGTAATAACTTTTAAAATTCCTTTTTTATAAGATTCTGAATTTCAGATTTTTTCTCCCTCTCTCTACCTCCTCTGTCCTCCCCAAGAAAGCAAACAATTAGTAGTTTCTACATGTGCTATCATGTAAACATATTTCCACATTATTCATATTGTGCAAGAAACAGAACAAAAGGGAAAAGCCACAACCCACCCCATACACACAAAAACATTAAAAAAACAACAACAAAAAAGTGAAAATACTAAGCTTTGATAAGCATCTGATCCCTAGTTCTTTCTGGATGTGGAAGCATTTTCCATCATGAGTTTTTTGAAATTGTCTTGGATCCCTGTATTGCTGAGAAGAGCTAAGTCTATCATAGTTGATCATTACATAATGTTGTTGTTACTCTGCAATACACTTCTGGTTCTGCTAATTTCACTCACCATCAGTTCCTGTGTCTTTCCAGGCTTTTCTGAAATCTGAAATTAATTCTTATCACACAATCGTATTCCATTATAATCACATATCACAACTTGTTCAGCCATCTCCCAATTGATGTCCAATTCTTTGCCACCCCTAAAAGGGCTGTTATAAATATTTTTGTACATGTGGGTTCTTTTCCCTTTTTTGTGATCTCATTAGCAATGTAGCAATACTGCTGGATCAAAGGGCATGCACAGTTTAATTGTCCTTTGGGCAAAGTTTCAAATTAACCATATTTTAAAAACAATACACACTCTTCATGAATCACTATATCAGTATCTATATGAATGCTTACATTTATTTTTACACGGTTTCATAGTTAGAGCAAAAAATTATATCAGAAGTCATTTAGTCCAACCCATTCCTTATATACATGAGGAAACTGAGGCATCAGAAGTGAAAGGTCACATAAGCAGGATCAGAACTGACATTCCAACCAGTGCTGCTGGATGACACTGTAACACACATGATTTATCCCATTTTCCCCATGACTAAGTAAGGAGCTTAGATTGTAAAACCCTTTAAGTAAAGAGTAATATCTTCTCTCTTCTTTGTCTTTCCCCACAAAGTCCGATTGAGCCTCACAGCGGGGCATTTTCAAATATATGCCTTCAAGGGTTCCAACTTTATAAAAATCTCCAAAGGAAAGTGGCGACTCAATGCCAAGGACAAGGAGCTAAGTGTGTGAGGGGAGAGGGGGAGAAAGGGGCTGGGTAAAAGAGTTCTGACACAGTCATTAATCCCAAAGCTTAGCTGCTTTCTGCACTGATGACAGCCATCAACGCAGTAATAGCTGCCAGTTAAGAATATCAAGTTAACTGCAGAATACAATGGGCATAGAAACAGACTGGGATGCCTAAAAGAGGGCTCCTTTCAGAGGAAAAGAGGAAATGGAGGAAAGCGGAAGAAGAGGAAAGTGGAAAAAAAATTAAAAGGCTAAATACCACCAAAGAGATAATTTTGGAGAAGATTAAGGGGGGCACACAGAAAATGTTAAAAGGAACAAAAAGAAGCAATTCATAGTGAATGCTACACACACACACACACACACACACACACACACACACACACACACACACATTTAAAACATAGTGCCAGTTACATGGCACAATGACAAGAGTCTGGAGACAGGAAAACCTGAGTCAAATTAGACATGTGTGACCCTAGACAAGTCTATAATCCCATTTGCCTCAGTTTCCTGATCTGTAAAATGAGCAACAGAAGGAATAGCAAGCCATTCTAGGATCTGTGTCAAGAAAACCCCAAAATAAGTCACAAAGAGTTGATATTACTGAAAACAACTGAATAACCCTCCAAACAGCTAGGAGATGTCTGCAGCTGGAAACTGAATGGAGTTTCATTGGATTTAGTCAAAGGATTTACACAAGCGAATACAAATATCTCAGAGCTCAGGTTCTGTTAATATTTCTCTGGGGGACTTATCAGTGTATGTAGTTGGAATAATAGTGTCACAGCCCTTTTTAGTCTGCTGGCACCGAACAAAGGCCATAGTTGTCATTTTTCCCCTTTTCACATGCACAAGGGCCAACTTGATTTAGAATGATTCCAGCCTGCCATACTTGACAATTTTGCTCAAGGGGTTGGGTGAGGGGCACAGAGAAGCCACTTTGGGGAAAGGGGGCAGGCAGGCAGGAACAGGAAAGGCTTTTCTCAGGAGGTAGGATGTAAGCTGAATTCTAAAAGAAGCCAGGAAGTAGGGATGAGAAGGAAAACATTCATAAGCAAAATGATATGATTGAATGCAATCATGTCACCATAAAAAAAAAAAATGATAAATCACTAACTACAGGCAAAAAGTACAAATCAGAGGAATGAGACATAGAAAAAATAAAGCTTTACTTGAGAATGGGGAGGAAACATTTAACTAAGGAGTCTGACCCAGAGATATGGTCTAAGTATGAGAGAAAGTAAGAACAGGGTAGCTAAAGGATACAAGTTGAATTAAGTGCCTTGAGGACTTTTTTTTTTTTTTCCTTTTTGCTGAGGCAATTGGGGCTAAGTGACTTGCCCAGGGTCACACATCTAGGAAGTGTTGAGTATCTGAGAACAGATTTGAACTCAGGTCCTCCTGACTTCAGGGCTGGTACTCTATCCACTGCACCACCTAGCTTTTCTGCCTTGAGGACTTTTAAGAGAAAAGATTCAAAAGGGAGACAATGTAGCACAGTGGATGAAGTGCCAGACCTGGAAGGAGGAAAACTCATCTTCATGAGTTCAAATCTGGGCTAAAAAAACTTGCTACATGACCCTGGATAAGTCATTTAACCCTTTCTACCTCAGTTTCCTCATCTGTAAAATGAGCTGGAGAAGAAAATAGCAAACCAGTCCAGTGTCTTTGCCAAGAAAATGGAAACATTCAAAAAATTGGACATAAATGAACAACAAAATCCAAAAGGTCAGAAGGGAAGGGAGGAGATACTGAAGACAAAAGTTTTGTTCATAAGTAGCGCTTCCTGAGAGGGATTGGATGGGAACTGCTGGAATTGAGATGTCTTTACAAAGGAGTGGGAGAGTCCCTGCTGGAGTTCTTAGTCTTCTGTTAGAAAGGTTAGCCTGCCCAGAAGAGATTCAGAGTAAATTCTACCTAGATTTTAGCAAAGTTAGCTGACTTCCTTAAAATGGCTCTTCTCTAGGTCACAGATACTGCACCAACCCAAAGGATTTACCACAACATTTTAACAAAGTGGATGTTTATTTTGGTTCCTCCATCCTGATAAATTATGCCATTGGGTAGACGAGGCTGACTCACGTGCACATGCCTTGCCCAGAGGGAAGCACCAGATATGTTACTCCATGCCCACTATCTATGAAATGATGTTGCGATGGATCATTCTTTGATGTTGATATGTTACATTTACTAGTACATACTGGGTGACTTCAAATATGGCAGAGAAGCTATCATGGCAGCCATATGTTGGTTTACCCATATGCACTCATATGCATCATCTTGGTATAGACCCTAGTGGTTTGTTATTTCCTTCTCTAGCTCATTTTATAGATCAGGAAACTGAGGCAAAC
This sequence comes from Sminthopsis crassicaudata, assembly GCF_048593235.1. Classification (NCBI taxonomy): domain Eukaryota; kingdom Metazoa; phylum Chordata; class Mammalia; order Dasyuromorphia; family Dasyuridae; genus Sminthopsis; species Sminthopsis crassicaudata. The sequence goes on from NC_133617.1 coordinate 189,970,126, forward strand.
AAGATTAGTGACCAATAGATGCCAGGCCAGCAAGAATGACTGGATTGCTGTAATGGAATTGGTTAGCACTAGAATAAAAATTAGTTATTAAAACAGATAATTATTTTAAATGGTATAATTATTTTTTAAAAAGCAAGCAAACAAACTAACCAACTAATCAACCACAGAGTGATTCCACACACAGAAATGCATGGGAAATTATTGAAAAATTCTTAGCTTTTGAATTGGGGGCAGAGGGAATGCTTTTCTATCTTAGTTTTATTTTCCTTGGTGGACAGGAAGACCAACCTATTGAGCTTTGCAGTGGTAGCATAATTATAATTTGTTGGATAATCAGCATCCATGACCAACAAGATGGCAAAAACAAGATAATCAAAAGAGAAGGAAGAACTTGGCTGAGTTTCCCCAAAGCAGAATCACAGAACTTCAAATGCAGCCAGGCCCTTCAGCCTGAGGGCAGCTCCTCCCAATATTAATAAGCAAGAACAGGACAGATGGGCCAGCCATCTTTCAAAGACTGTAATGGTGTTATAATGTTTTTTATCAACATCCATGAAAATATTTTAAAATTCTATTTTAAACTAGTAACTGAGAGTTGCCAGGAAAGGTTAATTGGACCTAAGGAGAAAGCAGGTAACTGCCAGGTAGAACATAGCTTAAATAAATGATGGGGTGTAACAGAGAAATGAAGAAAAAATTCATTGAAAAGCTAACAAGTTGGCCAAACCAACCCATATTTAGACCTTAAATGGAACTCATTGTTAGCAGTATTCTTCCTGTAGTGAATGTCATGACTCTTGCCCTCATCTTTCTGTAAACCTTCCACAGAGGAGTTATTCCCCTAGTATACTTAGCAGGGCATCAATTGGGCTGCCCATTTCTTTTTCCCCGTTTTTACTATCTTACTAGTCTAGCACACAATAATAGTTTAACCATTTTTGTCCCCAAAAATTAAAGTGGGAATTTCCGACAACATGTCAAACCAAAGAGCAAAATATCTATAATGATGATGATGGTAACATACAAATATATAATACTTTAAGATCTGAAAAGTGTTTCACACCTGTGTAATCTCATTTGATTCTCACAACAACCCTGGGAGGTAACTGCTTTTATTATCCACAACTGAGGAAACTGAGAGTGACAAAAGTGAAGTGGCTTGCCCAGGGTCACAAAGCTAGTAAATGTCTAAGGCAGGATTTCAAGTCGGTTCTTGTTAACACCTAGTCTAACACTCTTTCCATTGGGTCACAAATTGTCTTACACACACACACACACACACACACACACACACACACACACAATATATTTTCTCCCCTCTTAGCATAGGTGTCAGGATGATTGATGTGAAAAGTTGCATAAAATATCAGACTTGGATGAGATATTTTGTTGAACTGACTTACCTTTCGGTACTCTATTATAAAAGACAGCTCTGGATAGAGGAGGGGGAATGGATACATTTGGAAATATAAACAAATGATATAAAAATTTTTTATAATAAAGTTTAATTTTAAATGGATCAATATCATAGATGGAATTTGGGTATTTTTTATTTGAATGATGAGCAAAGATTTCATTAGATAGATGATACTACCATAAGAGGACAGCCAATATTTGAAGAGATGGGGCTTGAAAGAGTAGAAGGAGCACTGGTGTGAGTTCCAGTTCCAGCTCCTGCTACTTATTACTGTGAGATCTGAAGCAGATCATTTAATCTTTCTGAGCCTCATTTCCTCATTTATAAAATGAGGGTTGGACTTTATAACCTGTAAGTTTCCTTCTAATTCTAAATCCCTAATCCTAATATCTTGAACACATAATGTATTATTGCCTTTCAAATGAACATAAATGCTATTGTGAATAACAAAATATCAAATTTTATTTGATTGATTGATATTGAATTGATATTTAATTTATTTTAAAATGTTACTGAACTCCAAAAGGTTGGGAATCATTAGTCTGGAGAATCCCAATATAATTCATACTTCATCACTTTGCCAAATTAAAAAAATAATTTTAGGCATAGATCCAGCCAAGTGACTCCCTTGCTCAAATGCCTTAGTCCTAGTGAATTGATAATTCATTTATGAAACTGTGAAATGGGGGCAGGCACACCAAATTCTTTGGGTACTTGCAAGAAAAGGCCATGATGACAGTGGAAAATGGGGCCATAATCACACTTTAATAACCACAGAGAGTGTGGAACACCAGAGAAAGTACAGATACAAGCAGTAAAAGAGGTCCAGAGGTAGGTGACCTCTCTGGCAAATGACAAAACTTCAAGTGCTTGAAGAGAGCCTTCTCTAGACCAAACATACCAATCTCATGTAATGTAGTTGCTTATTCTTTTGTTAACCATTCTGAGATTCCAGGATCTGACCATTGTTTACTGAATAACACATAAACTCCTTAGCCTTTCATTTAAGACTCATTTTATACTGCTACTTTGCAGGTAGTCTGATCATTCCCCCCCAAAAAAGTATAGTTACAATGTTTTGTATCTGATCTGATTATATGCCCTTAAATCTTTATCCAAAAGGTTCATCCTCTCTCTGGAAAACCTGAATAATCTCCACAGTTCCATCTTATGAAATCCTTCCCATTTCTTCTGATGTCATCTGATCCTTAACATATTTCCTGAACAAGAAATGCTACCAAAGCCTTAATACTACTCTGTTTGGATAGGTACTTTTCATCTTATACTTTGCATTATAATTATGTATGTACATACTAGTTTTATCCAACCATCTCTTCTCCTTTTCCCCAGGAAATTAGAAATTTCATGAAGTTTTTAATGATTGTTCTTCAGTCTCGTCCAAATCTCTATGAACCCAATTGGGCTTTTATTGGCAAAGTGGTTTGCCATTTTTTTCTCCAACTCATTTTATAGTTGAGGAAAATGAGTCAAAAGTTAAATGACTTGCCACAACTTAGATTTGAATTTAGGAAGATGAGTTTTTCTTCCAGGTCTAATGTTCCATTCACTCTACCACCTAGCTTGACCAAATGTCTTGTTCCATCTTTGTATCTCTCCCCAAAACACTATAGTAACTATTAAATAATAATTCTTTAATGAATACTGGGTTGAATTGAATTTCTAAAATCTTCCAATTATAACAGTTATTAGCATATATGAATGATTATTTATCAGAGAGTCATTGGAAGAAAGGATGTTGATCTTGAAGTCAAAAGAGATTTGAATTTGAAACTTGTTTCTAACATTTATTAACTATGTGATAGCTCTTCGACTTAATCTCTCTGAGCCTGTTTTCTCACCTATAAAATGGATATAATATTTGCATTGCCTAACTCACAAGTAGGTAAAGAAAATTCTTTGTAAATTTTTAAAATGCTATAAAAATGTAAGCTACTATTATGATCTCAGATGGCTTATTTGTGAGTTTTTGTTAAGTAATTTGAATGTATATTGGGTAAAAGAGAAGTCAAATCATGTACAGTGTAGATATAAAGATTCTCTATCTTTATAGGTCAATTTGGTTGACTAAAAATAGTTGCTCTATCTAGAGAGAGAACTATGGGGACTGAATGTGGATCACAACATAGTATTTTCACCTTTTTTTGTTGCTGTTGTTTGCTTGCTTGTTTGTTTTTTTTCCTTTCATTTTCCCCCTTTTTGATCTGATTTTTCTTGTGTAGCATGATAAATGTGGAAATATGTTTAGAAGAATCACCCATTCGACCTATATTGGATTTCTTGCTGTCTAGGAGAGGGGGGAGATAGGGAGGAAGGGAGAAGAGTATGGAACACAAGATTTTGCAAGGGTGAATGTTGAAAATTATCTTTGCGTGTATTTTAAAAAATTAAAAGCTATTATAAATAAACAAACATATTTATAAATATAAAATGAATAAACAATAGTTGCCCTGAGAATTAACAGGCTTTTTTTTTCATCTTAGCATTATTATAGACCTTGCATCTTATGGTTAATAGCAGAGTTCTCCAGGAAACTTCCTCCCCCATCCCCCAAAGTTGAAAACATACTGTTTGATTAACAACAACAATAATAACAACTGTATATAGCACTTTAAGGTTTGTAATATACTTTACATGTTAGCTCATTTGATGCTCACAGCAACCCCGTAAGGTAGGTATTATTCTAAGATTCTGAGGGATTAAATGTTTTGCCCATGAAAAGATGCCCTTAGGTTCAGTAAGACCTGAGTTCAAGTCTCACCTCTGGCACAGACTGAATGTTTGACCTTGAATATGTCACTAAGTCACTCAGTGGCCTCAGGCAACTCTCTGAGACTATGCTACAGAGAAGATGCTGATCTTCATTGGTGGAGGGAATGTCCTCACCTAGAACTTCCCTCTACATATGAAACTATAGGTGTGGTCCTCTATCCTTCTACATAGTGAATATGAGAGATGGAATGACTTCCAGCCTAGTCTCCACTTTTGAACACACATGCTTATTAACAGTTTTGAGCACATTATCTACATATATTTCTACAAATTATATTAATATACTATAGTACTGATAAATGTACATAGCATAAATTATGCAGAGATTAAAATAAAGATATGCTGAATGAATGAAAAAGCATTTGTACTTACTCTGGACAAAAGGGAGACAACAGGTCTACAAATCAGAGGAAATGACCACGGTCTCAGGGTAGAGAAGCAAAGCAGATACTTTGTTGAACCATTTGACAATGCCAAGGTCTTTGATAGTGAGAATTTTCTTTTCTATTCAATAGCTGTGGCTGTTGAGGAGGTTATTGCTTTTTCACAAGAGATGTTTCCTTGGATAATTACTGTTGGGGTTAAAGAAAGTGATCTGGAGGACCAATCTGCCATTTTATGGACTTTGAAGAGCAGAGTCTGTCTCCTGAGATCTGAGGAAACGTAGAGATTAAAATGGGGGCAATAGATTGATTCACTTGATACGTACCTTCTCCTCTCTTTCTCCTTGGGGTACCTTGTTGTTTCATCTAAATTGACTTGTCTTCCCTGTCACTGGCAGTTGGTTGGCAGTTCATGGGGATGGCTGTAATCACAGGAGTTGTTCCCTTGAACAGTGGCTGTGAAGACTAGGCTAGAAGAAGGGTCAGTGCCTAGATAGCACTACTATTACAAAGTCTTATTCTATCACCAATGGGAATTATTCTATTAACAGATATTGATAACTATAGAACCTAAGCAGAAGCAGAAACCCAGAGACTATTGGGTTCAGGGCACTAGGGCTATTTCCATAATGGTCTAAGGGAGAGAAGTGACCAAAATGGTAGCAAGGATATTTTTTACATTTTATTTCATTTATTAATAGCACAAAAAATTTTTGCTTTCACTAAAAATAGTATTATTCAAAATGATATTTTAGTGAGAGCAATGGGACTGATTAGGCTTCATTATTTTTGGAAGTTCTTTGGATGTTTTAACACTTTATGACACAATGATTCAAAGTTCTGATTCTAAGTTTAACTAATTTCCATACTGGGTTTCAATGGTTGTCATAGCTGAAAAAATTCTTCTTACACAAAACCAGATCTATCCAAATCAAAGAATACATCAGAGACTGCAATTAGTAAATCAGGTTACCCATTTTTTACTCCCATCCACCAATTATGCAAAAATTTTGTTTGAGATTCAGCTTGAACATTTCCATCTTCTCTAATGTCAGTTGTGTTTACAAACCTTTCATAAAGTGTTGCATTTTTATATTTTTAACAAGTACTCTCAAAACATACTAATATTTGCTTGGAATATTTTTAAACAAATTAGAAAATTCTGTTTCCAAGTTTTTTACATGTACATATTCAAGGTGTTATAGATGGTCTATATCATTTTCTGCAAATCAGAAAGGAAAGGGTAGAAAAAAATGACAATTAACAGCATCAAATATTGCAGAAAGGGAAGAATAAATGAGAACTTTTTTAAAAATCTGATTTATCAATTAAGAAATAATTTGTTGACAAACCACAGTTCCAAAGAACTCATGAAGAATTCTACTATCTGCCTCCAGATGAACAGCTGATGAACTCAAAGTAATGATGCAAACATATTTTCTACTCTTTCTTCCTTTTCTCTTTCTTTCCTCCTTTCTTTTTTTTTGAAATATAGTTAATTCATGAATTTATTTTGCATGACAATACACATTTTAATGAGTTTTGTTTTTCTTCTCAATGGAAGAAAGAAAAAGAGAGAATTCAGAACTAAAAAGAAAAGAAAAAAACTAAATTTAAAAAAATCTTTGGTAACTTTGAAGAAAATAGTTTCTGTTGAGTGAGGAGTAAAGGATAAAAAGGTGGAGAAGCTGGGAGGTTGCAAGTATAGTGATGTTCCCAAAAGGCAGAGGGAAAGAAATTCTAAAAAAGAATGGGTTTGGGGAGAAAGATAATAAGAGATCTTTATTGATGTACATTGCACGTAGATTGCAACTTATGCATATCTGTTTATCCTTATGAAAGAGATTCACTCTATCCCTTATGAAATTGAAAAAAGGGAATGGATGTGAATTTTATTCTCTAACTACTCTTCTGGATTTCAAAGACTGGCCCACTGAAGACCATTTATCCTCTCCATGAGGAGAGAGGGTTGGATACATTGACAGCAAGAGGGGTTCTCAAAAGCAGCTACATACCTTCTGTATCTATTTTGAAGATCCAAAGCCATATTATAGAAATCAGGAGAGATTTGGAGCTTTTACAGCCATGAGAAGCCAGCTACAGATATAATCGTGGATGGAGTGATACCATTGAGTTGGAGACAATCTCTGCAAACAGATTGCTTGGAGAAGGTGGAATGCAGTCCATCTTCCAATCCTTTTAATTAATTAGAGCTGGAGTTCATGCAGAAGACTCCAGAAGGTGCTTTGATCCTACTTTGGGGACCATGGCTCTACACCAAATGTACCTCTTGGGGGTTATTGGTCTAGCCTACATCACTGGCAGGGTGAACTGAATATGGCAAGTTTGAATGCATTGATTTGATCTCATCAGTTTAATCTCCTTTATATTGTCCTCTTTCTGTAGTAGGAAACTTCTGAGGCAGACATGAGGAAAAGGGATCAAGGAACCTGAGGTTGGGGTAGAAACTGGAAGACCTTTATTCTCATGGAAAATCCAGCAAATTGTGCAATTCCTTTCAAAGACTGAAGTACCTTGGAAAAAGTAGCTGGGACATATACTATGCCAGGAACTAGCTATACTGCTGACAGCTGACTGCACTTATCTCCTAGGAAATCATGTCCATATATTTTTCAAGAAGTCAGTGAAAACATTTTCCAAATGATTTTTCCCCCCTCTCTCTGTTTTAAACGCTGATCCAAAGACTTCATTCTAAGCTGAAAGTGATCCTAGGGACAAGTGCCATTGTGTTTTATATTCTAGGCCTCTATTTTGTTTGCAATTTGAATAAGCCCTTCAGGCCTTTTTTGTATTAAAATCTAAGAACTCTAAGATTATGCTTGGCTGGCTCCCCATCAGCTTCCTATGTGAGGACATGTAGCTACTCTGAGCTAATAAGCTAGACCTCAAAGTCCAACTCCGTGGGGCTTCTTTAAAAGACATTGTAACCTCAGCTTGGACTGCTTCCAGGCAGTCCAGTGGGCTTCATGCAGAACCACATTTGTAGGAGATGCTGGGGAGCAGATGGGAACAATGATTCCCACATGATTCTGGAATGCAGGCAAATTCTTATGTTCTGGGTAACGATGTGTGGCTTCTAAAGGGCTTTGGAGGCAAAGTCAGACAAATGAACTGGCTCACCAATTAGCCCAGGGATGAGCTCCCCACTCTTAAGACTGCATCTTAGAAAGAGAAAAATTATCAGGTTTTGAATTGGTGACCAGCAAAAAAAGAGGAAAGAAGCAAGAGATAGACCTTAAGTCAGTAATGTTTGTATAAAAGCTTCATTATACTTTATATTTGCTTAAACTGCCATTCTCCCCTTCCTCCTCCCCAACCCTCTCCAGAAAGATATCCAAAGGCATTACAAAGGAAATGGCACTCTAATACAAAGAATACAGTAATGCTTTCATATCATCCAAATGAAAACATATCTGAAAGACTGTTTATTTTCACAAGGAGAATACATCAGGAACAGATGTTCCACCAGAAGAGGAAAAAAGCCTGTCTTTATAAATTTAGAGGCTTGGGACCTAATTCATACTAAAATGGATTCTTTTAATAAGAAGGCATATGTCCAACAAGATTTCTAAGCTGTACTAAACAATGGGTTATAGATGTGCTACCCTAAACAGAATTGATCACCTAAGACAATCCACATTTTTATAAGGGTTATAAAAAAAAGAGACAATGTGCTTTCAGCAAGTATGCTTCCCTGGATAGTAAGGGATGGTCTTCAAAAAATGAAACAACAGCTTTTCCTCCTATCCATGACCCTTGGGACATTGCTGCCAAGGCATAAGTTTCGCCTAAATTTAGCAACTGCAAATTGACATTCCTAAAATGATACCTTCCCAACACTATGCATGTTAGCTTTTCTTCCTTTCTTCCTTTCTTCCTTTCTTCCTTCCTTCCTTCCTTCCTTCCTTCCTTCCTTCCTCCCTCCCTCCCTCCCTCCCTCCCTCCTTTCTTTCTTTCTTTCTTTCTTTCTTTCTTTCTTTCTTTCTTTCTTTCTTTCTTTCTTTCTTTCTTTCTTTCTTTCTTTCTTTCTTTCTTTCTTTCTTTCTTTCTTTCTTTCTTTCTTTCTTTCTTTCTTTCTTTCTTTCTTTCTTTCTTTCTTTCTTTCTTTCTTTCTTTCTTCCTTTCTTCCTTCCTTCCTTCCTTTCTTCCTTCCTTCCTTCCTTCCTTCCTTCCTTCCTTCCTTCCTTCCTTCCTTCCTTCCTTCCTTCCTTCCTTCCTTCCTTCCTTCCTTCCTTCCTTCCTTCCTTCCTTCCTTCCTTCCTTCCTTCCTTCCTTCTTCTTTCTTTCTTTCTTTCTTTCTTTCTTTCTTTCTTTCTTTCTTTCTTTCTTTCTTTCTTTCTTTCTTTCTTTCAAACAGAGTAGAGGGAAGACAGGAAGGAGAAGAGGAGAAAGAGAAGGAAAAACTTTTAGCAATGGTGTCCAGGGGTATCCTTCAACTCCAACTTTATGAAATTTATGGGAGCATGTTGCAGGTAACTTATAGCCAGTGAAGATGTTGTCTTCCTCTTCCTTTGGTTCCTTTCCCATCGGCAGTTGGAGCCACCAAACCATTCACACACACACACACACACACACACACACACACACACACACACACACACACACACACACACCCCTTTCCAATTGTCTCATCACAAACCTTATTGCTTCTTAAGATGAAAGTCCCTTAAGAAACCAGGACACAAATGGCATAATTCCTATCTAATCCAACCCCAAAAGCATTTATTAAACATCTGCTAAGTGCCAGGCATTTTCCTATATACTAGGAATATAAAGACTCAAAAAGGAAAAAGGAAAATATATATATATAGTGCTGCCTTTATAGAATATACATTACAATCATTTAATTGGAGTGGTTTTCAGCTGAGTAATCCATTCTTACCTAAATATGAATTATTTCCTTCTTTTGTCAGAGTTGAGAGGTAGCTGAGATATAGTAGGAAGAGCACTAGATTTGGAGTCAAAATATGAGCAAGGTTTTTCTTGTCTTTAAGCCTCAGTTTCCTGATCTGGAAAATGGGGATAATAACAATTGTTATTATTAAGTAATTTATTATTTATTTATTATACATCATTATAGTATATATAGATATATTTATAATATATTATTATAATCATATATATTACATAACATATAATACAATATTTATAATATATTTATTATTAAGTGATTAAGTAATACAACTTAATTCACAGGGTTGTAATGAGTTTCAGATGAGATAGACTTAAGTCCTATTGCTACTGCAGAAACAATCTTTTAAAAAACCTCAACATGTGGGACAGTAGAAAGAGGGCTGGAATTGAGTACAGAAAACACTTGTGTTCATATTCTGATTTCTAATCCTTACTGTGGCATAGTTTGTCCTTAGTTCTCAAAGAAGGCCAATGGCATTAGGGAGGTGACATCTTGACACCTGAGTTGGACTTTCACCAACAATGTAATCAAAGGCAAATGACATGCTTTTATTCAGCCTCAGTTTCCTCACTTGTAAAAATGCAGATAATTATCCAAGTAGTGCCAATTACACAGGGTGGTTGGGGAGTTCAAATGACATAATATATGTAAAGGGCTTGTTAACCACAAAACACCACAAAAATGTCAGTTATTATTCTCTTCAATAGAGGGAGATGGAATTGGCTCTATGGCAAAGAGGCACAGAGAGGCATCTGACCCTGACCCTCCTTACAGAGACAGAATACCATGCTGAAGTCCCAGGACTCTTTAGGAGAGGTTCTAGATGCCAGATTATCACAAAACACTCTCCAGAAAAGTCTCCTAGATAGCAGTTTCCTGCTGAGTGCTTCTGAAAGACCATGTCAGGGCTGTACCAAGGTCGTTAGATAATTAATGGCTTTACATAATTTTCTTTAAGTTAAAAATTAACTGAATCTTGTTTGTGCTTTGATTCCATTTATAGAAAACTAATTTATTTCCTTTTTTTTTTTTTTCTTTTTCTTTAGTATCAGCACATGAAAGAAAAGTGGTGGAACACTGATAATTCCTGGTACTAGAGGCTGGGGCTAGTGGATTCTGGAGTTCTGAAATGCCTATCAGATATTTAGCATTAATATAATGATCCTCTGAAATAAGTGGGTACCCCATGCATTTAGAGCACTTAGTGTGCCTCTGGTGGGTCAGAACCAGCCCAAGTCAGGAAAGAAAGAAAGAAAGTACTTTGGAGTTTTTTTTAAATTATCACTTTTCAGGCACTGCCCCAAAAAGTTTTAAACTCAATCCAATCAAATTAACAAGTATTTGTTTAAGCATTTAGCCTGCAAACAAAGTTTTGTTCTAGGGACTAGAGATTGAGAGAAAACAAACAAAAATCCCTGCCCTAGAGGACCTCAAGTTATACTTGCTGGACACACCTAAAAGAAAGATAAATTGATAAAGGATTATTTGAGGAGAAGGGCAAGCCACTAGATGGTGCAGTACAGAGAATACTGCTGTGGAGTCATTATGATCTGAATTCCAATCCAGCTTCAGACTTAGTTGTGATTCTGGGCAAGTCATTTAACCTTGTTTGCCTCAGTTTCCTCATTTATAAAATGAATTGGAGAAGGAAATGGTAAACCACTCCAGCATCTTTGCCAAGAAAACTCCTAATAGGGTTACAGAGAGAAATGACTCAACACAATGATTTGATGAGACAAGAGAGTGTACTAATTGCTAAGAAGATCAGGAATATCAGACATTTAATCCTTCTTAGCTGTGTGACTCTGGGCAAGTCACTTAACCCCAATTGCCTCAGGAAAAAAAAAATTAGACATAAATTAAACCATGAAGGAAGCTAGGAATTCTAAAAACCAAAGATGAGAAGAAAGTACATTCTAAGGCATGGCAATGGATGATGGATTGCCAATTTTGGGAAAGTAAGTAATACCGGAATTTAGTTTGGACCCATATTTTAAGTGACTGTACTTTATCCTATTAGACATAGGGTTTCTTGAAAGTTCTTGAATAGGGAAATGACATAGTCAGACCTATGCTTTCAAAAGATTATTTTGGTAACTGTATGAAGGATAAATTGGAAAGAGAAGAGGTTGGAAGTTGGAAGGGAGTCCAATTAGGAGGCTGTTGCAGTAGTCCAGTCAAAAGCCAGAAACTGGATATTGACCATGTGAATGGAGAGTAGTATTTTTTTTTTTCCTAATGTGAAGCATCATGAAGTAATGGATAAAGTCCTAGAACTGAAGTAAGAAACACGTTATTTTAATAAATTCAAACATCACCTCAAATATTTACTATGTCCTGAGAGTTTCAGTGACTAAGCTATCTTTACATAGCTAGATCCCAAATATTCCTGCCTCCAAGACTAAGCCTTTTATCAAATACCCCACAACTCATCATGTAAAGCAATATGTAAATCTCAAAGTTGCATATCAGCTCTTAATATTTTGAAAGACAGAAATACATTTAGCTAGAGCCTGAGGCAACTTCCTAGGATATTACATAAATCATAGATAATTATTTTCTGCTATTGATAGAAAGCATTTACTACTTGAATATAATCAAATTGTTTTCTGCAGTCTTTCTCTTCCTATGACACTCTGAAACCTTTTTACTGGCTTAAGAAATACCAGTTTCTGTAATTTGCAGAACATCAACAACTTTTTTATTGGTTGGTGAATAGTTCCTTTAAGCACAATATTCCACTCATGGCATCTCAACCAATATTCTCATTGTAAGAAATAAAGGATTTGACCACAAGTTGCTGAGCCTCCTGACTTTCACCAAAGTTGAATGTTCAACCAAATGGAATGTTTCTTTGTGGTTGAATCGCACCACAGACAGTGAGGCTTGGAAGGGGATTTGAGGGTTGAAATAACAGCTCCATTGAACTATCAATCTGTGTCCTGTCGGTCCTAATTTACACAAGCTCATTTACTTTTCTTTATCCTCATCCCATCCTCATCTATCATAATGACTGAATGATGAATTAATCCCCTGAAGTGATAGGATATGCTTATATTTATACTATTTGATGTTATAGTTATGTAGAATATGGTCATTTGTTCTAAAATGCAGCTTGAGTTTGAATAATTAGATTAGTTCCAGGAATTCATTATTTGCACTAATTGGATATCTAGGTGTCCAGTGGTTAGAGCTCTGGGTCTGGAGTTAGAAAGACCTGAGTTCAAATCCTCTATCAGATCTTGCTGGCCAGGTGACTCTGGACAATTCGCTTAACCTCTGTTTATTTCTGTTTTCTCAACTGTAAAATGAAAATGAGAATAGTAGCATCTCCCTTGAAGAGTTTGTGAAAATCAAATAAGGTAATATTTGTAAAGCTTATATAGCACAGTAATATACCCTATTTTCTTCAGTTTGCTCATCTGTAAAATGAGCTGGAAAAGGAAATGGTAAACCACTCCACTGTCTTTGCCAAGAAAACTCCAAATGGGGTCATGAAGAGTGAGATATAACTGAAAAGACTGAACAATAATTGACTTTTATAAATGCTTATTCTCTGCTCTTTCCTAACCCTAGCCCTAATCCCCCTGGATTTGAAATACAGACCCCACTGCCAGCAGGTTTTTCTAGTTAAATGGACTGCTGTCTTTCCAGAATATTAAAAGCTGATATGTAGCTTTGAGATTTACACATTGCTTTATATGGTGAATTGTGGGATATTTGATAGAAGGCTGGGCTTAGAGACAGGAAAACTTGGAATTTAGCTGTGTGGAGATGCTTAGTCACTGAAACTCTCAGTGTGCAATAGGATTTCACCAAGACAAATCCCTCTCTGACAAGGGCTTAATCCTCATAACTACCTTAATTTACAGATGAGGAAACTGAGGCTAAGAGAAGTTCAGTGACTTACCCAGTGTTGCAGAGCTAAATAACCTCTCAAGATGAAGGATTACATTAAATGGGCCAGAGAGTAATAATTGAAGAATGAAATCAGGAAGACTCTTGTTTTAGTTCTGCTTCTGAAACATATTGTGTGATACTGAACAAGTCATCTGTCCTCTTAGGGTTTCTGTAAATTACATAAAAGATGCTGGCCTGAATTGATAAGAGTAGTTTTGAAACTGTAGTCAATTCTTTGTCACTCCATGGACAATACTGTTCATGGATTTTTTTTTTTTTTTAAGCAAAGATACTGAAGCAGTTTGCCATTTCCTTGTCCAGCAGAGGTAATAGGATTACCTTATACCAAAGAAATGCCAGATATACATAACTTCTATTGAAAATATTAGTTGCTGGAAATTAGTATGGCAGAAATTAGATATGGATCCACATTTAACACCATATACCAAGATAAGATCAAAATGGGTCCATGATTTAGGCATAAAGAATGAGATCATAAATAGATTAGAGGAATAGAGGATAGTCTACCTCTCAGACCCATGGAGGAGGAAGGAATTTGTGACCAGAGGAGAATTAGAGATCATTATTGATCACAAAATAGAAGATTTTGATTACATCAAACTAAAAAGTTTCTGTACAAACAATACTAATGCAAACAAGATTAGAAGGGAAGTAACAAACTGGGAAAATATTTTTACAGTTAAAGGTTCTGATAAAGGTCTCATTTCCAAAATATATAGAGAACTGACCCTAATTTATAAGAAATCAAACCATTCTCCAATTGATAAATGGTCAAAGGATATGAACAGACAATTCTCAGATGATGAAATTGAAACTATATCCACTCATATGAAAGAGTGTTCCAAATCACTACTGATCAGTGATACCACTACACACCTGTCAGATTGGCTAAGATGACAGGAACAAATAATGATGAATGTTGGAGGGGATGTGGGAAAACTGGGACACTTGTTGGTGGAGTTGTGAAAGAATCTAACTATTCTGGAGAGCAATTTGGAACTATGCCCAAAAAGTTATCAAAATGTGCATACTCTTTGATCCAGCAGTGCTGCTATGGGCTTATATCCCAAAGAAATACTAAAGAGGGGAAAGGGACCTGTATGTGTCAAAATGTTTGTGGCAGCCCTTTTTGTAGTGTCTAGAAACTGGAAAATGAATGGATGTCCATCAATTGGAGAATGGTTGGGTAAATTATGGTATATGAATGTTATGGAATATTATTGCTCTGTAAGAAATGACCAGCAGGATGAATTCAGAAAGGTTTGGAGAGAACTGATGAACTGTTGCTGAGTGAAATGAGCAGAACCAGAAGATCACTATACACTTCAACAACAATACTGTATGGAGATGTATTCTGATGGAAGTGGATATCTTCAACATAAAGAAGATCCAACTCACTTCTAGTTGATCAATGATGGACAGAAACAACTACACCCAGAGAAGGAACACTGGGAAGTGAATATAAATTGTTAGCACTAATGTCTGTCTGCCCAGGTTACTTATACCTTCGGAATCCAATACTTAATGTGCAATAAGAAAATGGTATTTACACACATATATTGAATCTAGGTTATACTGTAACACATTTAAACATGTATGGGATTGCCTGTCATCTGGGGGAGGGAGTAAAGGGAGGAAGGGGAAAATTTGGAAAAATGAATACAAGGGATAATGTTATAAAAAAAATTACTCATGCATATGTAATGTCAAAAAAATTTATAATTATAAAAATTAATAAAAAAAGAAAATATTAGTTGCTTATTATGGGCTAAGGATTATAAAAGGTAACAACTGGTATCATCCAATTTACTTCCACTCAATCACCTATGGCAATGGGTGATGAATTGCCAACTCTGGGGAAGCAAGTAACATTGGAACTTAACTTGGACCCATATTTTAAGTGACTTTGTACTTTATTCTATTAGATATAAGATCTCTTGAAGTGACATAGTCAGACCTATGCTTTAAAAAGATGATTTTGGCAATTGTATGAAGGATAAATTAGAAAGAGAAGTTAGAAGTTAATAGGGAATCCAATTAGGAGGCTGTTGCAGCCTCCTACAATTCCCTACTTTTTTTTTCTTACCAATATAGCCAATAAAAAATTTCAGTGTCATAGGAAGAGAAAGCCTGTAAGAAAACATTTGATTGTATCCTAGTAGAGAATTTCTATTCAAATATTGATTTCTATCAATAGCAAAAAACAACCAGTCCAAGATTTAATAATGTCCTACAGAATTGCCTTAGGCTCAAAGAAGATAAGCAGAAGATAGCTAGTAAATACAGGGTCTCAGAAGTCTTAGTGTAGTTGTAAGCTAGTAAAGCCTACAACTGCACTAAGATTTTGAGAACACTTTGTATTCCTATGGACATCAAAGGTTCTCAAGATCTAAATTATCATAGATTTAGAACTATTATCTAGTCCAACTCTAATTTTACAGATGCGGTTAAAAAAAAAGTTATATTTGCAGAAGGGAAGTCATTCACTCAAAATCCCACTAATAGTAAATTACAGAACTGGCTTCAAATCCAGTGCTATTTCCTCAGTGTGGTTTTGCTTCCCCTTAAGTTACTCACCTGAAATTTAAAAGGAAAATAAATTCCTAGTGTGCAAAATATTTTTTGGTTATTTGTAAGTAATTTCCTTCTAATCAGGTATTTTCCTTTGCACAGCCAAGAATTGCTAAAAGAAGGGGAGAATGCTAATGATCAATCTGTTGTCTATCTAATTTAGTCACTGTTGGCTGTGTGACTAGCATTCAGAGTTTTGTGATTATGGACAAGTCATTGAATCTCTATTTGTCTCCTCTTAAATAAGTCTCTGTCTTGGACTCATGAAAAATACTATGTACAGGTATACCTTGTTTTATTGTGCTTTATTGAACTTTGAAAATTTCATTTTTTACAAATTGAGAGTTTATAGCAACCTGGGTCAAACAAGAATGTATGGGTGCCATTTTTCTAACAACATGTGCTCACATCACATTTCTGTGTTACATTTTGGTAATTTTCACAATTTTCAAATATTTTCATTATATGTGTATGTGTGTATATATACATTTAGGGTATATGTATGTATGATACAGTGATGTGTAATCAATTATCTTTGAGGCTATTATTGTAGTTATTTGGGGGTACCACAAATCACACTTGCAAAATTTGTTGATAAATGCAGTGTACATTCTGACTGCTCTACCAACCAGTCATATCTTTGTCCCTCTCTCCCTATCTGTTCCATGATTGGGACAATCTTGATCAACAATATTGAAATTAGGCCATTTAATAATCCTATAAAGGCCTCTAAGTGTTCAAATGAAAGCAAAAGTCAATACAACAAACTTCATCGTCACCTTATTTTTAAAAATTGCTAGCCTTCAGTAGCCACCACCTTATCAGTGAGTAGCCATCAACATTGAGGCAAGATCCTCCACCAACAAAAAGATTGCAATTTGCTGAAGACTCAGATGATGGTAAGCAATTTTAAAATAATAAAATAATTTAAAATTAAGACATGTTCACTATTTTAGACATATTTAGACTAATACACACTTAACAGACTCCAGTATAAGATAAACATGAACTTTTATATGTACTGGGAAACCAAAAAAATTCATGTGACTCGCTTTATTGCAATATTCATTTTATTGTGATGGTCTGGAATCAAACCCTCAATATCTCTGAAGTATGCCTGTATAATGATTGTTCAGTATTCATATGCTCCCATGATCCATCACTCTTCATTTCCCACTCCTCTCAAATTTCTGGTTTGAGTTGTATGTAATTAGAAGGAAAACATCAAAGACAACCATTTAAATATATATTTGTGACTCTCATGATATATATAGATATATATATCTATATATATAATGTATTAATTTGCATTCCTCCTCATAGATTCTTTGTTTCTTTTTGCTCTGTTTTTAATGTATATTTTTGTTATATAGCTGTGTGCCCTTAATATTCGATTGTGGAGCTGTTTTGAGTGTTTGTCTTCCCAAAACTCCTTAGATAGTACCCAGTCAATATTGGAAATTGTTACAATCAATAGTGAGGATATTTGTTGTCTAGTTTCCAACATTATCAGTAAACAAATATGAAAGTTTAGCTGATTTAATTAAGCAGAAATTTGATAGAGAAATAAATAAATACACACAGAAATATGTCAATATGTATTTAGATACATAGTTGGGTAGACAGACAGATACATAAATGTACATCATTTAAAAATGATTAACTCTGAGAGGCAAACTAGCCTATGTTCTTTTAATTTGTTTATAATATCATTCTTTATGTCTAGATCATGAACCCATTTTGACTTTATCTTGGTATACAGTGTTAGTGTAGGCCAATGCCTAGTTTCTGCTATACTAGTTTCCAATTTTTCCTAGCAGTTTTTGTCAAATAGTGAATTTTTATCCCAAAAGCTGGGGTCTTTGGGTTTGTCGAACACTAGATTACTATAGTCATTGATTATTTTGTCCTGTGAACTTAACCTATTCTATTGATCAACTATTCTGTTTCTAGATATATGGAGGAGGAAGGAATTTGTTACCAAAGAAGAACTAGAGATTATTTTTGATCACAAAATAGATAATTATGATTATATTAAGTTAAAAGGTTTTTTATAAATAAAATTAATGCAGACAAAATTAGAAGGGAAGTAATAAACTGGGAAAACATTTTTACATTCAAAAGTTCTGATAAAGGCTTCATTTCTGAAATATATAATTAACTTAAATTTATAGGAATTCAAGCCATTCTCCAATTGATAAATGGTCAAAGGATATAAACAATTTTCAGATGAAGAAGTTGATACTATTTCTAGTCATATGAAAAGGTGCTCCAAATCACTATTCACCAGAGAAATGCAAATTAAAACAACTCTGAGATAATGCTACATACCTCTCAGATTATCTAAGATGGCAGGAAAAGATAATGGCAAATGTTGAAGAGGATGTGGGAAAGCTGGGACACTGATACATTGTTAGTGGAACTATGAACAGATCCAACAATTTTGGAAAGCAATTTGGAATTAGGCTCAAAAAGTTATCAAACTGTGCATACACTTTGATCCAGCAGTATTTCTACTGGGCTTACATCCCAACAAATCTTAAAGGAGAGAAAGGGACCCACATGTGCAAAAATGTTTGTGGCAGCCCTTTTTGTAGTGGCTAGAAATTGGAAACTGAATGGATGCCCATCAATTGGATAATGGCTAAATAAATTATGGTGTATGAATGTAATGGAATATTATTGTTCTGTAAGAAATTATTTCAGAGAGACCTGGAGAGACTTACATGAACTGATGCTAAGTAAAATGAGCAGAATCAGGAGATCATTATACATGGCAACCATAAGACTACACGATGATCAATTCTGATGGATATGACTCTCTTCAACAATGAGATGATTCAAACCAGTTCCAATTGTTCAGTGATGAAAAAAGCCACATGCACCCAGAGAAAGGCTTGTGGGAACTGAGTGGGGATCACAATATAGCATTTTCACTCTTTGATCATTATGTTGATGTTTGCTTGCATTTTATTTTCCTTCTCAGGTTTTTTTTTTTTTTCCTTTCTAGATCTGATTTTTCTTGTGCAACAAGATAACTATATAAATATGTATACATATATTGGATTTAACATATATTTAACATGTATTAGACTACCTGCCATCTAGGGGAGTGGGTAGGGGAAGGAGGCAAAAATTTGAAACAGAAAGTTTTGCAAGGCTCAGTGTTAAAAAATTATCCATGCACAGGTTTTGTAAATAAACAGATTTAATTAATAAAAAAATAGAAAAAATTTTTTGAAAAAATAAAGGTAATTAACTCATTGAATTGAATCATTCAAGGAATTCAGGATGCCTTTGGTATGTGCTGGCCTCTACACCTTACCACCATCACAACCATCATCATTAATGCAGATCCCAGCTTTTCTATAACTTGATACATAATTTTAAAGTTTTACTACAAGCAAAAAATTGTCACCTTGCAGTCAGCTTAAAAATGAGCCTCTTCAAAATTGGGCAGATGCAATCTGTTGATGGGCCATAATCAAAACCTTCCAAGTTTAGTATGGACTGACAAAGCTTATGTTCCATTGACTTAGCCCTCAAAGGCACAAAATTACTTCCATATTATGATAACATATTGGAGATAGGAATTTATTAAGGAGATTCATATTCTATTTTATAAATAATATTTACATAATTTATAGAAATATATTTTGGAAGGACAGAGCCAAAATGGCAGAATAACAAATTATAGAATTCCTCCCCCCTCAATTTTCTTCCTAAAAAACTCCAAATAAATTTAGAAAATGTACCAGACATAATTCTAATAGGAAAATTCAAGGAAAAAAAAAAAAAGCCACAGTGAATCATTATTCCAGCCCATATTGACACGGGGAAATAGAGATGTGTAGATATGTGAGATCCAATTTGGCCAACAAAGCACTATAAGGAGTATTACAGCATGAGGAAAGGCTATGTACTAGGCAACTAGGGGTCATAAATCTAGCACAGAAGGGCTAAATTTGTATAAAGCACAAGAATGGGCACCAATTGGCAGTTCTCTTACTCAGTAGCTAGATTCCGAATCACAGATTAAGGTCAGACTGAGGAAATAATCTGCATGATAATGTATAAAGGGATCAAATTCAGAGGTAAGCAACAATCATATCTCTCAGACCCCAAGAGCAGACTAGGACTTCAAATCTAGTTTCTGGCCCAGTCTAAAGACTACAGAGGAATGATCCCAGACTAGTGGGAAGCCTACAGTGTTGTTCCTCTGAGGTATCCAAGCTTTCCACCTGGCTGACTATTGATGCATACAAAAGCAATCTGCTGTTCCTCAACTCCAAATATAGGTGAAATGCTGAGCTTAGACCAGGGAGCAGCAATCAGACTTTGCCCTTGATCAGAGCATTTTGGGAGCACTGAAAGTTTATAAATCCCTAATCTGAGCAGTCCCTGAGATATTAGAAAACCACAATGCTTGATGTCCCCAAGAAAGCAGCAATAGAACTAGGCCAGATCTTCCCTCCAGCAATGTACAGAGCCCAGCCAAATATCAAATTTAAAGTCAAGAAGTAGACTAGGATAATGAGGAAGAGGAAAAAAAAAGAATCCCATCATTAAAAAATTTTAAGGTGGGGCAGCTAGGTGGTGAAGTGAATAGAGCACCAGCCTTGAATTCAGGAGAACCCGAGTTCAAATCTGGTCTCAGACACTTAACACTTCCTAGCTGTGTGATCCTGGGCAAGTCAGTTAACCCCAGCCTCAGGGAAAAAAAAAAAAAAAAGATTTTAAGGTGATAAGGGATCATGACTCAAGATAGAAATACAGATGAAAGTGATTTCAAAATATACACAAGCAAAGCTTCAAATAAAAACACAACTTAAACACAAACTCGACTAGAATTCCTAAAAGAGAAGGTTGTTTGGGGATTATTTTTTTTTTCCAGGAATTGAATGATATCCGTATAAGTTAAATGAGATATTGCTTGCCATCTCAAGGGGCAAGAGAAAGGTAGAAGGGAAGAAGATAATTTGGTACTCAAAAGTGAACTTTTTAAAAATTTAATGTATTTTGGAAATAGTTAAAGAAATAAAAAATTGAAAAGAAATGAAAAGAAAACACTACAGGAAAAAATTGGGAAAGGAATGAGAGCTACAAAAGAATCAGAGAACGAATTAAAAGTTTGGCACAAGAGATAACAAGTAACAAACTTTCTGAAAATTAGAATGGACCAAATAGAAGTCACTGGTTCTGTGAGGCTACTATAAATACTAGAATAAAGTCAAATGACTCTAAAAAAAAAAATTAGAAAAGATGTAAAGTATCAGCTAAAACAATTGACCTGGAAAACAGAACAAGAAAAAAAAAATTTAAGAATCATTAGACTACTTAGAAATCATGACTCCAAAAAAGAGTCTAAATATCCTATTTCAAGCAATCTTTAAAAGAGAACTACACAGATATCTTAGATCTGAAAGGCAAAGTAGAAACTGAAAGAGTCCCCATATCACTTTCTGAGGATACCTCAAAATTAAAACTCCCAGAAACATTGGAGCCAAAATTTAGTTCTTTCAAGGCAAAGAAAAAATATTCCAAGTGGCTAGAAAGAAAGAATTCAAGTACCACGGAGCCACAGGTAGGATCACACACAATGTGTCAGCCACCATGATAGAGACAGCTAAGTGACACAGTAGAAAGAGCACTGGGCCTGGAATCAGGAAATCTTTGGTTCAGTCACTTACTAGCTATATGGCGGTGAGTATGTCCTTTAACTTCTTCCTACCTTAGTTCCCTCAACTATTAAAAGATAGATAATAATGACTCCTACTTACCAAGGTTATTGTAAAAAGAGAATGAGATAATATTTAAAAGCCCTGCACATGTAACAAATGCTTATTTCCTTCCTTCCTTCCTACAGTTATGAAAGAGAGAGAATTTGGAATATGATATTCTAAAAGGCACAGGATATAGGATTATAGCCAAGAATAATTTACCTAGCAAAACTGAATATAATTCTATAGGGATGGGAGGTGGGAGAGAAATTGATCTATAATGAGATGGAGGACTTCCAAACATTTCTGATAACATAGCAGAACTACATCGAAATTTTGAAGTTCAAACACATGAGATAAGAGAATATAAAAGATAAACAACAATAGTAAGGGACTAAATGAGGATAAAAATGTTTATATTCTAATGTAGGGAGATACATATGCTCTCTCTAAATCCTATAATATCAGTGATCAAAGAAAGAGTTGAATTAGACAGAAGGCCTGGGAGTGATCTTGTTATATGTATTGATGTTAATAGAAAAATGGAAAGAGAGGGAAAGAGAATTTTCAATTAAATTTTAAATTTTCATTTGCCTATTGGATATCTTGAACTCTATGTCTTGTGGACATGTGAATTACAGAATGTCCAAAACCAAACTCATTATCTTTCCTCTAAACCCTCCCATCATCTTAAGTTCTCTTCAATAGAGATGTATTAACAGATATGAAACATCCCATGTATTTTCACATGAAGTCTCTGTATTATTAGTTTTATTTAGCTATTTTACTTTGTTACAAAAGATCTCTCACTAGATCAGCAAAATCTATTGTAAATGCTTATAATGTAAAAATGAAACAAATCAATAAAACTTTTAAAATTAAAAATACAAAAAGGAAAAAGACTTAAACTTTCTTATATCTTTAAAATATATTTTAAACTATGTCATTTTATTATATTTAGTATATACTATTTACTATCTTTATTTATATTATTTATACTTTTTTTTTATCTCTATGGCAACCAGTGCTTTCAGGACCTATTAAAGCCCTGAACATTCTGCCAAACCTTAATTATTCTGGACCAATGCTATTTGCTCTGTAGAATTATTAAAGCCCTTAGACATTTTCTAAAAGCTTTCAACTAACTCCAGTTGGCAGTGATCTCCTTCTCTGAATTTGTGGATCCTATCATTGCTAGGTGGTCTCAATTCATGTTTGTTTTACGTTTATAACACTACACTACTATCTGAATACATGCTTATCATCACAATGTTTCATTCAACTGATTATATATTTATCTCACAAAGTGACAAAGAGCAGCATAACATTCTTGGCAGATGGGGAAGGTACTGTTGAAAAGTCAAGTAAGGTTCATGGATTTCAGGTTTAAGATTTGATTGTGTCATTTGATGTCACAAAATATTATTTCATAATATGTCTTATGTCATTATTGTTAATGGCATCCCCAGTATGATATCTTAAATAAGTTCTGAAGAAAAGGAGGAAAAAAAAAAACTCTTCATTAATTGAAACAACATTGCATGGGACAATATTTCCAAAGAAACAATGTTTCTGCACATGCAGTGATCTATGAGGAAAGAATAAATAAAGTTATTCAATGAAATTGAGATGGTTAGGATATGATATCCTGGGAAGGGTATTTATGTCAGGACAGTGGAAGGAAGACTAAGAAAGCTAGGCAAGATACTAGGAAGGGTTAGGCTAGAGAGACCAAGATGAAATAAGCTTTGCCATTCATAATTATGTGTATAGAATTAGGAGAGAAGGGTCTATTGTTCAAGCAAGGAAAAGACTAAATAAGTATTTAATTAGGGCATCTACTATGTGCCAGACACTATGCTAAGGAATTTACAAATATTATCTCATTTGATTGTCTCAACAAGCCTGGGAGGTAGGTTTCATTATTAATCACATTAATTGAGGAACTGACCCTTGTTAAAATCCTATTTCTCTTCTGCCCCTTGTGGCTAAACTTGAAAAGGCTGTTAATAATAGGTACCTTCTTTTTCTCTTCTCTCACTTTCTTCTTAATCTTTCACAATTGACTCTGATATTATCATTCCACTGAAACTATTCTCTATAAAGTTACCAATAATCTCTCAGTCACCAAATTTGATTGCCTGCTTTCAACTCTCATTATTCTACAATATCCTGCAGCTTTTGATATTTTTGATCACTCTCTCCTTGAAACTTTCCCCTCTCTAGCTTTTCTGGACAGCACTCTATTATTTTTTCCTCCTACTTATCTGACCTTCTCTTCATTCTCCTTTTCTGGATCTTTCCACAGATCACATCCTCTAACCTGTTTCACAAAACCTTCTTCTCTTTTCCCTCTATATATTCAGTTGATGATCTCATCAATTCTCATGAATATAATTACCATCCGTATGCTGATGGTTCCCAAATATACCTGTCTTGCCCTATATACTCTATTGACCTCCAATCTTACAGTTTTCAGGAAGTCCAATAATTCTTAGATTGTCTCTCCGAGATCTATTTTCCAGGTCAATTGTTTTTCCAATGGGGTATTTTAAATTTTCTTCTATTTTTTTTCTTTTTCTTTTTTTCTTTTTTTGGTTTTGTTTGACTGATTCTTGAAGTCTTATTGATTCATTCACTTCCATTTGTTCAATTATAATTTTTAGTGAATTATTTTCTTCAGTTAGCTTTTTAATCTCCTTTTGCATTTGGCCAATTGAACTTTTATATGAAGTGTTTTCTTCCTTGCATTTTTTTCCCCTTTTCACAGATTTTGTCATCCAACAAACTGGTTTCTTTTTCATATCTATTTTGTAAGAAGTTATATGTTTTTTCCATTTCATCAAGTCTATTCTTAAAGAGTTTTCTTCAGATAATTTCTAGTCTTCCTTTTCCATTCCCTCTTGTAGAGATCTCATGTCCTTTCCACATTTTTTATTCTAACTCTCTTTTAAAATCCTTTTTGAATTTTTTCCAAGAGAGCTTTGTAAAATGGGGACCAACTCTGGAGCTGATTTACCTTTAGAATCCTCAAGATTTTAGGTCTGTTCTTTTCTTTCTCCATAAAAGCTGTCTATAGTCAGAGTTCCTTTGGGGTTTTTTTGGCTCATTTTTTTAAAGGATTAAGTTCTGCTCTTAAGGCAAAGGGATGACAAACTGCTTTAGTTTGCCCTGGGGTAGTTCTGCTAACTGCCTTGCTGTGCTGGGTAAATATTGCCAGGTCCCCATGTTCTTCCAGAACTCAGTGGCTCACAATTTGTCTTTTATATTTGCTTTTGGGTGTCTTACAGCAAATCTGCTGAACTATCGGCTTGCAACAAGGACAGAATAGCCTAAGAGTCTCACAGTTCCCCATTGTAGATGCAGCAATGCCCTGGCTCTCCAGCCCAGATCTCTGCCCCAGATGCCCTGTGCTATGGCCTGGGCTCAGCAGCCTCTCCCCCTGCCCAGTTGAAACAGACCTTTTCTGAAGTCCTTCCAAAGTATCTTCTTCTAGAAATTTGTTGTACTCCAAATATTTGTGGATTCTGTCACTCCAAAACCAGTTCAGAGGCTTAATCTGCTGTTAATTTGAGGGAAGCTCAGAGGAAATCACATAGAGACATGCCTACTCTTTACCATCTTGGCTCTGTGCTATCCAATCTTATTGTCCTTCAAACATCTCCAATAGGATGTCCAGCAGACATCTAACTGAACTTATTATATTTCTTGTTAAATTCTCCCCCTCCCACACCTGCCCCTAATTTCCCTTTTTCACTAGAGGACAACGCCATCCTCTAAGACCCTCAAACTTATAATCTAAATATCATCCTTGACTCATCACTAACTTTCAGCCCTCCTCCCCATATCTGATCTGTTGCCTTTCAATCTCACCATTGCAACATCTCTCTAATAATCACCCTTTCCTTCTCAGGTACAAAACCTTATCACCTCATGTAAAACTGGGGATATCTCCCTGGAGGCTTCAGGAGCAGCCAGAATCAAGATAAATAAAAGCCTTGGTCTTTAGGGGGAAAAGCAGACAAACTGCCAGAAGTTTTGCCAAAGATCTCTTCTTGATTCTGGAGTCCATAATCTCCACCTTTCTCTTCCTCATCCTGCCCCCAAGTGAGTCTCTGGCCTCTGTAACCCCAAACTCTAATTGCCTACAATTATTTTAACATCAAACATTAAGCCAAAATCAACTGTGAGAAGAGCCATTTTCCCAAACATATGCTAAAAGAGTCATTGTCTTATATCAAATAGGTAATTAGCCTTAACTGCTCCATTGTCTGATTCAAGTACACCTTTTCAAAGTTTCAGTCCTTTATAACTCATACTTGGAATGCTGTAAAACCCTGTAGGTGAATCTGCCTGCCTCAAGCTTCCCTACAACAATACATCTTATATTCAGCCACCAGAGTGATTTTCCTAAAGCACAAAAAACTGAATATGGCACATGTGCGCACACACACATGCACACACATTTACTCAATATACTCCAATGGTTCCCTATTGCCTCCAGGATTAAACACACAAAAATATTGTTAGGCATTCACAACCCTTTAAAATCTACTGCTAGCCACCACTCCCTCCTATTTTCAGTCTTCTTATTACCTTACTTTTTGCTCTATTTTCCTCAACCCATCAAACATGACACTGAATCTCTCAGTTCTGGGCATTTTCTCTGGTTGCTATCCTCCATGTTGCATTGTTCTACTTAGCTCTATTTAATAACTCCCATGACTTCCTTTAAATCATAGCTAAAATCCTATCTTCTACAGGAAGACTTTCTCAACCCTTCTTAATTCCAGTGCTATTGCTCTGTTAGTTATTTCCCATATATCTTTTATAAAGATTGTTTATTCATATCTGTTTGCTTGTTGTATCCCCATTAGATAGTGAACTTCTTGAGAGTAGGGACTATTAGCCTCCTTTTTGCATTTCCAGATCATAGTACAATATCTAGTACATAATAGTTGCTTAATAAATGTTTATTGATTGACAGCTTAAGCAACTTGCCCATAGTGATGAAATTTGAACTCAGGTCTTTCTAATTCCTGACCCTGTACTCTATCCAGTATATAGCCTATTTAATCAAATCACAGACTTTGAATGTAATATCTACTGCCTTATCCTAACTGGATTTGCCTTAAGGTTAAAGAAAACATTTTCTATAAGATATGATGGATCTGGCTTGCCTTTCTTGTCATATCACCCTGGCATTGTATTCTCTCACAGATGAAACAATAAAATCAATCATGCACTCAGATCTATTCATGGTTATGAGACAATAAATCAGCACATACTATAAGAACTGTCATGAGGCACAGAGAAATATCCTTGCTAAGTGATACATGAACTGCTATTTCCTAAGTTTGGCCTTTTTCAAAGTGCAATATTCTTAAGATTCTTTAAAAAAAAAAAAAAAAACTTTATAAAATGAGACATAATTATCCCCAGATTTTCATGGAAGACAATGGAAATATAAAACTCATGTATCTTTTCTTTTTTATTTATTTTTAAGACATTAAAAAATAAAATTCTGTGATTTTGTGATAGTCTAATTTTCTCTAACCCAACTTGAATTGCTCTAGCATTTTTTTCAAGAGACTGCATCTTATTTTCATGGTGATATAGTAAATAACATGATATTTTGAGTGAGTAAGCATCCTTACTGACTGTGTGACTACGAAGAAATCATTTAACCTCTCTGATCCTATTTCCTTAACTATAAAATGACGAAGTTGTCTAATGTCCTATCACTGGAGTTTAATGACTCTGGAAGAGAGAGTAAGCCTGATGACTGCACAGTTCTACCTCACTTAAATTGAATTCACAAGAAAACCAAGATATCACTCTGTTAGGATTCTTACAAGGTGCTAAGTCACTGGAATGAATTGAGACAATAATTATCTAATTCAGTATGATTGATCTGATCCTACAAGGAGATGTTATGGGCCAGAACTTGAGTCAAGCTAATGTACTTAGTTCACACTTTTAAAGGAGTTCCATCATTGGTTGACACATTAGACTTCACACCTTTAGAGAGCATATAAAAGAACAAGTCCACTGGAAGGAGAATCACAACTAAGATTGACTTCCAGGAGATTCACAAGACAGAAACCCACAGTCCCATGCTAGGAGATTCAGAGTAGAGATTCATTCCCACTTCTATCTTTGTGCTGGCTGGAGACATTTGGACAAAAGCTCTCGGGAACCAAGGAGAGAGGAAGGCCTCCAGAACACTAGCTGAGCCCCAAATGAAGGAGATAAGATTTTGGAAGAGACAATATTTGAAGGACACAAAAAAGGATCTGGACTTTAACTCCTGGCTGCATTTGGAGTGATTAAACTGAACTGAAACTAAGGCTGCTTCCAGAAGCTCCCCAAGAAACCTACTCCAAGAGAATTATTATGACTTAAAGAAGAGAACATTACATCACCCTAATGATATCATTGGTCCTCTTTGAGAATGAAAGATGAAGAAAACAATAATGTCCTGCCAGTCCTAAATCTATGATCCACTTCTCGTTCTTCTTTCTTCTCCACCCTGTCCCCTCCCCTTACCCCTTACCCCCAAATCCAAAGACAGTGACTAACATTAAGAAGAGAAGGAGGGAAAGGAAAGTTGAAAGGTGTGGTCAAGATTGGTATGGGGAGGATTATTTGTTTTTTTTGTTTTTTTAATCTCTTCCAACTCTAATTTCAAAATGACATTGTGGACAGTTTACTACCATGAACTGCCTCATGATGGAGCATTTCATTGATTCAGATATTATTTTCTATTATCTGTCAGATTTGTGATATTTTGTAGACAAAATTTAACATTGTCTATCTTCCATTTCAGTTTCTCTAATCATTGTAATTTGTTTTGTGTCTAAGTGTGGAGGAGAGATGCTATTCCTCACTTCTCAGCATCAACTTTTTCTCTCTCTTCTACAGGAGGCTTCATATTTGTGGTTTTGCTTTTTGCACCCACTGTATGGATTAAATTCCCCAAGCCAGACATGAATTGTTAAATTTTGTCCCAACATATTTCATGTTTGTTTTCAGTTATTTGGTTGTTCATGCAACATTTCTTACTTTCTAACTTGTTAAGCATTGTAGGTGCTGTCAAAACAATTTAAAAATGGGCTATTTAGAAATGAACTTTCACTTGGAAGAATTCTACCTTTAGCCATTCTACACCAGACATAGTTGGAGGTGAGAGGAAAGGCTCATGAGTAGGAATATTCTCTAAAGATAGAATTAGGGCAACTAGATAGTATGGTGATAGAGAGCCAGGCCAGGAGGCAGGGAAGATTTATCTTTCTGAGTTCAAATCTGGTCTCAGACACTTATTGCTTGTATGACTCTGGACAACTCATTTAACTCTGTTTGTCTCAGTCTTCTCATCTGTAAAAATGAGCTGGAGAAGGAAATGACATCACTCCAGTATCTTTACCAAGATAACCCCAGATTGTGTCATAAAGAGTCAGACATGACTGAGCAGTAACAGCAACAAAAGTTAGAATTTCAGGAGAGCTTTTCTTTATATGCTATAAAAATTCGCTATCAAGAAAATCC
Organism: Sminthopsis crassicaudata; assembly: GCF_048593235.1. Lineage (NCBI taxonomy): Eukaryota > Metazoa > Chordata > Mammalia > Dasyuromorphia > Dasyuridae > Sminthopsis > Sminthopsis crassicaudata. The sequence goes on from NC_133617.1 coordinate 189,999,412, forward strand.
TCTCCCTCAGAACTCCAGTTCCCAAAGTCTCAAACTTAGGACCCCTAAAACTCAATATTGTTACTTATCATGATAATGATGATGATGATAAGAAAAGCTACCTTTTACATAGCACTTAAAAGTTTGCAAAATACTCTCCATGTTAACTCATTTGATCCTCAAAACAGCACAATAAGATAAGTGACATAATTATTCCCATTTTATAGATGAGGGAACTGAGATTGAGAACAAAAAAAAAATGACTTGACATATATGTAGTTAAGTACCTGGGCCAGGATTCAAAAATCAAGTCTTTTTGTCTACAAAACTAGACCTTTAACTGCTGTGCCACCCAGATGCTTCCTTACCTTAATTAAATAGGTAATTTCCAAGCTTGAAATATCCAATCTCAGGATCATTAGTTGGTATCTGAGTTATGCCCAGAAAAAGAAAAAGAAAGGTAAAAGAAGAATGCCAGGAATTTTGTTTGAGTATATATTCTTCATGCGATTCTCCTGCACATCACCAGTCCTTTAAAGGAGGATGGAAACAGAAAAAATACTTTCCCCTCTCCCATCCTTGCTGTCTTCTAATCTAGAATTGCCAGGGAAAAGAAGGGTGTGGGGCAGAAAAGAGATGAGCAGCTTTATGGCTACCTTTTTATAGACTATATGGATGGAGACAAGGAGTGGGGAGAACTTCCCTGACAGAATCTGTCATCAATTATCTTGGAGGCAACTTCAATCAGAAGAGCTCCCTGTCATTGGTGCTTAAATGGCACAGTGGGTAGAGCTTTTGGCCTGAACACAGGAAGAGCTGAGTCCAAATCCAGCTTTAAAGTAACTTGACCTCAGTTTCCTCATCCAGAAAATGGGGATAATAATATCACCTTCTATATGATGATCAATTCTGATGGACATGGCTCTTCAACAGTGAGCCAACTGTACCCAGAGAGAAGACTGTGGGGGCTGAGTGTGAATCACAACATATATATGTAGCATATCCCAGAGTTTTCCAATTCTATCCTCATTCTCAAGTTAGAGACCAAAGTCATGATCACACATATCAAGCTCCAAAATCTCCTGACCTTTCAGGTCTTTGCCATGGATTAAAAAGGATCTGAGATCCAGAGCTAAAAGGTTGTTTATCCAACCACCTCATTTTGCAGAAAAGGAAACTGAAACTCATACATTAAGATGATCAAATAAACTTTAGTTTCATTAGTGCTAGTCACTATTATCTTGGGATTGGGGGTGGGGTAGAGAATACAATTGGCTAGAGTTCAACCAGTGAAGTTGGTCTACAAAGTCCAGCCCTTGTCCCATCCCCCAAGCATAGTGATATGTTGAGTCCAAAGAAAAGACACTTAAGCCTAAGGGTACCAGCTACTTAGCCAGGAATGTCTTTGTTCTAAGTTTTAAAAAGCTTAGTGCTTAAGAATCTCTAATAGGAGTTATTGGTGTTCCGAAGCAATCCCAATAGACCTTGGACAGAAAATGCCATCTGCATCCAGAAAAAGAACTAAAGAAACTGAATGTAAATCAACTTATACTATGTTCACTTTTTTCTAATTTTCATGGTTTTTCCCTTTTGCTCTGATTTTTTTTTCCCCCAACATGATTCATAAAATAATGTGTATTAAAAATAAATAAATTTACTAGGGGAAAAAAAGAAGTTATTGCTGTCCAAACCCATTTGGGTTTGTTTGTTTGTTTTGTCAAAGATACAGGAGTGGTTACCCATTTCTTTTTCCAACTCCTATTACAAATGAGGAAACTGAGACAAACAGGGTTAGGTGACTTGCCCAGGTCACACAAATAATAAGTGTTTGAGGCTGTATTTGAACTCTCAAAGATAAGTATTCCTGATTCCAAGCCCATCGTATCACCTAGCTGCCCTTTCTTTAGGTAGGATATCTTATTTGATCTTTGTATTGTCAGATAGAGTAGATATCATAGAATCATAGATCTAGAGGTAAAGGTCAACTCAGAGGCTCTGGATAAGATTAATATTCTTATTTTAATAGATTTTAGGCCCTGGAGGTTACACAGGTCAAAACACAGGAATCACACAAGTAATAAACTTCAGAGTAAGATTTGAACCCAGTGTAACTGAACCTCTCCACTGAACCACAGTGTAATTATTGATCCTATTTTTGAAAATTAAAAAAAAAAATAGGTTATACATATATATTCATTTTTTACATATTTCCATATGAGCTATGTTGAGAGAAAAATCAGAGTGAAGAGGAAAAACTACAAAGAAAAAAAAAGGGTGAAAATAGTGTTCTTCAATCTACATTCAGTCTCCATAGTTCTCCCTCTGGATGTGAATGGAATTTTCCAATTGATCCCATTTTTAAAAATAAGAAGTGAAATAACTCAACTGAGGTCACATAGCAAATTAGCAGCACAGTCAGGATCAGAACCTGCCTAATGTCTCATTTTTTACTATACCATATTCTAAACTTTTAATAATTCAATTTTTTAAACCATCAAAATTAATATCCTAATTATTATATTCAAACTAAAAGTTTTATTTATGAATTTCTATAGCCAATCAGTAAAGGCTAAGAAGAGAGAGTAAATGATACCATGAGAATCAATGGAACATTTTTCTCCTTCCCCATTTTGACTTTTCCAAAGAAATTAACTCAAGATTATAGACTAAGAGTTAGAAGGGACCTTAGAAGTCATGTAGTCCAAACTTATCATTTTGCAGATTAGAAAACTGAGAAATTGAGGCCCACAAATAGCAAGAGGCAGACCCCATATTTAGTCCAGACTCTCTGATTCCACTGAAATTTTTAAACCAGAATAGATTTTTCCAAAGCAAGGAAGGACTAAGGCTATTTTTTCTTAATACAACTTTAGAAAGATGTCTTTTAAAGATAGCTCTACGTATGTGTGTGTGTGTATACACACACACATACACACACACACACACACACACATATATATATATATATATGCCATATTTTTGAAATGTCAAGAAAATCTAGAGAAGGCGCCAAAATTAGAACTGAGTACTGCCTGCTTTCACAGGACAGACACTTGAGAGATTCCTGTGTCTCCTATCCTTTATTACTAGACTCAAGGATCTGAAGGCAAAATAAGTCAACAAAGATTTTGCACATTTGACATGTTCCACAGGCATCTGCAAGATCAGTTTCTTACAGGAGCAAAAGGTTAGGAACTTTGGTTACTGAAATGTGTGTGGGAGCATAGTGTAGTAATTATTAGAAAAAGGAGAGTTTGTTTATTTTTCATTAAAAAGTTCAAAGGCGGGTTCAGTTAATCAAACTTTTGAACACCAGCTTAATAGCCTAACTCTCTTCTGTTTAACAATCCAAGGAACCTAGCCCAATAAAAGGAGTATTACATGGGAAGGAAGGGAGAGAAACATTCAGATTCTCTCTATTCATAAGAGGGAAGGAACTCACCCACTGTTGCTCTAACCCAGATTCTCAAGCTCAGGTTTGGTAGAGGGTCCCTAAAATCACTTGACCCCAGCCCCTGGCCCTTTCTGACCCAAGATTCAATACCACAGCCATCTAAGATGCAAAATAAGACCCAATTCCCATTCTACAGTTTGGGACTTAGTTGGCTTTATAAAGCAATAAGAGGTAATATTTGAAGGTGTTTACATTTCTTTCATACATGTTATCTTATTTGATCCTGATAAGAGACCCACATGTTATAAAGGCTTGTTTTTGCAAATGAAGCAACTGAGGGAGACATAGTACATGACTTGTCTAGGGTTATACAATTAATAGATGTGGGAGACAGGATTTAAATTCAGACTTTCTGATTTCAAGGGCAGCTCTCCATCCACTATAATATCTATCTGTGGCAGCTAAGTGTTGGTACAATGCATAAAGTGCAAGAATACTCCTCTTCATGAGCTCAAATCTGGCCTCAGGCATTCACTAGCTATGTGATTCTGTACAAGTCACAAAGCTAGTGAATGTCTATTTGCCTTAAGTTTCCTCATCTGTGAAATGAGCTGGAGAAATAAAGGGCAAACCACTGTGGTATCTTTGCCAAGAAAACTCCAAAAGGGATGATGAAAAGTCAGTCACAATCCAGTTTCTTGCTGGATCCTTTTCGACCTGACATCATTTTTCAGAAGAGAGGTAAGGAAAAAGAACAAGTAGCAACAAGCGCAGAGACTACATGGACAGACAGACCATTCAGTGTCTCTTTATTCTCCTCCAGATGATCAAGGCTAGTTTAAATACCTTGAAACTCTCTTTGTTTTGGGGAGGATATGGCAGAACCTATTTAAAGTAAAAACAAATTGTTGAACAGATTTGAAGAAAAGGATATCTTTTTTGTAGGGGAAAAATTAAGGGAAAATGTATAAAAATGAAAAAACTACAGCAAGGTGGGTTAATAAGAAAAAGGGAAAAAGCACAAATGAAGAAAAAGAAATGATCATAATAATAGGCATAGTAAGAGCTCATGTTAATGTTTACTTGTCACAAGGATGGGTTTGTTTTTTAAAATTGGGGGGGGGACCTGTGGGAGGGAGAGATGAATAAAACTGATTCTTCTCAAGTACAGAATAACAAAAATGATTTTTAATAACTTATACTTTTAAAGATATTTAGGATTTTGAAGTATATTCATTCCAACAACTTATGAGGAGAGTGCCATAAGAAATAAGAGCTGAATGAAGTAAATGAACAGAGGACTCAAATGGTGAGGTAAGATAATTAGATGTAGGTAGGTGGCTCAATGGATAGAATTCTGGGCCTGGAGTTAGGAACACCTGAGTTTAAATCTGGCCTCAGATACTTTACTAGCTCTGTGGTCTGGGCAAATCACCTAATCTCAGTTTCCTCATCTCTATAAATGAGGATGATAATAATATCTATTTTCTAGGATTGTTGTGAAGATCAAATGAGATATTTGTGAAGTGCTTAGCCCAGGATCTAGTAGTAATTATATAAATGTTAGCTATTATTATTATTATTATTATTATTATTATTCTGCTTTCACCAGGTGCAACCCTCATCTCTCAAATATGAGACATTTATCTTCACCTATGAAAAAAAAGTCCCGTGTCAACAGACTTTGGGTCCCAGGTTATATTTATATTACTAAATAATTACTAATTACATCTTAATCTGGTTCCACATTCAGGAGTGTTGTGGACTTTATATAGCCTACCAGTTGTGTCTGACTCTCTCTGCATTATATCATACAACCTTTCTTGAAAGGCAATCATAACTAAGAGGATGAGCACAACTGGGAAGACATTTAAAGATTCCATTCAAGCGAACTCACCAAACTCACCAATCATTTCTTTTTTTTTTTTTAACTATATGTAATTAAAATTTTTTTTAAAACTTTTCTTATTTATTTAATATTTTCCCTAGTTATATTTAAAACAATTTTTTATATTTGTTTTTTAAAACTTTTGAGTTCCAGATTCTCTCTCTTATCCCCACCCTCAACCTCCATTAAGAAACTACATGTGAAGTTATGCATAACATTTCCATGAAAGTCATGTTGTTAAAGAAAATATAAATCTCCTACCCTAATAAAGGAAAAAACCTCAAGAAAAATAAAGTGAGAGAGAGACAGAAACAGACACAGAAACAGATGCAGAGAGAGTGATTCAATCTATATACAGATACAATCAGTTTCTTCTCTGGGTGTGGATAGGATTTTTCATCATAAGTCCTTCAGAGTAGTTATGGATCATTGTACTGCTGAGAATAGCAAAGTCATTTACAGCTGGTTATCCCAGAACACTGCTATTTCTTTGTACATAATACATTTCATTTCACTTGAGTTCATGGAGAACTATCCAGGATTTTTTGGTTTTTTGTTTTGTTTTGTTTTGTTTTTCTGAAAGTATCCTGCTCATTATTTCCCATATAATAATAATATTCCAGGACAATTACATACTATTTATTCAACCATTCCCCAATTGATGGTCATCCTCTCAATTTCCCTTATTTTTATCCTGAAAGAAAACTGTCACAAATATTTTTTATAGGTCCTTTTTCTTTTTTTAAAATCTCTTTTGGAATTCATGCCTATTAGTGGTATTGTTAGATCAAAAGATATGCATAAATATATAGCCCTTTGGGTGCAGATCATATCTTTTTTTTTTTCCTGAGGCAATTGGGGTTAAGTGACTTGCCCAAAGTCACTTAGCTAGGAAGTATTAAGTGTCTGAGGCCTGAGTTGAACTCAAGTTCTCCTGACTTCAGGGTCAGTGCTCTATCCATTGGGCCATCTAGCTGCCCCCAGAAAAAAGCTTTTGAGGGAAGAAATAAAGAATATCCAGAAAGAGAGAAGCAAAGTGAAGTGAACCCTAATGCTTCTAAGCAGGTATTTACTCTACTGACAGCAATGAATGCAACTGAAGGAGAAAAAGAAGAGAGACTAGCTTAACCAGAATAAAGATTCAGGTAGTAAAGGAGCAGAGTCACATATCAGTACCTGAAATTCTGAACTGTGCCCTTTGTGGGGGAGAGACAGAATTCATACCCCAAACTCCACGATTCCCCTTCCTCCCAACAAATCCCAATTCTGACCAAATATTCTAAAAGAAAAGATTAAAGGCCTAATACAATAGGTAAAGAGATAAATGTTAACTGATATACACAGAGAAGAAAAAGGAATTAACAATTGTGTTTTCTATTTATCTTTCAGTTCTAAACTTGTCATTCTATTCTCCTATCCCCATGCTTATTCATAGGTTTGCCTTCATACCTAGAAAGCAATCCTTCCTCAATCTCTGTGTCTTTGAATCCTTGTTGTTTTGTCATTTAGTCATATCTGACTCTTCATGAGTCCATTGGCTGCTCTGTATATCAGTGTCTTGAATACAATTGATACTTAATAAATGTTTGCAGAATGTAATGGAAATGAATAAAACATACTTCATGCCTTTATTGCTGTTCAATCATTTCAGTCATGTCTGACTTTCTGTAATCCCATTTGAGTTTCTCAACAAAGATTCTACAGTGATTTGTCATTTCCTTCTCTAGCTCATTTAATAGATGAAGAATCTGAGGTAAGCATGATTAAGTGACTTGTCCAGGGTCATACAGCTAGTAAGTGTCTGAGATCAGATTTGAACTCAGGAAGATGAGTCTTCCAGACTCTAGATCCTACATTCTAGTGTGACACCTAAATGCCCTATCAACCCTTTTAGCTGCCTCCAGAGAGCTGCCTCTCATGTATCACCTCCTATTAGAAGCATTTCCAAATCTCTCTAGCTGTTAGTGTTCTTCCTCTTATCAAAATATCTTATACTTTATAATGTTCTGGCTAGCTTTCTGGAGGATCTGGGGACCAGCCTTGGTCTTTAGTGAAGGAGTGCAGGAGGCAGGAGGATGGTCAAAAATGGAATCTCATTTCTAATCCTTCTCAGCCCTAAAATACTTTGGTATGATTACATCATTACAGCACACTATGTATGTGTGAACTAGAGAATTATTACATCACCATACTAAGTACTAAGTATATGTATACAAAAGAACCATCATCTCATCAATTCCACTGAGTTAACACCTTGTTGTAAGTCCTTGTATAGTAAGTCCTATACAGTACTTATTTACTTTTTTGCAGTTGTAGCCTCACCATCCATTTGAAGATTGAGAATTGTTTTTCCATTTTTGCTGTTTTCCCAGCATCTATCACCATATGTTGCTTATACTGGCAAGATACTGGGAGACACTGGCACAGGACCACCCAACATGGCATGCTCTCATTAGAGAAGGTGCTGTGCTGTATGAGCAAAGTGGAATTGAATTAGCCCAAAGGAAATGAGAAATGTGCAAAATTAGAGAAGTTATCCCAAATGTATTTACTCAGATAAGTTGTGTCTGAGCTCACATTGGTCTGATCAGCCACAGCTGAACACTTTAAATCAACTCTAACATAGCGATGTCATTTTGGTCCTCTTCTTAAATCAAGGACACCAAGTCATTTAGCAAGTCTTTGTTGAATAGATAAAAGATAATAGAATGTAGGAGAAAGGACTTGAATGTATAACTTCATTTAAATCACATCATCCTTCTGGACCTTAGTCCAGAAAAAGAATTATTAGATTAGATCTCTGGTTCCTTCTAGCTGTAACATTCTATGATTCTCTAAATGTTAGTTCCTTTTAGTCTTTTAGATTAGGGTTTCTTAAACATTTTCCATTAGAAGTCCCTTTTTGCCAGAGAAATTTTTACATGATCCTGGGTATATAAGTATATAAAATAAGTATGCAAATCAAACATTTACAATGTTTGATAATAAATTACAAAGAATTTTATTTTAAAACAATTCCTCAGTATACATATAATTTTGCCAGGTATTAAAGGCAAAAGCAAATCTGAATACTAATAAAGTGGATATAGTTGTTTATTTTTATATAAATAATTAAATCTTGACTGAATAGTTGATTTCTTTTATTATTGGCAATTTTTTATAATCCCCAAATTCATTTACATGACCTCACATGGGGTCTCCACCCACAATTTAAGAAGCTTTGTTCTAGATAACTAATTTAAGAAATTTTATTCACCAGTCTTAAATCTTGCTTCTTTGTCCTTATACTATTCCTGTCTGGTTAATTTCCAACCCTGGATCACCTCTACTATCCATCTTTTCCACATCAATTTTTTACCCGTTGAGGCACCACAGGAAGAGGGCATAAAACCCTGCTCATATTCATTCAGTCTAATATCCAATGGTCTCTCCCTGCCAGCCATCATCATTTTATCAAGACCTCAACATCAGGGCAGCTAGGTAGTGCAGTAGATAAAGCACCAGCCCTGGAGTCGAGGCACTGACAGCAAATTCAGCCTCATACACCAGCTGTGTGCATCTGGGCAAGTTACTTAACTTTGATTGACTGGAAAAAAAGAAAGAAAAAAACCTTATAATTCCAGGCTAAGGTGGTTCCTTTTTTTTTTTTTTTTTTTTGGCATTCTTATTAGATTAAGAGATCAGTATATATATCAGAATGTCAGAAAAATATTTGGCAAAAATTCTCATAATATCCCTTTGGATAAAATAGTGAGAAATGAGATAACTATTAGTATGGTGTGGTGAATATGAAAATGTTTGAATGAGTATACCTAGAAAGCAATTATTTAACTAACTGGAGAGATTTCTCTAAGTATGTCTCTTCGGGGTTTTTCCTGGACCCTGTTCTGCTTAATGTTTTTATCAAGAAGAAGGCATAGTTAGCATGCTTATCAATTTGCTGCTGACACAAAACTGGGATAGATTATCTCACACAATGAATAAGAGAACTGAGATCTAAAGAAAATTTGACATTCCAGAATAATGTTAAGAAGATGAAATGTAGAGATAAAAGCAAAAAAAAATTTAAAAATTAACTGACCCAGTATAAGATGAGTAAAACCTAGTTACAAAACACAAAGTTAAAGGTTTGAAAGCTCATTTTGAGTCAGCTTTGTAACATGGTAGCTAACTAGTCAATGCCCTTATAGGTAACATTAAAGCATAGCATCTAGAATAAGGGAGGGACTGAGGGTCATTCTTTGTTTAAAAAAAAATAATAGTATTTGATTTTTCCAAATATATGTGTAAATTTTCAATAACTTTTCAAAAACTTGTCTTTCAAAATTTTCTTCCCTTCTTCACCCCTCTCCCCTCCCCAAGATAGCAAGCAATTGAATAGAGGTTAAACATGTGCAATTCTTCTAAATATAGTTCCATATTCATCATGCTGTGCAAGAAAAATCAGAATAAAAGGAGGAAAACACATGAGAATTAAAACAAACAAAGAAACAAGCAACAATAATAAAAAGGTAAAAATACTATGCTTTGATCCACATTCAGTCTCTTAAGTTCTCTCCCTGGATGTGGATGGCACTTTCTATCACAAATCTATTGGAATTTTGGCTTCTTCCTTGAGTATAGCACACCTAAAGTATAAAGGACTGTATTGTAGGACCTGACAAATTTGATCACTTGGAGAAGGAACCCAAGATAACCTAGAAGAAGTTAAAGGGGAATATGATGTCTTCAAATCATCAAAAAGCTGTTCCAATTAAGTTCAGACTTTTTCTACATGATCTCTGAGAACAAAACCACAAGCCATTAGTGCAAGTTACAATGAAACAGATTTTGGATCATTGTGAGGGAAAAATTCCCCACACTTGGAAGTATTCAGTGAGTTGACTTAGGTGACAGTGAGTTCTCCAATATTAGAGATCTTCATGTAGAGGCTATATAGCCATTTGTCAAGAATTTTACAGAAGACATTCCTGTTCAGAGATGAGTTACATTATTTAATTTAAAAAGTTCCTTTCAATTCTGGAATCTGTCTCTCAATAGATAACTTTTATTTCAATTTTACTGAAAAAAATTGATGTTATCATAAATTCTTTTATTTCCTATCTCTGTATCTCAAAACCTTTCTTTGTCCTCCCCTAATGTCTCCTTCTTTGCTCTATTCTCAAAGAAAGATACTTTCTTTATGTTAAGGGGGTAATCAGGCTAACACTGCTGCATATGCCCTTTCTTTTCCATCTTGTCAAGAAGAAAAACTAAGGGGCAGCTAGGTGGTGAGGTGGATAGAACACCAGCCTTGAATTCAGGAGGAGCGGAGTTCAAATGTGATCTCAGACACTTAACACTTCCTAGCTGTGTGACCCTGGGCAAGTCACTTAACCCCAGCCTCAGGGGGGAGAAAAAAAGAAGAAGAAGAAAAAGAAAAACTGCTCCATTTTTCCTTTTTTGCCCATCTTTAATCTCTCCCCATATCTATTGTGATTTCTAAGCTACTATTAGTCATTTCTGAAAGATCATGGACAATGGGAAAGGTTTTGTAAGATTAGAGAGGACAGAAGTCACAATTTTCTTTCTTTTTTTTTTTATAATTTCTTTTTTCTCCTTTTAAATAGTATTTTGTTTTTTTCTAATTACATTTAAAGACAATTTTAAATATTTTTAAATAAAATTTTGCATTCCAAATGTTCTCCCTCCCTCCTTCTTTCCATCTCCCTCCCTAAGATGGTAAGCAATTTGATATAGATTATATATGTCCAATCATGTAGAACCTATTTCCATACTAGTTATGTTGTGAAAAAAGAAAGTTTGCAAAAAAAAAATTACTATTTGCAAAGGAAAAAAATAACATTTTAAAAATTCAGATTACATCACTTCTTTCTCTGGATGTGAATAACATTTTCAATCACGAATCTTATGGAATTGTCTATTCCTGAGAAGAACTAATTCAGTCATGGTTGATCATAGCATAATGTTGCTGTTACTGAAAAATTACATTAAAAAAAAGCAAACAAACAAAAGGAAAACTATTATAAGCCAGTTAATTTGTTTTCACTTTTATCAAAACCCTAAGATATATTGTTAAAAGAATAATTAGTGAACATCTAAAAACGGAAGCAGTGATCATAAAAAGCCATAATGACTTCAGTAATAACAGACTAACTTCATTTCTTTTTTTTTTTTAAACAGGGTTATTAGCCTGGTAGATCTGGGGGAAAGAGTAGTTCTATTTTACCTAGATTTAACAAAGCACTAGATAAAGTTTCATGAAATCCTTGTAGATTAGATAAAGAAATATCAGCCAAATGATAGTTCACTTAGGTATAATTACAACTGCTTGATTGACTGTTTCCAAAGAATAATCATTAATTGATGCAAATCTGGAGATGGGTCTCTAGTAGAGTGCCTCAGAGATCTATCATTTGGTCCTTCCCTCCACACCCAATTAAAAAAAAAAAAATCAATGCCTTAGATAAAGCCATAGATGGCATACTTATAAAATTTTCAAATGGTATAGATTTGATAGACATATCTAATAAATTGGGTGATAAACAGGCTCTAAAAATACATTAATATGTTCAAATAAAGCATTAACTGTAATATAATATATAATTTTTTTTTCAGTCATTTCAGATTCTTTGTGACCTCATTTGGAGTTTATTCGGCAAAGATATTGAAGTGGTTTGCCATTCCCTTCTCCAGCCCATTTTACATATGAGGAAACTAGAACAAATAGGGGTAAAGATATTTGCTCAGGTCACCACTAGTATCTGTATTTGAACTCAGGAAGATCTTCCTGACTTGTGGCCCAGCACTCTTATCTATTGTACTACCTAACTATCCCACAATAAAATATAAGGGACAAAATAAAATATAAAATGAAATTTGATAGGGATTAATATAAAAACAAACTTGGATAAAACCAAAAACAAAAGTGCAAAAACCTTTCCAAATTGGGATGGAAGATAAGTAACTAGAATAGCTCTTAGTTCCCTAATCTGAGGATCTGAGGGTTTCAGTGGACTGCCAGTTCAATATAAATTGCTATTATTTCCCTAAACATGACAGTTCATCTCCTGTCTTGGTACCTTTGTACATGTTATCACTGATGCCTGGAATAAGCTCTTTCTACATCTCCACTTTCATTCAGTTCAATTCATTCAATAAACCTCCTACGCTTCAGGGACTGTACTAAATGCTAAGGATACAAAAAGAGGCAAAAAGACATCATCTGCCAAAAGAGAGATGCTTAGTACACTTGATTTTTTTCTAAACTTAGCTTATCAACTCTTAAAGCTCTTTCCCTTCTCAAATTTCCTTATATTTGCTTACCTGTGTAAGTTCAGGGATTATTTTGATTTTTGTGTCTCTATCTCAAGCACCTAATGTAGTACCTTGCTTATGGTTTGTTGAATGACTGAATAAATGAAGATAAATCTTTAACCAAGTTATTGATAAAAATTTCAAAAAGAATAGCATCCTCTGGGTCATTCCACTAGATACCTCCCTTCTTTTTAGCATAAGAGAAGAAAAAAACCTTACATTTGCAAAGGACCTGAGTTCACATTCTGTAGAGCAATTTGGAAATATCTATGCAGTGTCTCTGTTGGGCCTGTATCCCAAAGAGATCATAAAAAAGGAAAAAGGTCCCACATATGCAAAAATGTTTGTGGCAGTCTTTTTTGTAGTGGCAAGAAACTGGAAACTGAGTGGATGTCCATTAGTTAGTTGGGGAATGGCTGAATATGGTATATGAATATAATTGAATATTATTGTTCTATAAGAAATGATGATTTCAGAGAGACCCACTAAGACATGAATTGATTCTGAGTGAAGTGGGTAGAACCTGGAGAATCTTGTACATGGTAACAAGTTTATACAATGATCAGTTCTAATGGATGTGGCTCTTTTCAACAGCAAGGTAATTCAAGCCAGTTCCAATGGTTTTGTGATGAAAAGAGACATCTGTACTCAGAGAAAGAACTATGGGGACTGAATGTGAATCACAACATAGCATTTTCACCTATTTTTGTTGATATTTGCTTACTTTTTTCTTCTTTCCTTTTCATCTTTTTTTTCCCCCTTTTTGATCTGATTTTTCTTGTGTAGCATATTTGTGGAAATATGCATAGAAGAATTGCACATTTAACACATATTGGATTGCTTGCTGTCTAGGGGAGGAGGCAGGTAAAGGGAGGGAGAAACATTTTGAACATAAAATTTTACAAGGGTAAATGTTGAAAATAATCTTTGCATGTATTTTGAAAATAAAAAGCTCTAATTTAAAAAAAAAAAAGGATCTAGGTTCAAATCTCAGTTCTGGCCTTACTACCTATGTGACCCTGGAAAAGAGAATTAAGTCTCTTTAAATTAAGAGAATTAAGTCTCTTAATTTTTTTATTTGTTTCATGAACTTCTTTGGCACTCTGTTGAAACCTATGGACCCCTCTTCATGATAATGTTTTCAAATGTGTAAAATAAATATATAGAATTTTAAAAGAAACTAATTATTTTGAAATGCAGGTATCAAAATGTTAGATTTTTTTTTTTTTTTTAAGCCTGCCAATGCCAGGATAAGAAACCTTGCTTTAGGCTTATCATATTGCCAAAACATATTGTATTTTTGATACTTAGTCTTATCTCTAAGGCTCTATCAATCATTTGACTAGCCTTTTGAGTAGAGGGGGAGGGCAGACATGATATCATTAATATAGGAAACACCCAAGTAAGGAAACACCTACTGATATAGATCAAAGCCTTATAGAGTTATTTTGGGCAACTCTATAGGTTAAGGTTAAGTGATTTTGAGAGGTCAAATGAGTAGTTCAGGGTCACACAGTTAATAAGTGTCAGAGGCTAGATCTGAACCCTAGGCTGTTTTGACTCTAAGGCTAACTTTTTAGCATATCTGTCCTAATTGCACAATTAAAGGGTCCTGGCTGGGAAAGACTAGCTGAGACTTGAACAGGACTCACTCCTTACATAGGGCTTCATGCCCACAGCTGGGCTGGCTCTGTACAAAAACAGTCTGCCTAGTAACTCAGATGATTCTCCTTCACTTTAATTTAACTGGAAACACTCTGCATAGCCTAGTTAGCAGCAGAAGAGTGGAGAAAATACTTAACATGCCCTGGCATGATTAGCTTGTCTTCCCAAGGAGTCTTGGGCCTCCTACAATACTAGATAAATGTAGACTGGGAAGAAGAGCAGAGATTAAAAAAAAAAAAAAAAAAAAAAAAAAAAGCCAAGGTAGGTCAAGTCTCTGTGCTTTTCTCCATCTAGTAATCTGTCTCTAGTTTGGCAAAATCTGATATTTATGGGATCTCTTCCTCCTTCTGTGGCATTAATGCTAATGAAAGAAAAAGTGGGCATGGCTGGCATTGCGCTGCTCTTAAGAGGATAATTTCCCAGACAAAGATTTTGTTTGATAAAAATCTGCAGCCTCTAGGTCTTGTCTTCTCCCCAGGTTATTTTCCTGATCCAAATGAAAATTTGCTTTGAAAGATTTAGGCTCTGTGGACTAGTCTTGTGAGGGTCTTTGGTTACTTATTTTGATCTGCTTCTGGTGCAACACTGCTTACACTTTTGGATTTCATTCTTTCCCACCCAGGCAGATTATCCTTCAGGCTTTTTAACTGCTTTCAATCACAAGTAGGTCCTATTCCTGGAAGCTAACAAGATCTTCCAGGTTATAATATCACTCTACTTCTCCAGGGTTATTTCATACTCTTTCCTTTGGCAAGCTCTATACTTCAAATGAATTGGAATATTTTTCATTTCTTCACATCCTCTATTCTTTCTTCAATGCATTTGCTTACACTGCTCCACAAGCCACACCTTTTCCCCAGTCCTTTAAAGCTTAAGACAAATTTTATCTCCTCTAGGAAGCCTTCCTTGATATACTTAGAGACAATGACATTTCCTCCATTATCTAATACATAATACTTTGCTTGTGCCTCTTTCATGTATTTATTGTGTATTATAGTTATTGATACATGCATGCCATATTTCCCTGAAAGATTGCAATTTCTGTGATTGCCTTTTCTAACTTTGTGTTTTCCTAATATGGGGTGCATGGGGTGTTCAGGGAGAACTTGCACCTCTGGTGTGAAGACTCTGGCTTTTTTTTTTTTTTTTTTTTTTTAGAGTTGCTCATTCATCTCTGGTGTCTACTTGTCACTTAACTCTCACCTGTAGCTTCAAGAAACTATAGCATGTACACACTCCAAAAATCTCAACAAATGGACTAAATCAGTTTGAGACTACTTAGTAAACCTCAAATTTATCAGAGTTAGGGGGATGGGGTAACCAAGTATGTGAAGATTTCCCCATGTGGAAATGATGGACAGACAAAAATTTGTTCCAATGGTGATGGAGGTGGTTGAAGCAGGCAATGAGGAACACTTATAGCTTGATCAGACATAGAAGCCTCTAAGGTCATCCACTGCATCCTGGCCTATTGCTATTAGCTTTGACTTTTGTCTTGCTACTGGACTTTGGTAACTCTGGAAGAATAAGGCTGAGATTTGTGTGTCTCTGCTTCATTTAAATCAAATTCATAAGCAAGTTAAGATATCACCCCATGATGTCATTGGTCCTCTTCAAAAATGAAGGATGAAAAACAATGACAACATTTTCCTAAGGTAATATTCAGCAAATGTTAGATGCCTTTTTAAAATTCTTTTTTAATTGACTTGAATCTATTATTAAACCTTAAAGATGCCTAATGAAAGATATTTTTTTGCTTCTAGTTTTGCCCTAGACTATATATTTTCAAAATTACCTGATCCAATCATCAAGAATTTTCCTTGTGATAGGAAAAAGTATCTCCTTCCCTCCTTTGCTGAATTGGAAGACTATAGGTATAGAGCATTGTATATAACACCAGGCTTTTTCAATCTATTGGTTAGTTTTGTTGAACAGATGGGTTTTTTTTTTTTGTGTGTGTGTGTGTGTGTGTGTGGTTTTTGTTGTTGTTATAAGAAATGGTTTGTAGGAGGGGAAATAAGCTATAGAGGAGAGACCCACATTGAGAAATGTAGGCAAGATAACAACAAAAGATATTTTTTTAAAAATCATTTAAAAAATAACTAACTTTTCAGTTGTGGGGAGAAAAGAGACCAAATAAAGAAGAGAAGCAATACTTAGGATGAAGCTGCATCCTGGCTCAAAGAGAGTTAAGATGTTTTGTTGAACTGGAATTTGGTCACTTAATTATATACCATTCCTTGCCTGAGGCAGTACAAGTAGAGCTGGCTGCTGGGGTCTTTGCTCTAGAGAAAATATGGGGGAGGGAAATGCTTTGCTGTAGTTCTCTTAGTTAACATTTCTAAGAAATCTTAGAGACTGTTCAAGTCTCTCATAGAGAAGTGGAAACTTGGACTCCAAAAGATTGTCTCAGGTCAAATAAATGTGTGTGACAGAGTTCAGATTTGAACCCAAGACCTCCTTGCCAAAATATGGGAGGCTTGTTATCTGTGTCGCTGGAAAGACTATCTATAGGGGTGAAATCACATATCTTTTGAAATATTGAAGTAATTATCTAAAGAACAATATTTAAAGAGTTTATAGAACATTTTAAGAATATTTTATATATGTGATTTCAACTAATTCTTACAACTTAGGGGATAGGTGATGTTATGATCCCCATTTTACAGATGAGAAAACTGAGGGACAGAGAGGTTAAATAATTTTGCCCAAGGTCACGTAGCTAGGAAGTGTCTTCATGTAAGTCTTTAGCTACTATATTCTACAGGAAGTCTTTTTAGATTCTCCCAATTGTTAGTGTCCTCCCTCTTCTATAATTATCATGTATTTATTTCATAATTATTCTTTTCACATTTAGAATATACCAAAAGTCTTAATGCATTTTCAATATCTTAAAACTAACTAAACTGACAGCATTGAGATATCAAAGCTTAAAACTGCACTATGACTTTTGGGATAACCTGAATGGGTTTATATGAACATACACATAGATGGAGAGGAAGAATGGGTTAGAAGCTAAAGAGCTGTCCTTAAAACCAGGAAGCCAGGGGTGTTTAAGCATGGATTTTTTTTTTTTTTTGAGGCAATTTGGGTTAAATAACTAGCCCACGGTCATATAGCTAGAAGTACTATGTTTCTGAGGTAATATTTGAACTCAAGTCTTCCTGATTCCAGGGTCAGTGCTCTATGCACTGTGCCATCTAAATAGCTCATTAAACCTCACATCTGACACTAGCATAGATACTGGCAAGGTGACCTTAGTCAAGTCACTGCAACGTCCAGTATTCTAGGCCAAAGCTTCCTAAACTGAGGGTTGTGACTTGATATGGAATTATGAAACTTAATGTGGAGGTGATAAAAATTTTGGCAACAAAGACTTCTGCCAAGATTTGATTCTTTATGTAAAAATAAACAAGCACATTTGTTTTTGTTTTTTAGCAAATGATAAAATTATATGTATACCAAAGAATTATTTTAAAATAAGTTTTTTTGTTCTGGGATGACTAGCTGTAAATAATTTTGCTATTCACAGTAGTACAATTATCCATAACTGCTCTGAAGGATTTATGAAAATTCCTATCCATACCCAGAGAAGGAACTGATTGTGTCTGAATACAGATTGAAGAATTCTTTCTCTCTCTCTCTCTCTCTCTCTCTCTCTCTCTCTCTCTCTCTCTCTCTCTCTCTCTCTCTCTCTCTCTCTCTGTCTCTCTCTCTGTCTCTCTCCTTTTAAACTTAATTTTTCTTGTGGGTTTTTATTTTTATTAGAGTGGCAGATCTATGTTTTCTTCCACCACTTGACTTTTATAGAATGTTTTGCATAACTTCAATGTGGTTTCTTAATTGTGGGTGGGGATAAGGGAGAGAAGCTAGAACTCAAAAAAAAAAAAAGATTGTGAAAAAATTGTTTTGAATGTAACTGGGGAAAAATTTAAATAAATAAAAAATGAATTTCTTTATGATTTATTATTAGTAAATGTTTGATTTATATGCCTTTATATATGCATGTTTGTGCATAAAGACATAAATATATACATACATGTATATATGCATGCACACACATATACATACAGCTGGAATCACATAAAAATTTCTGGGTCAAAAAGGGGTTGAAACAATGAGGTGATTCCAGTCCTTTCTAATACATTTGTGATGGAGAGAGCCAACTGCATCCAGAGAGAGGACTGTGGGAATTGAATGTGGACCACAACATAATGTTTTCACCTTTTTTGTTGTTTTTAAACTTGCTTGTTTCTCTCTCTCATTTTTTTTTTCTTTTTGATTTGATTTTTATTGTGTATGTATGCAGCATGATAAATGTGGAAATAAGTTTAGAAGAATTGCACATGTTTAATCTATATTAGATTACTTGTTGTCTAGGGGAGAGGGAATGTGGGGAAGGAGGGAGAAAAATATGGAACACAGTTTTGCAAGAGTGAATGTTGAAAACTATGTTTTCATGTATTTTTCATGTAAAAGTTTAATGAAAAAAAATTTTCATTTTCATGTAAAGGGAAGGGGATTGAGAGTAGAAAAAAGTCTAGGAAGCAATCTCTAGATAACTGTCTAGGAGTAGAATTTGAAGATAATTTAAAGAGAAACAAGGTACAGACCTGCATTAGTAGAGGAAGTTTTTACAACTGAAAAATCATAGAACCAGTCTTTATCCCTATGTACTTAGATAAATATATATTGTCCCCTTAATAGAATTTAAAAGTGGCATGGTGGATAGAGCACGGGTCTTGGAGCCAGGAGGACAGGAATTCAAATGTGGCCTCATTACTAGCTATGTGACCCTGGACAAGTTACTTAACTCAAATTGTTTCCAAAAAAAAAAAATGAATATAAAATTTCTTAGAATAGGGGTTGTTTCAACCTTTATGATCTAAATCTTTAGTGCTTAGCATATAGTAGGGACCTATTAATATTGAATCAATTGCTTCCCTTGTGTGTAGCCCTGTAGTAGGTGCTAGGGGAGAGGAGAGGAGACACAGGCAAGTTTATGCTATAGTCCTTATCTATCTTCAGAGCGTTAGCAATCTGGCTGGGAAAACAATACACACACTTGAAAAGTTACATAACAATACCAGGCTGCGTTTGCTCGAGAGCCAAAGGAGTGTTGCAGACTCTTTGTAGCTTCTTAGATCCCAGAAGAACAAAGTGTTACAGTCCCCCATTCAAAGCCTCTCGACCTTCAGTCAGGAATACATTTGTAACCCTGAAGGAAGACATGAGAATCCAGACTGTTTTCAAGTCTTTCAGAAATAGAGCTTCTATAATCTGCTTTGATAGATTTCTCCCCTTGATTTATAATCCATGTTTAAAAGGTCTTCATCTGCTGTTGAATTGTTTTAGTCAAGTCTTTGTAGAACCTCGTGGGGTTTTCTTGGCAAAGATACTGGAGTGGTTTGCCATTTCCTTTTGCAGCTTATTTTACAGATAAGAAAACTAAGGCAAACAGTTAAGTGACTTGTCCCAGGTCACACAGCTAGTGAGTGTCTGAGACTGGATTTGAAGTCAAGTCTTCCAACTCCAGACTCTATCCACTATAACACTGAGCTGCCTGGAGTCAGTAAGACATGGAATGAAATCCTGATACTCTGTGGGATGCTGGGCAAGTAATTTAACATTTGTGGGCTTAAGTTTCCTTATTTCTCTATACCACATTGCCTTTATCTTCCTCATTTTTTCACTAACATCAATGATTCTGACCATTCCCCAAACTAAGACACTGTCTCTCCATTCTGGACATTTTCTCTGTCTGTTATTGCCTGGAATATTCTCCTTCCTCACCTCTAGTTGTTGGAATCCTTTGCTTCCTTTAGATTTCAATTACTTCAGATAAGCTTTTTCATTATCCCAACTCTAATGCCTTACCTGGTTTAATTATTTCTTATTATCCCTTGGATCAGGTAGGTGGATAGAGATTGGAGTCAGAAATACCTGAGTTCAAATCCAGCCTTAATTACTGTATGACCCTAGGCAAGTCACTTAATCTAGTTGGCCTCAGTTTGCTCATTGTAAAATAAACTGGAGATGGAAATGGCAAACCATTTCTCTATCTTTGCCAAATACCAAAACACCAAAAGAGTCTTAAAGAGTCAAATAACATTGAAATGACTAAACAACAACAAAAATTTATCCTGCATACAACTTTTCTGTATGTATTTGCTTGTTGACTCCATGGGATTGTGAGTCTTTCTTGAAAGGGATTTTTTTTTTTTTTTTTTGCAGTGCTTTTTGTATTTTTTTTGTGCCCCAGTGCTTGTCAGGCACATAGTAGGTACCATTGACTCTGTCTCTAGATCCCTGGGATTTGATGGCTGAGCTTTCAAATCCAACAATCACCCTTCTTTAAAGTATCCTCAGTTAGAATGTAAGCTTCTTGAAGTACTTTTATTCTCAGTGCTTAGAAAAGGGTCTGGAAGATAATAAACAATAAATGTTCTCTCTAAAAAGCAGAGATATTACCTTGTCATCAAAGGTTCCTACAGTCAAGGCCATGTTTTGTTTTGTTTTGTTTTTCAGAAGCAATGTATAGTTATGAGAATTGGACTATAAATAAAGGTGCTTTCAAATTGCAGTGCTGGAGAAGAGTCTCTTGGAGAGATTATATAAAACAGTACTTAAAGAAATTAATTCAGGCTATTCATTGGAAGGTCATATACTAAAGATGAAGTTTAAATACTTTGATAATGTAATAAGAGGGTACTCATTTGAAAAGACCTTGATGTTGGGAAAGATTGAAAGCATGGAAACAATGAATATGAACTTGGACAAACTTAAAGAGATAATGAAGGACAGAAGGTCCTAGTGTGCTATAATCCATGGGAAGAGTTGACTTTGACTGAACAATTTTCTTTTTCTAATTTTGTTTTTACAAATACATGCAAAGATAAGTTTCAACATTCACTTTTGCAAAACCTTGAATGACTGAATAATTGAACAACATCTCCATGTGTCAATCTGTCTCTGCCTATGTCTCTGTCTCTCTCAAATAGGGGATTGGATGTAATCTCTTAAAGTATCTGCTAGCTCTAAATCTATGATCCTAAAACAATATGTGTACTTCTTACTTTACAAAGTAATTTTGACCAGCAGGATGAATTCAGAAAGGTTTGGAGAGACTTGCATGAGCTGATGCTGAGTGAAATGAGCAGAGCCAGGATATCATTATTCACTTCAACAACAATACTATATGAGGATGTATTCTGATGAAAGTGGATATCTTCAACATAAAGAAGATCCAACTCACTTCCAGTTGATCAATGATGGACAGAAACAGCTACACCCAGAGAAGGAACACTGGGAAGTGAATATAAACTGTTAGCACTACTGTCTATCTACCCAGGTTATTTATACCTTCGGAATCCAATACTTAATGTGCAACAAGAAAATTGGATTTACACACATATACTGTATCTAGGTTATACTGTAACACATGTAAAATGTTTGGGATTGCCTGTCATCTAGGGGAGGGAGGGGAAAATTTGGGAAAATGAATACAAGGGATAATGTTATAAAAAAATTACTCATGCATATATACTGTCAAAAATTTTATAATTATAAAAATTAATAAAAATAAATAAATAAGTATAACACACACACACACACACACACACACACGACACACACACAAAAACAAAGTTATTTTGAGGAAAGCATTTTAGAATTAGTGAGTTAGTCCTTGCCAGGCTCTATGGTTATTGTTGAGAATAGCATTACCTGCTGAAAGATAGTTCTTTCCCTTAAAGAGCTTATACTTAATAGAAGAACACAACACTTTTTGGGAAACTGGAAAGCAGAAGGATTTCTAGGCATAATAGAGTTTGGAGAGTAATGGGCATGTCTTTTGTCTAAGGACTAACCCTGATAATTCCAGGATGGCTATCATGAAGATTTGGGTGGTTTTGTGAGCTTTATCCATGGAAGATGGTTCTTCTTTGGGGGGAAAAAATTACAAATGTTAGCAATGTATTGAAGAAATAGTGTCATTTTTCCTTTGTTTAAAAAACAAATATATTATCACTAACATTTATATTTACAGTTATATCCCAGTATTGCCCCAGGCCTGAGCTTTTATTAATTTAGTGGTGGAGATTTCAGAAAAGTCTCTAAGTCTCATCTCTCCCAAATCCTAAAATCCTGGGTGGGTGGGTAGGGAGGAATCACTTTTCTTTGTATATACTGTACTTAGCACTATATCTGACAGGTAGTAGGCACTTAATAAATACTTATTGACTAACTGGACCTACAAGTTTATTACTGAAGTTCACCTAGTTGGACTTCATCTTTTTAATTTGAGGATTTCTATAATGATAAGGTGGAAAGAGGTCTAGACTTGAAATGAAATATTTGGGTCAAAGCCTCAGTGTGGCTATTTACTAGCTGTGTATCTTTGGCCACATCATTATGCTTCTCAGAGGCTTCATTTCTCTTCATCTTTAAACAAAAAGGTTTGACTCGATGATTTCTACTGTCGCCTTCCAGGTCAGTGTCAATTGGAGGCCAATTCAACTAAACTCTGGGCTTTGAGAATGTTGTTTTTCCTTTGTTTTAGAGAACCAATGACATCATGGGGTGATGTTTTGACTTGTACTGAACTGAATTTAAGTGAGGCAAAGTTACCCAAAGTCATCTGCCTCTTTCTCTCTTCCAGACTCATCAAAGCCCAGTGGCAAGACAAAAGGCAAGATAACTCAATGACCCAGAATGCAGTGGGTAATCTTGGCAGCCAAAATAAATGAAACCAAAGAAAGAGGCTGGAATGCAGTTGCTCTGCTTGTTTGCCCAAGCTGTCTTTGCCCTTGATTAGAGACACAAAAAATGGAGGGGCCAGTGAAGGATGCATAAGAAAGTAGGATATTGAGTGGTAGGAGAGCTCTCCTCTCTTGGATGGCTAGGGATACCTAGTAGATGATCTTGGTATCTTCAGTGTCTGACCAAGTCTAAGTATTCCATAGTATCTGCTTCAGTCACCTTTATGGCCTTTAAGATAAATTGTTCTCATCTGTCCATTCCACCAGGGAAATCTTCACATGCTGAGGGTAGACAGCCCCAAACTCACCAACGGGTTTAATATTGGTTATCCTTAACTAAATTTAGTCTGTTTGCCAAGTAGATTTTGCTGCTCTGTGGCTGCTCTGAATGTTTTCAGTTCTCAGAGCCACAAATGAGAGTTGGGTGATGGGTGGAAACCAAAGGTGGATGAGCAGCCCTTAAAAGGGCTTGATAATCAATCCTTCATACCAGAGATGCTAATCCTCTCTGAACATCCCTTACACCTTTAAGAAGGAAAAGGAAATAACCCTTATGCTCAAGGAACTAGAATGTTACTGAAGGTTACAAGTACAGAAATAAATCAATGTGGAGAAACTAGAGTAGGAGGATTCAGAGGTGTGCCGGAGTCTAACCCTCAGAGGAAACCATCTTGGAAATCTGCAAATGTCACACATCAGGGCTTGATTTACTTATTTTTTGTAATTGCCTAGACAAAGTTGATGAAAAAAATTGGAAAGCAGAAGGATTTCTAGGCATAATAAAACCCATAATAAAGTTCGGAGAATAATGAGCATGTTTTTTTGTCTAAGGACTAACTGTGATAAATTCCAGGATGGACACCATGAAGGTTATGGAAGGCTTTATGGAGATTTCAGAGAAGGCTTTATGATGAAGAAAATGTTAATAAAGGAGATTAACCTTAAAAGTACATAGGGGCAGCTAGATGACACAATGGATAAAGCACCAGCCCTGAAGTCAGGAGGTCCTGAGGTCAAAATCTGGTCTCAGATACTTAACACTTCCTAACCGTGTGACCCTGGGCAAGTCACTTAATCCCAATTACCTCAGGGGAAAAAAAAAAAAAAGTACATCACAAGTACATTTCTTTTGAAAGTCAGGTGTTAAATATTTATTAGCATGCTTCTGCCTAAGAAGGAGAGATGGAAAGAATTCATGAAATACGCGGCCCCTGAACTCAGCTAGGTAGGCAGATGAGTAGGTGGCAAAGAAGGCAGGAAGACCTGAGTTTAATTTCTGCCTTAGATCTTTACTAGCTGTGTGACCCTGACCAAGTTCTTGATTGTTTCATCTCTAAAATAGGATCAGTTATTATTAGGATTAAAACACGGAACATGTACCGTGTTTTTTTACAAACCTTAAATCTCCACGTAAATGTTAGTATTTGCTGCTTCCTTCTCCACCTCATTTTACAGATGAAGAAACTAAGGCAAACAGGGCTAAGTGACATCGAGTGTCTGAGGCTGAATTTTAGGTCAGGTCTTCCTAATTCCAGGCCCAAGGCTCTAACACTGTATCCCCTAGTTGTTCCCAGGCTCACTATCCCCGCATATATAGATAGATCAGAT
Organism: Sminthopsis crassicaudata; assembly: GCF_048593235.1. Lineage (NCBI taxonomy): Eukaryota > Metazoa > Chordata > Mammalia > Dasyuromorphia > Dasyuridae > Sminthopsis > Sminthopsis crassicaudata. The sequence goes on from NC_133617.1 coordinate 190,024,022, forward strand.
TCTTCGCCCCCTCCCCCACAAGTAGATTGAGGCTGGGAGCTGGACAGAGGTAAACTCTTACTGTAATCCATCCTCGAGGAGGCTTTTGAAAAACTAAAAACTTCGTGAATGGAATTTATTTAGTATTCAGGGCCTGAGCCAGAAAGGGACAATGACATTTCTGTAGATCATCCAAAGATATTCCGCTCCCCCTCCCACCCTGACCCTGCCCCTCGTGATTTTATCTATTCTTGAATTTACAAGTTTAAGAAATTCTTAAATAAGGAATGCATTTTTCTTTTTTTTTTTTTTTTTCCCTTGTGGTTTTCATTGCTATGCTTCGCTCAAAAAAATTACCCAAGGGAGCAGCAAAAACAAAACCAAACTAAACTAAAAACTAAAACCAACCAGAAACAAAACCCACCCCAACCAACAAACAAAATCTCTAGACGGTCGATGCAAGGCAACAAAAGCCGAGTAGACACTTGGATCTCTCGGGGTCGCTAAAGCCAGGGAGCTTGGCCACGATAGGTGTTTCACGGTGTGGTGCAAATTTCTCTGGCTAGAAAACCCGGTTTGCAGTTTCCAGAGCTTTGTGTGGCTTTGCCTCGGCTTCAGGAATTTCGCCACTGAATTGCTGACAACAGAGCGCGTCCTCTGCCGGCGAGGAGCCTGCACCGGCCCCGGCAGCAGCCGCAGCAGCCGCTTCCAGGCTCCAGGGAAATGGAATGATGAAGGGGAGGAGAGAAAGGGGGCGGGTTCTCCAGGGAGGCGGAGCAATACGTGCAGGCGTCTTCCCTCCGAGCTTCTCTTCCCATTGAGTCACGGAGCGCTGTGAGCCCTGTTCGGGCGATTTTTACCTACTGAAGCCCGGGGAGAGCCGAGAGACTGAGGCGGGCGTTCCAGTTAGAACGCTGGAGCAAAGTAGAGGCTTCTCTCGCGGCTGCGGCGCTCCAAACCGAGAGAAAAATCGCCTCTAGTCTGGGGGCCAGCCGCAGGCAGGGGGAGGGGGGCGCTTTCCCACAGACGGATCAGCTTTTTGCAGCCCTTGTTGAGCAAGGGCGAAGAACAGAGATAACCGGGACCGAAAAAATGAATCGGAGTTTTAATAAATCTCAGAGTCTGCGGTTTTTCGATTGCAACGCGGTGGAAGTCAAGAGTAAGGTAAGCCAGGCTGAATGGCAGCCCCCAGTCCCGATCCAGCCCTCCCTCCGCCTTTCTCTCCTGAAAATGAATGGAGATTCTTTCACGTTTTGTGACTTTAGGAAAGTGGGAGGCGAAAGAATGATTAGTGACAACTTTTTTGCGCTCTTTTGATGTTTCTGAGATCGAGTAACAGGTCCACCTTTCTCCGGCTTGTGCTGGGGAATCCGAGGAATGTACGACGTCTCCTGCAACCGATGGGGACTGAGGGACCCCCTCTGCAACCCAGACAGTGAGGGAGAAGTTTTGTTGCAGTGTTCTTGTGTTTGGGGTTCGCGGTTCTCGGATTCCAGCAGCTACGTTGTGGTCAGCCGGGGTAGCAGATTCCGTCTGTCCGCTGTCTGTCTTGTTGAGCTAAAAGCTTGGGTTTCCAACCGGGGGGGGGGGGGGGAGATGCCCGTTAGATCTAAGCGCGTCGGTAATGTAGGGAAACTATGGAAAAAATGTTACTGCTCCCGACCTACTCAATTTAAATTTGCTCTTTTGTTTAGTCGGACTGAGAAGCTATCCTAGACTGGAAGGAGGCTAGAGAGGAGGGCGACGTTTCTTGGGCTAACCACATTTGGGGGGGGGGTTGGGCTGACAGTCTTAAAGCTCATTGGGGATTATGATCTATGGAATGGAAAATTGGGGGGCAGGGGGCGGGAAGGACCTCCTCTTAACAAGCTTCAGGGGCAGAAATATTTCCAAAGAGAAGGAATCCAGACACCCTTTCATTTTCCCCTCTCTCTCTATCCCCTCACATGTCTGCCCTCCTTACTCCCTGTTTTCCTCTCTTTCCTCTCACCCCCAGTTAGCTGTTTGCGCCCCTGGTTGGGGCAGTTTAGTGAAGGCTTCTGGCGGATCCTAACCAGTGAGTCAGTCTCGCCTGCCTGCACTGAGCCCAACTCGTTCGCTTCTGGGAGCGTGTTTAAACTTGTTTGTGTGGTGTGTATATGTGTGTGTGCGCGTGTTTGTGTGTGTGTGTGTGTGTGTGTGTGTGTGTGTGTGTGTGTGTGTGATCATCTGATATGATCTGCTGAATTTTCTCTCCGGTGGGGGAAGATTCTCTTTCCTTCCCTTGCTTTCAATTGCAGACACGCTAGTCTGTGTCGGGTCTTTATCTGTGTCGGGCTCGTCCGGACCCGGAGGCTCACTAGGGGTGGGGAAATTGGGGGGGGGGCGGTTAAGGGAAGGCGGTGAGGAACACTGAAGGTTTGCTCCTCTGCGTCTTTGCACTCATCTTCTCTGTTGTCCTCATCTTCTCTGTTGTTCCTGGAAACCCGCCGAAGCTGTTGAAGCCGTGGGGAGCCCGCGGGATTGTAAACCCGGCAGGGCTTTACAGTTTGGAGCTGCCGGGGTTCGCAAAGCTCAGACAACAGAAGGTCTACAGGGGACCCCAAGGGATGGAAGAGTGGGATGTCCGAGACCAGCCCTTCTGGTTTTGGTAGTGTTTGAGCTGGATCTAGATTCGATAGTCTAGAACCCACCCCACCCCCACCGTTCAGTTCACGTCTTCAGAGGGCGAGATTGTTGCCTGGGCCCGGCTCCCGAAATCGGGAACTGCAGGAGGTAGACAAACGTTCTACATTCAGCAACAGGCACTACATTCTCTTTCCTTCTACTGTAGAAGCAAGATCTTCTGGAGGAAGCTGGATGCAGTCTTCTCTAAGCCTCCTTTAAAGCAATCTATGCTTCCTAGAATTGCAAATTCAGTCACTATCCCTCTTCCACCTCTTGGAAGTATCTAAATAGAATTCAAGCCTGTTCAGTTATGTGAAGGATCATAAACAATACGGTTTAAAATCTTTTAGTTTCTTGAAGGTCGGTGAATGGATGCTGACTTCTCAGGGAAGACAAGGGACCTGAGCAAGAAGTCTTCTAACCCATTAGAAGTAAATGAAAAGGCTTGTTTTTTTGGTCATCCCCAAAACAAGTAATGTGCAGTACTCCCTGAAAGCTGAGGCTTTATTACTAAGAAGAGAAGGGTTGGAATGATTTGCCCCATCTCTTGAAAAGCGGGCTTCAACTCTCACTTCTTTACAGATGACAGAACTCTCCAATCAGCCCTCACTTCTCTATCCTACTCTAGAAACACAGGAAGTCTCTAGCAGGTTTTCTTGCCAGCACCTGGAACTCACTGGGTCTAAAACAGCTGTTTATCTTTCCTCTAAACCTTCTGATGTCACTGTTTTTGTCACAGATGCCACTGTTCACCTAGACTCCCATCTTAGAAATCCTGCTGTTATCTTCTACTTACTCTCCTTTGCCTCTCAGTTACCAGCTCTTATCGATTGTGCTTCATTCCTATCTCTTACATTTAACCCTTCTCTATTCTTACTAACTGAGACAGGTCTTCATTATTACCAGCCTGAACTGTTGCAATAGCTTAGCAGGTTTTCCTTTTTTAACTTCCATCCCATTTCGAGCCATTCTTTCTAATACATAGAGCTGTTCAGATTACTACTCTGATCAAACCCCATGCTGTCTTCCTCTTAGTTACTGAGTAGTTTACATGCTGAAACTTGTAAGGCTGGCATCTGAGATCTTCCAAACCTGACACCAAGCTATCTTTCCAGCCTTATTTCATACTTATTGCTTTTTATTTTCTCTGTGAGCTATCCAAAGTGGACTTCTTGTTCCTATATGTGTACTTCACCTTCTTATATTTGTAATGCCTTCATTCCTTCCTGTTCCCTATCTTCTCTCCATCCTTTTGCCTCCCATCTTTTCTGCTAGCACTTTGCAACTCTCTTAGATTGTTATTGTTCAATTGTTTCAGTCATATGTGACTTGTAACCCTTTTTAGGATTTTTTTTTTCTGGCAAAGATATTGAAGATACTAATTTGCTATTTCCATTACCAGCTCATTTTTCAGATAAGGAAACTGAGGCTAACAGGGTAAAGTGAGTTGCTCAGAGTGACACAATCTTCCGGATTTCAGACTTTGCTTTCTATCCACTTTGCTACCTAGCTGCTCAACTCTTAAGTATTTGTATTATAGTTTCTTATATATGTGTAACATTCCTTTTCCCCTTTATATCACCCACTCCTCCCTTAAGTAGATGCCTAAAAAAGTTTAGATTTAAGATCAGAAATTCAGAGTTGGAAGTGGACCTCAAAGGCCATCCTGTCTAATTCTACTATTTCATAGGTAAAGAAAATGAAATTAAAGGTTAATTGATTTACCCAAGGTCATACAGGTTGTAAACATAAGATACAGAAATTGAACCCAAGTGCTTTGAATCCAGTCAGTGCCTTTTTTAGCTTCTCCAGGGAGACTAGATAGAGTGCTAGGCCTGAAATCGGTAAGACATCTTTCTGAGTTCAAATATGATTTCAGACACTCATTAGCTGTATTACCATGGGCAAATCATGTTAACTCAGTTTTCCTCAGTTTTCTTATCTGTAAAATGAGCTGGAGGAGTGACAAACCATTTTAGTCTCTTTGCAAAGAAACCCCGAAATATGGTCACACTCTTTGTGATATGACCAAAGGGACTGAAAAGCAAACTTTTCACATAGGAGGTCTCTCAAGTCTGCATACAAGAAGGGCGTGTGATATAAGTGGATTTGGAATCAGAGAATCTGGATTGAAATCACAACACACCTGCTTACTATCAGCATTTTCCTCAGCTGTGACAGGACAGGACTAGATGACTTGTAAAGATTTCTTCTATCACTGGAACCCAAGAGTCCAAATTTGAATGTAGTACTCATCTCTAAACCTTGAAAGATGGAAAAACAGGAGGCACCCAGGGGATAGACCAGGGAAAAGAAATAGCTAAAAACTAGTTGGTAAATATTTGCTGGCTGTTTATAGAACATACCTTCATCTTCCTGTGAGTTTATGTAAAATCTTCTTAAAGATAGATTACTGGATGATGTGGGAAGGTGGGATTGAAGGTAGAGACTGTTTTTCACTAATACACATATGATTGTATGTATAATCAAGTAATATTCAGATATAGATACATATCAGTAGATGGTCTTGGTGCTGAACCTAAGGAACTATAATACATTTAATAGAGTAAAAAAAGTGGAGAAGTATGATTTTACTCTTTATACTTTCTGTTCCTTTTTGCCTCAGCTTTCAGGGAGTACTGCAGATTACTTGTTTTGGGGATGAGCAAAAAAACCAAGCCTTTTCATTTACTTCTAATAGGTTAGAAAACTTCTTGCTCAGGTCCCTTGTCTTCCCTGAGAAGTCAACATCCATTCACCGGCCTTAAAGAAACTAAATGATTTTAAACCGTATTGTTTATGATCATCCTTCACATAACTCTGAACAGGCTTGAATTTTAGATACTTCCAAGAGGTGGAAGAGGGATAGTGACTGAATTTGCAATCCAAAGTCTTACCAGCAATTATCATTTTCTTATGTGCTAGAGACTGCTGGGTCCTATACACACACACACACACACACACACACACACACACACACACACAATGAATAAAACAATTTCAGTTCACAAGTTCTTGCATTCTAATGCAAGAAGAACATGTTGGTGTATGAGTATAATAATTGAAAAAAACTTATTTTTAACTCTGATTTTTCTATACTTATAGTTTCTTGTTAATGGCATTTCAGAGTCCCTGGTACATGCCTGTTGGTTGGTTTCAATTCTGTTTCTTAAAACTAAAAGTGTTTGTAAAGAATGTTTTTTGAAAACCCAAATACAGTCATTTAAATAATATTTATGCTTATATAGTACTTTACAGCATACAAAGCCTGTTTCTGTGACATGAGGTGCTCATAGAGTATTTTTTCAATTTTAAATGGACCTTTTCCTACCTCCCAGGTAGTTGTCTGACTTGCCTTATATTCACATAGCTCGTAGGTATCATAATCAGAATTTGAACCGAGGTGATTTTAAAGGCTATAGCCTTTGCCATCCTGTATACAGACTGGGGAGTCTGTTAGCTTCCCTATATCATTCCAGAATCATCATTGGCTGTTCACTAACAGTAGATACTACTTCCAGTACCAAGTGTTAATCAGATCACTTGTGCATTACTAGGCTCAAGTATTGCCATTCTCCCCTATCTTGAAAAAAAAACAAACAAACCTCTTGCATCCCCATTCTGTTCTTGTCACTTTGCCAACAAAGCTACTTATTTGGGGTACTGTCTGTCTAGATACAAAGAAAGTCTGAATCAACTTGATAGGTGTTGGTGTGCTTTTTTCCAAATGCTTTGAATGAACAATTGACTTTTCCCCCCTTGAAATATTCTTCTGAAGGATTTGGATTGTATTCTCTGAAAATGGGTCAGTGGTACACTGTATATCATATTTCAGGACTGAGACTGAGCAGATGACTTGAAGGGACAGGGACAGGAGAATGTTAACAATTTCATTGAAGTGTTTTATATCTTGGTATTTGAAATTTCTTTATCTTTTGAACTCTGGTTTTTGGCAGCAGTACAGTTCTCCACACATCCCTTCCACATTGTGTCTCATGTCTTCTCTTGGAATGGTGATTGAGTAAACAGCTCTTTTCCATCAGGTAGTGGCTTTCCTTGCATCATTAAGGGCTGGTTCAGAACTGTCCCAACATGGTTAGACTCACTTGCAAGTGTAAACTACACCCCTTTTAACATTTTGGCCTGTATGTGTCTGTCTGTCTGTCTGTCTGTCTCTCTCTCTCTCTCTCTCTCTCTTTCTCTCTCTCTCTCTCTCTCTCTCTCTCTCTCGCTCTCTCTCTCTCTCGCTCTCTCTCTCTCACACACACACACACACACACACACACACACACACACACACACACAGAGTTTTTGTTATTTGATTTGGGAAGTAGCATCTAGACAAGAATCTTATCAGGTAACTTGGTGGGGCCCATCATCTAGGCTGAAAGAGTATTCTTTCCCCTATGATCCTCAGAATGCTGTGTCTTGCTTATCTTGCCTTCGGTGGCTTCCATTACTGCTACTACTTATTATTACTACAGTGTTGTTTAGTCATTTTTCAGTTGTGTCTGACTCTTTTGGGGTTTTCTTTACAAAGATACTGAAGTGGCTTGCCATTTTCTTCTCCAACTCACTTCATAAAAGGTGAGAAAATTGAGGTAAACTGGATTAGATAACTTGCCCAGGATTACACAGCCAATAAGTATATCAAAACTGATTTGAATTCAGGTCTTCCTAACTCCAGGCCCTGAACTTTATTCACTGGTCCACCTCATTGCTCAATAATAATAGTTAGCATTTAAATAGAACTTAAGTTTGCAGTGCACTTAGATGTTTTCTCATTTGATCTTCCCAAGAACCCTATGAGGTGGATGCTATTATCCCAGTTTCACAACTGAGAAAATTGACACAGAGAAGTTAAATGATTTGCTTAAGGTCACAATAGCAAGGAAGTGTCTATGGCAATATTTGAACATGGTAACTTCCAGTCTAGGGCTCTATCAGCTATGTGTGGTCAAATCTGCTCATCATGATGATGGAGCTTCTTGAGTTAAGCATTCTGGATTAGGAGTCAATGCTGTTTATTTGAGTAAAAAGTCGTTTGACTTTGGATTTCAATTTCCTGACCTTATAAAATTAGAGAACAGGACTAAATTATGCCAAAATCCCTTTTAGTTCTAAATCTATGAACCTATGATTGAGAGTTTACTAGAGCCAAAAGTAGAGATTTCATTTCTCCATTTTTTTAAAAGAATGATTTTCTTTTTTTCTTCAATTACATGTAAATAACTTTTAATACTTATTTTTTATAATTTTTGAGCTCCAAATTCCTTCCCTCCTTTCCCTTTCCCCTTCTTGAGAAGGCAAGCACTTTGGTATAAATTATGCAAAGCATTTCCATATTAGACATGTTGTAAACCAAAAAAAAAAAAAAAAAAAAAGAAAAAAAAAGAAAGTAAAAATTTGCTTTGATCTGCTTTCAGAGCTTATCAGTTCTTTCTCTGTAGATGGGATAATGTTTTTCATCACTAATTCCTTGGAATTTTCTTGTATTATTTTATTGCTAAGAATAATTAAGTCACTCAAAATTGATCATCATACAACATTGCTCTTAATGTGTACAATGATCTCCTGACTTTTTTGTCAATTCTTTTAAGTCTTAAGTTTTTCTGAAACCATTCTGCCTATAATTTCTTATAGCATAATAACATTCTATCACAATCATATAATTCAGTCATTCCCCATTTGATGGGCATCTCTTCAATTTCCAATTATTTGCCACTACAAAAAGAATTGCTATAAATATTTTTGTACAAATAGATTCTTTGCTGGTTTTTTTTTTTTTTTTTTTTTTTTGGTCCCTTTGGAATACAGTATCATTAGCATTATTGCTGGGTCAAAGGGTATGAAATTTTATAGCCCTTTGGATATAGTTCCAAATTAATCTCCAGAATGGTTGGATCAGTTCACAACTCTACCAAAAATTAATTAATGTCCGGATTTTCTCACATCCCCTCAAATATTTATTTTCCTTTTCTGTTTTAATTTGCATTTTTCTAATCAAAAGTGATTTAAGGGGCAGCTAGGTGGTGCAGTAGATAGAGCACCAGCCCTGAATTCAGGAGGACCTAAGTTCAAATGTGCTGTCAGACACTTAACACTTCCTAGCTGAGTGACTCTGGGAAAGTCACTTAACTCCAGCCTCAGAGAAAAAAAAAAAAGAAGTGATTTAGAGCATTTTTTATATTATTGTAGAGGCTGTAAATAGCCTATTGATTTCTTCTGCTGAATCACTTTTAGAGTTTAGCAGAGAAGTTGAAAAGTGGAACAGAGCTCCCTTTTTTAGTTTATTTATTTTAATACATATTGTTTAATGAATAATGTTAGAAAAAAATCAGAAGAAAGCAAAAACCATGAGAGATTAAAAAAAAACAACAGAAAAAAGAAGTGAACATAGCATGTATTGATTTACTCAAGTTTCCTTAGTTCTTTGGTTTCAAATGTCGTTTTCTGTTCATAGTTTATTGGGATTCCTTTGGCTAACTGAGAAGAATCAAGTTTTTCATAGTTGATCATCGAACATTCTTGCTGTTATTGTATACAATGTATTCCTGGTTCTGTTTGTTTCCCTCAGCATTAGCTAATATAAATCTTTCCAGGTCTTTCTAAAATCAGTTTGTTCATTTTTTATAGAACAATTACATTCCATTATCTTCATGTACCACCATTTGTTCAGGCATTCCCCAATTGATGAGCATTCACTTCTTTTCCAATTCTTTGCATCCACAAAAAGAGCTGGTAAAAACATTTTTGTACATGTGGGTCCTTTCCCCTCCTTTATGATATCTTTGGGAGGGACAGCTCTCTCTTGCTAAACTTTTTAAATTTTCTTGTTGAATCTTTTGGGTTTTTTTTACCTCTTAGATCTTTCCTAATACATACATCCCCCCATTTATATATGCAATATTCTGAAACATTTGCTTTTCTTGATCTGTATCAAGTCCTTGAAAGTTTGCTTTGGGTTGTATTAGAGGAACTATCTGGAAAAGGGCTTTACCATAGTACATTATAAACATATAAGCTGTTGCTAGTATCATCATATCAATTACTGTTAACATCCAACCCAGGTTGATGGGCTGAGCTGTTGATTGCACTCCTAAAAGTATTAACACCAACTTCTGTGCTGCAATTTCCTCTTTTAAAATGAATGTACTAGACTAGATGCCTGGTCCCTTTCTGCTAGAATACTTTGATCCTATAACCATGAACTTAAAAATTAAGATTTGAGAAAGAGAGCCAGATTTCCTGCATGAAATAAGAGAGCTCTCTCAATTTGTCCGGACTTGAGTCCCTTAAGTGACTCCAGAAGATAGCTTATGTTAAGGTTGCTTTGGCATTGGGAATGACTTGTTTAGTCTTTGGAGAAAGATAAGTGATTTTTGGATGTTGCCATAGGAGGTTCTTGTATAAAGAGAAGCTGAAGACTAGCTATTCTTCAATGTGTAATCTTCCCAGTGAGTTTTTACTGTTTTGTCTGGTGTTTCCACACTAAAGAGGAGTTGAACAAAATTTGAATGTTATTTGTCTAACTTAAGGAATAAGTCAGAACCAACAAAAAAGTGAGAAGCCTACCCATAAACAGTCTTACAGAAATGGACATGCTGAGAGTCACAACTAGAAGTTTTTTTCTTCATCTAAAAGATGAGTAGGATGAACCAAATCTTTTCTAAGTTCCAAATCCAATGTTATGTTTGATAAGGATTTGATTTCTGATTCCATAAATGTCCCTAATATACTGCTAAATTAGCTCAAAGGCCTTTCCTCTTATTAAATCTCCAGGAGAGCTGGGATTGTGGTTTATCTGCCAGTCGTCCTCAAAGTTTTTAAATAAGGGGCCAGTTCACTGTCTCTCAGACTGTTGGAGGGCTGTACTATAGTAAAAACAAAAACTCACACTGTCTCCACCCCTCAGCCCATTTGCCATAACCCTGCAGGCCACATAAACTTCCTCTGCAGGCTGAAGTTTGAGAACCCCTGATTCTAAGTTTTATGTTTCCTAATACCTTGAATAGTAAGTTCTGCTTGCACTGGATTCCAATACCAAATATTCATGTGCTTAAAAAGACTATTTTACAAAGAATTTGCACAAGGTAAATTTTCACAAAGAGGTCAGAAGATATTTTCAAGGTCTCTCTGGAGAACTTTGGTATTTGATTATGAGACAGGAGACACTGGCAAAGACCATCACTACACAGGTATCAAAAGGTGCTGTGCCCTTATGAGCAAGCAGAATTGTGGCTCAAAAGAAATGTGAGATGAACAAATTTGGAGCCCTCTCCTTCTTAAATGTATACATGAACTCTCTTTGTGCTCTATGGTAGAGTTCCAAGATTGTATTGGTCTGAGAAACCATACTGTGCCAAGACCCAACATTATGACTTCATTTTAGACCTCTTTAAATAAGAAAGATAACAAAAAGACACTTATGCTAATTTCTCAGATATAGTAACAATTCAATAGGTTAGTCCTCTGCTTTGAGCTTAATAGGGAATATAGTGGTGACTTAGGCGGTGCAGTGGATAGAAACATCAGCCCTGAAGCCAGGAGGGCCTGAGTTCAAATTTTGTTTCAGACACTTAATACTTCCTAGCTGTGTGACCCTGGGCAAGTCATTTAACCCCAATTGCCTCAGCAAAAAAAAAAAAAAAAAAAAAAAAAAAAAAATATATATATATATATATATATATATATATTGAAAATACTAATAACTTTAAGGAATATTAAGGATGGAAAACAAATTTGGCCATGAATGTGAACTTCAACAATTCAAAATAGTGCTCTTTTTTTTCTTTTTCCTTCTTTTAAAAATCTTCTTTTATCCTACAATTAAAGGTGAGGGGGGAAGAGAAGGAAAGAAATCTTATGTCCCCAAATTAAAGATCTTACCCACATCCACAATTGGGAATATATTTAAAGCCACCAGCCAGGAGTATATGCATCTGGTAAGACCTATCATCATCACCAGACTTGCAGTCTAGTTACTCTTACCTAATCTCCAACATCTGGAATGGGTGAATCTCCTAGGTTGTTTTGGTAACAGGGTAGAATATCTTTTCTCCTCTGGGTAAGCCCTTACCATATATGGTTTCTAGAAGCTAATCTCCAGTGGGTCTATTTCATTCTCTCTGTCTCTGTATCTTTTTGTCTCTCTCCCTCTCTCTCATCTGTTTAGTCCATCCACCCTACAAGTACATAGAAGTACTAGAATACAAGAAACAGTAAATAAGGCAATTTTTATTTTTTTAATCAATAAAATTCTATTTTTTTTGCTCATCTTGCAACCCCCCCCCAAGAAAAAAGGGGAAAAGGAAAAAAAATAAGATCACAACTTTTATAACAAATATGCAGAGGCAAGCCATGTCCAAGAAAGACATGTCTTAATCTGCACCCTAGTCCATCCCCTCTCTGTTAGAAGGTAGATAACATGCGTCATCATGATTCCTCTAGAATCCTTGGTTGATTTAAAATTCTTAAGTCTTTCAAAGTTGTTTGTCTTTACACTGTTGTGGTTATTGTATAAATTGTTCTGGTTCTGCTCCCTGCCCTCTGGAATGTGGTTCTTAAAGAAAAATTGCAGAAACAATTTCTGCACCCTAGATAATTTAATATCTCTTTAAAAAAAAAGATAAAATTTGTCTAGTAACTAGTTTAAAATAAGGGGGATACAATCAGCTTAAATAGAAGTATTCTATTATAATATTTGGAACTGCCAGTTTGAACTAATATCAAACTCATGAAAAGTCAGATACATCAATTTTCTTAGCTTCATCCCTTCTAGAGGAGGCAACTCCTTTTTTTGGGGGGGGAATCCAGTCTTTTCTTTTGTCCAGTGGCTTCTCCCTTCCTTCCACCTTTTTTTGTTTTGTCTTCTCTCAATCTGTTTTTTTAATTTTTTGAATTCAGAAAATAATTAGGGATTAGAGGCCAGAGCATGCAATTTGGAGTCTGAATCCATGTATCTGAGTTTGAATTCCGGCTCTTGTATTGACCACCTGGCCAGTTTTCCAGATTTGTAAGATTTTCCTTTCATAAAATAAAGGGGTATATTAGATCTGAGCTTCTTAACTTTTTTTGTGTGTGTCATGGAGCCTGTTGGCAGGTTTATAAAATCAATAGGACCCCTTCTCAGATTTTAAATGCATAAAATAGACTATATAAGATTACAAAGTAAACCAGTTATATAGTTATCAGTTTTTTCTTAAATTAAGGTGTCCTAGAATAGATAATATTTGAGGTCCCTTTAAGATCTTCTAAAAGACATTTTCTGCTTTCAGTAGGAAGAGGGGAATACAAGTAAATAACCATCACATTTTAGACATTTTAGACATGCTTGTTAATTGATCTAGAAGCTTTTGTGAATATTTTTAGAGAAATTTAAATAAAATAATTGCTTTAATCCTTGTTAATGTAGCTACTACTGTTGCTCTGATAGAATTCTTCAGTTTCTCATAGTGCAGAATTATAGAAAGAGCATGTCTAAGGGGTCATCTGGGCCAACCAACTGCCTCCAGGCATGTTCCACACCTAAGCTGTCTAGAACAGGTTGCAGGTTGTCAATCCTGTTTTTAGAGATCATTGGGGTTGGTAGTTCCATATCCTTGCTTGTGAACTTAATTGAATTTGTAGACTGCCTTTTCCAAGTCCTATAACCTAGCCAGTCTCTTCAGGCTCTCTGATTATCCATGTATCTTGTTACATGGAAGTTTGTTAATGAGTGATTTATCTTTGATTCACCTTACATGGTATCCAAATGCAAATCACTCACCTAGGCTTTTCTCTTAAGTTTTCCTTTATGCTTTCACATCCATTCTTCTCCTTCACTACTATCAATAAACATTTAACAAATGCTTACTATGTGCTAAGTAGTGAAAATACAAAAATAATCTGGGGTCCCTGCCCTCAAAGAGATCACTATCTAAATGAGGGAAACAACTTGCAAACAAATACTTAAATAAGCTATATACAGGATAAATAGGAAATTTAGAGCAGAGAGAAAGCACAAGAATTAAGAGGGGTTGGGAAAGGCTTATTGTAAAAGAAAGAATTTTAGAGTGTACTTAAAGGAAGCCAGAGAAGTCTAGGTGGAGTTGAAGAGAGAGCCGACTAGTCCAACCAGACAAAATGCCTTGAGGTGAAAGACTGTTTTTCTCAGAACATCCTGGAGGTGGAGAAGGGGAAGTAGGTTTGTAGAGTTATAAATCCCAAGCACAAGATTTTGTATTGTATCCTGGAGCCATTAGAGTTTGTGGAGTAGGGGAGTGACATAGTCAGACTGTGCTTTAGGAAAATCTTTGGAGCAGAGGATGAATCAAAATTGGGAAGAGAAGATTGAGGCAGACAAACTCAACAGCAGGATACTGCCACAGTTTCCGCGTGAGGTGATGAGGGCCTGCACCTGAGGAGAGAAGAGGGTGTATTGAAGAGATGTTGCAAAGATGAAATAAACAGATCTTGGCAACAGATTGGACGTGGGGTGCGGTGACAGATAGTGGGGAGACAAGCTTGACTCCTAGGTTGTGAGTCTGAAGGCCTGGGAAGATAATGATACAGTAACAGGGAAGGGAAGGAGGGAGGGAGAGTATAGGGGAAAAGATAGAATTCAGTTTTGTACACATTTAGTTTACGATGTCTATTGGAGTCTAGGTCAAGATGTCTGAAAGGCAGTTGGAGATTGATTGAGATTGGAGGTCAGCAGAGAGGTTGGGGCAGGATAGATAATTCATTGTTACCATCTCAGGATTATTGAAGAATCTCCATAAATGGCCTCAAAGTTCCTAGACTCTACCAACTTCAATTTATCATGCATATTACTTTCATCATTCCCCAACAAAATCTTCAGTGTCTAGAGGATCAAGTCCAAATTCCTTAGTTTGCCATTTGAGGCCCTCCACAACTTGGTTCCACCCTAACTTTTCAGCTTTCTTTCTATATAAACCTTTCTCTTCAGTCAAGTTGGTCTGACCTCTACCTCCCAGAACAGATTTGAAACAATGCCATCCTTTCACACACCATTTTCCCACGCATACCCCCTTTGCCTGTTGAAATCCCATTTATCCTTCAACTCTCAGCTCAAGCTCATTTCCACTGATTTAAAAAAATAATAATGTTTTTTATTTTATTTTTTCTCAATTCTAACTGAAAACAATTTGATATGTTTAAAAAATGATTTTTGTGTTCCAAATTTTCTTCCTCCCTTCTCCCTTTTTAAGAAGATAAGCACTTTGCTATAGATTTTATACATGAAGTCATGCAAAAGAGCACATTATCTAAAAACTCTGACAGAACTTCTTAGTTCCTTTAAGAGTGTTCTGGAAAACTTTTCATTTAATGTTAAATTTTAGTCTTCCCCTAGTTAGCTCAGCCATTTCTAAAAGTCTGAACCTTTCACAGAATGCTAGGATATGGAGCCTAAGTCAGGGTTTCCCCAAGATTAAATAAAATACTGTCTCCTTTTTGGAGAATGGTTCCTCAGCTCTAAGTATTTGGGAACCAAGAACCTGTTGTGTCAAGAATAAGGCTTAGGAGAAAGGAGGAATCCATTGTTGGTTTTAAGAAGTAACTTTTTTTTTTTTTTTTTTTTTTTTGGTAAACATTTTGAATACCTGTACTAATTTCCTGTGGAATTGGGAAACCATTGGGGAAAAAAAATACTGGTAGATTGTAGATTCCCTGAAGTCAGAAACCATTTCTTTTCTCCCTCTCCTTCATCTTACTTTGTATTGTCAGTGTTTTGCACAGTGGAAGCATTTAAGAAATTCTTGTCAGCCAAGTAAATGATCATTTATTAATTACCTCTTAGATGGTAGGCACTAATGTCTAAACCTTTCATTTTATAGATGAGGCCCAGAGAGATTACACAACATTTACATACTTGGTAAACATCAAATGTTGAATTTAAACCTGTTTCCTGAATCTAAAGTTAATAACTTACCCACTGTGCTATGATCCCTTCTGAAAGTCACTTTTATCCTTATGCTCCCAATGCCTTGCATATAATGTTCATTGACTTGAAGCTATTTCAAACTTTTACAGCCTCAATTTCCTAATCTGTAAATTGGGGTGAGGGAACATACTGCTTCTGAATAGGGCTGTAAACCCTGAAAGCACTAAGTAGAATGTGAGTCATCATATTTGTTTTGAGCAACAAATAGTTGCATATTCTTTTGCTATGTGGGCAAGGTTGCTCCCCAGTCTAGTGTGCTCTGTTCAGTTAAATGACTTGTTTTCAAAATGAAAATAATCCTAGGTACTTGACATCCTTATTTTACAACTCACTTTTTAATTTAAAAAAT
The DNA here is from genome assembly GCF_048593235.1 of Sminthopsis crassicaudata. Classification (NCBI taxonomy): domain Eukaryota; kingdom Metazoa; phylum Chordata; class Mammalia; order Dasyuromorphia; family Dasyuridae; genus Sminthopsis; species Sminthopsis crassicaudata. The sequence goes on from NC_133617.1 coordinate 190,039,942, forward strand.
ATTTTAACAGGAAATTGTAATTTTTGTCTAGAAAAAGTATTTGACATTCTTATACATTATGGTCTCTCAGTCATCTCCATCACAATAAAATCAATTACTTCTTTTTTTATGAAGTAAATATAAAAATAACATATATAAAAATTAGGAGGTACCAAAATCAGGTGCCTTTCACAATGATGAATGGGAATTATAAATGAAATATAGAATAAAATATCAGAGATGAACAATTCTGATCATAAAATATAAAAAAATTTTCTGCACAAATAAAATAAATTGTCAGAATGAGAAAGGAAATGGTAGAGTGGGAATATCTAATATCCATATAGTACTGACAGACAAAATACCAAGAACTATTCCCCAATAGATAAATCGTCAAAAGATATGAACAGTTTAAAAAAATTGCAAACTCTAAGTGATCATATGAAGATGTACAGCAAAATTTGAATAGTAAGAGGAAAACAAATCAAAAACAGCTTTGAAATTTTACCTCATCTTATTACAAATCTAGTTCAATTCCTATTAAAAAATATCCACTGTTGGTCATGTAGCTACTGTTTGAAGATTTCCAAGGAGGAGCAATCCATTACTTTTTGAGGAAGTTCATTCCATATTTTGACAAAGAAACTGATGATGCCTTCTCAGTTAGTAGATTTGTGAAGTCCACTTGTTCTGTTTCCCTTTGTAATTTTGAAATTTAAAAAAAAAAAAAGACTATGCTGTCCATACCTTTTGACCCATAAGTCACATTGTGAGACATTCCCTAAGGACAATAGACAGAAATAGAGATCCAATGAACATATATACACACATGCACACAAATGTACATTTATAATAGTTCTTGTGGTATCAAAGAATTGAAAACAATTAGGAAGTTGCTAAAAAAAAAAAAGGATGCTCTGATATATGAATATAATAGAATTTTAATTAACAAGAAATGATGACTACAAGGAATTCAGAGAACATGGCACAAATCTGTATGACTTGTGGCACAGTGAAATTAGCAGAAGCAAATGAATAAAATATACATTGATTACAGTGTTATAAATGAACTAGAATTCACTAAAAGGAACGAGAACATCGAGTATTGGAAAAAACAGTGAAGACTTTGGAAAACAGATAAAGAACCCTACCTCCTCTCCATATCAGAGAGATAAGCTAGTAGAACACACTATTATATACATTGTTAGGCAAGATTTCTGTGGTAGGAAGACAAAAAGATCAAAGAAATATTTAAAATTTTAAAAATAAAGAATTTTGTTTATGACTTTTAAAAACAAGACTATTTTGTAAAATGAGATGAATCTGTATTTCATTTAGTTGATCCTGGTAATACTAAAAAAAACTTGACCCTGGTAATAGTAATCTGCAATTTGTGGAACTCAGCCCAGTTCTCTTAAACCAGAAACTTTTCCTTTTTGGTCAAAAAATGTTTCAGATACCCCCCCAATAAAATGCTTAATTTTTATAGTTGGACAGATGAAAATTTCAGATTTATGCCTATTAAAAGACTTTGCTTAGGGTAGTAGTCTTGCAATGTATATTATGAACCCTTTCCTCATCTTCAATTCAGATATAAATGCTCCCTTAAGCTATTATCTTTGATATGGGATGAATCTCCATTTGAAAATATCAGTAAATGAAGAATTCAAGCTGGTGTGGCTGTAGGTTACAAATTATCTGAGGGACCAGCATGCGCTGATTCTGTAAGCACTTGGCTGTCAGCTTGGTCTTAGGAGGAGGAGGAGTAACACAGCACATTGTTTTCTACATGTAGACTTCAGTACTATTGGTAAAACTTTTTATCTTTATTTATTCATTTATTTATTTATTTATTCATTTATTCATTTATTTTTCCAAATTATCCCCTCCCTCCCTCCACTCCCTCCCCCCTCCCCCCCACCATGGCAGGTAATCACTTTTTATCTTTATGGATGAGTTGGACCTATCTGGCCTTGAATTAAGAATACGGAAAACCCACATTAGACTAAAATGCCTTTATTCTGTATTAGGAAACTCTCATCTCTTCCCCAAGTTCACCCTGATTTTCTTACACCAAAGCATTTTTTAAAAATGAAAGTAATATTATAAACCACCCTAGCCCTTGGTGCCAACCAAAATGAAAAAGGCTTTTTTAAAGGAATGGTTATCTTTCATTATTCCTCTTTTTTATTCCTTTAATGTAGTCCTCCCTTAAGGTTCTGTCTTTAGAACTTTAGAACTTCATCTCTCGCCCTTTTCATCCATATTTCCTCCCCACCACTTTATCACTACTACAGTGTTGTCACCCAAATCCATATCTCACCTCTCAAGTTCCAGATGGGATTGGGGAAGAAACTGGGTACATTTAGCCTGGAAAAGGAAAGAGTAGGAGAGAGGAGGCGCATGCTAATTGTGTTCAAGTAATAGAGGAGAAATTAGATTCCTTCTGCTTATCTCAGATAATGGAACTTGGAACATGCAAAGTTAGGTTTGATATTAACAAACAACAACAAACCCAAACTTTCTAATGACTAGAGGTATCCAAACATAGACTAGATTTTCAGAAGTAGTGAGATCCCCATCAATAGTTGTATTCAAAAAATTTTGGTTGACCACTTGTTGGATACATTTGCAGAGGATAGATTCTTGTTTAGGTACAGATTGTACTAATTGGTCTTTGAAATTCCTTCCAATTCTTCATCCTGGATAATTGAGTGGGTATATCTTAAGTTATGTTCCAAACTATTCTTTTTTCATCTTTCTACTTAAACTTGTAGCTTCTCCTTTCCCTGTGTCAATTAATGGGACCCACCATTTTCTTATCCAGATTTGAAACCTCAGGTCAACTTTTTTTTCCCTTGACTTTCCTTTACCTTTCACATACAATATGTCCCATCCATTTTTACATCCACAGTCTCTCAATGTGGTTCTGTCTTTTCCATTTCCATTGCTATGGTATTAAACCATATCCTCTTTATCTCACAATAATAGCCTCATAATAACCCTTCAGGAAAGTGCTGCTATTATCCCCATTTTACATTTGAGGAAACTGAGGCAAATCTGTTATGTGACTTGGCCCAGGGTCACATAGTTATTGTCTGAGATTGGATTTGAACCTGAGTCTTCCTAACTCCAGGCTCATTTGCTATATCATACCACTTTCCTGCCTCTTCAATAAGATAAAGAATAGTCTTTCCCTATTCCAGTTTGTTTTAGTTCAATGTGATATGACGTTTTAAAATATTTATAGTGATTTTCTTTTCCTTTCCTTCCTTCCTACCTTTTCCTTCCTGCCTCTCTCTGTCTCTCTCTTCTCTTTCCTTCCTTCTTCCCTCTCTCCCTCCTTTTCTATTTCCTTTCTTATTTTTTTGTTTGGGAATTAGACTTGTAGCCAGTCATTCTTTATTGGGCATGTTTGCCTTTTAGACTGTCTTTTAAAGTCTCAGTAATTTTTCTCTCCTTATTCATTGGCCTCTTCCCCTTTCATTGCTGAGTCAAACACCATTTTTTTTCCCTGCTTGAATCTCTGAGGCTGAGAGATTTAAGGGTCCTACTGATGCCCCGTCCAGAACAAACTCTATTTGGAAACTAGATTTGGTTTTCTTGTTCGCTTTCTATTTTGCATGGAAGGCAAGTTCTGTGATAAGATTCCCTTCCACTCATCTCACCTTAAGTCCTAAAGGTTTCACTTCTTTGATGTACTCCTTTTTGTGTGTGATGGGGGCAGAATCAATGCCAATGTCCTTTAACTTTTTGGGGTTGAGAACTGAGGGAGGATTTTCACAGTAAGTCACTATTATGGAGGCATGGTCTCCAGTCAAATCCTGAAACAAACCTATCAAGTTATTTGCACTGACTGTGCGGTGAGCTGAGGAATATTTAAACTCTTAAAACTTAAGTATTTAAGTTCTCTGATGTCATTTCATGAAGTTCATGCAGTGTTTTTATCCTATCTTGTAATTAAGCTTTCATTGCCATATAGTTGTTGTGTAATTCCATTTTGGCAGGTTTTTAGGTTGGGGAAGTTATGGGATAACTGACTATTGTCTGTGGTCTTGCCCATTACATGACTCTGTGCAAACAAGCCACTATCACCCTGGGCCTTGGGTTCCTCAAAGGAGGAAGTCCTTAAGTACCCTTCTAATTCTTCTGTGGTTTGTGAGGAGACTATTTACCCTCTAAGACTCCTTTTACCTTTGAAATAGTATGGTTCAGTGAGAATGATTACCAGTTAATATATTTATTCAACTGTGTTCAAGCTTTCCTAAATTATTCTTTAAACTCCAATTCAGCCTAAGATATGGAAAGTTTCTGGTTGAATTTTTTTTTTTTTTAATTTGTTTTTTTGTATTCTGAGGCTGGAGTTAAGTAACTTGCCCAGGGTTATATAGCTAGGAAGTGTTAAGTGTCTGAGACCAGATTTGAACTCCGGTCCTCCTGAATTCAGGGCTGGTGCTCTATCCACTGTGCCACCTAGCTGTCCCTTGGTTGGATTGTTAATCAAGGTAAAGAAACTATAGAAATAGATTTCTGGTTAGCTCTCTGAAGAATTAGAATGGGCATTTCACCTCAGAAAGAAGGGAGAACTTTTTCTATTTTAGTCTTTTGTTCTTTTTTATTTTGACCTAGCATCCAAAAGACTTTGTCCCATTCTACTTTAAATATGTGGGTTATCAATTTAGTTGTGTTGAAGAATGAAATCTCCCACCTTTGTTGCTTAAATAACTTAAATTCTCTCTGAAGGAGTTCTACAAGTGTTTCTCTGATATTATGAATAAAATTCTCCCTTTGGATTTTGTCACATGATTAATTGATAGGTATATGGACAAGATGCAGGCCTAAGACAAGTACCAGGAAGGTCAGAATTAAAGAACATTGCCTGACCTGGGCAATACTGGCAAGTATGATAGGTATTTAGTCTATCTAGAAGGTGTCATGTACACAGAGTTCATATCTTTTGGTTGCTAATAGACAAAAAGTATGGCCCTAGAGGGAATCTTCTCAAGTTATCGAGTGCATAGCCAAGGATCCTTAGCGACAAGAGGACAGACCACTGTATAATGTCAAATCCTAGTCATCAAGGCCTCAGAGTCCCCTCCTACTGTACTTAGACTCAAGATATAACTAAAAACCCAGAATCTTTCTGAGTTGAGCGACTTCCTAGCATACAGGGAAGAGATGCTTTTAGTTCCATAGTAACATTGTAATCCTGACTTTGCACACGGATCCTTCCATTCATTCCAAAGATACTTACTGGGTAGCCACCATAGCAGTGCTATGCTAGGAACTATGATATAAGACATGTACTGGCTAACGATAGATAAATAAATACATCTCTTTATCTATTGGTCTGTCTATTGTTCTATCTATGTCTCTATACATACATATGTAACTTACATATGACCTAGTAAGGGGTCTACAACATAAATTAGAATAAGGCCAGATAGGATTTCTTTGGGTTAAGTTAGTATAAAAGGGCATTCCATTTAAAAAAATGTTTTATTGGTAGTCTTTTAAAGAATCATTGCACATCATTTACTCCCTCTCTGTTGACTGTCAAGAGACATATTTTCATGAAGTCTTCTGAACAAAAAGATTGATCACTGCAGGGATTTGAATTCTGAAGTCTCGTAATATTATTGCTTTCCTTTACAATATTTCTTTTGCATTATTATTACAATATGTCTGATTCTTTGTAACCCTATTTGAGGTTTCCTTGCACTAATACTGGGTAGTTTGCCATTTCTGTTTCTAGCTCATATTTACAGATAAGAAAACTGAGGCAAACAAGGATAATTTACTCAGAGTTACATAGCTAGTAAGTGTCTGAGGCTTGTTTTGAACTCAGATAGATGAATATTCCAGACTCTAGGCTCAGGGTCCTATCCAATACACTACCTAGCTGCCTTCTTACTTTATAGTCATTGTGTAAATTATTCTACTTACTTTGTTCTGCTTCAATTTAGATATCTTTTCAAATTTCTCTGAGTTCTTTAAATTATTTCTTATTGGTGTAATAATATTCCATTGCATTCACCTAACAATTTGTTCAGCAATTTCCTAATTGATGGACACCTACTTTCCTTCCAGTTATTTGACATTGCAAAAAAGTTTTGCTATAATTATTTTTTTATTTATGGGAACTTTCTCATCTACTTTTGACCTTCTTAGGGTTTATGACTCATAGTGATATTACTGGGTCAGAGATCATGTAAAACTTAGCAATCTTTTTTAGTACAGGGTAATTCTAAACTATTTCCCACAATGGACAAACCAGTTCTTATCCCTATCAACAGTGAATCAGTGTGCCTGTTTTTTGACAGCCTTTCCAACATTTATTTTCCATCATTTTTGTCTTTTGTCATCTTAGGGTGAGATAGATGAAATCTCTTTAATTGTGTTAACTTTCTGTCTTATTAGTGATGGTAAGCATTCTTTCATAGGTTTATTTGATAGCTTATATTTCCTCTTGTGAAACCTTTTCATATCTTCTATGTGTGTATTTGCATGTGGGTGTATGCCACAATATCTACACATCTATACACATATGTATGTGTGTCTTTATATGAGAGTGAGAAAAGCATCAACAGGTTCAAGGATTAAATTCAAATCCTGCTTCTGACATTTATAGCCATCTTGGACTGGTCACTTAATTTTGGGGCTTAATTTCATCACTTGAAAAAGTTGGGAATAGTTGGCTTCTTTCCAGTTCTCTATTTGTGGTCCTCTGAATACAAAGGTTTGATATAACAACTGGATGGCAATAATATTTAGACTGATTCTTTCAAGAAGTTTACTGATGAAGGGAAGACTGGAGAGCAGACAATAGTTTGTGGACCTGCAGAAGAGTTTTCATTGGTTAAAAAGAAAGGTTTGAATAGATTTATGTGACAGAATATAAAGGGAGATATTGAAGATCGAGGAGGTAATAATTGATGAAGAATTGATTGCTAGTTTTTCAATATACTTGTAAACTTTCCGCGATGGGAAGGACTCAAAGATCATTTAAGCTTGACTAATGTTTGAATAGGAGTCTGCCCTACTTTTTTCTAATACAGCACCTAATGAAGACTGCAGATGAAAAACTTACTACTACTTCTTTAAGCTGCTCTTTTGGACTAATCTCATTATTGGAATATTTTCACTTACTTCAAGTCTGAGAACCCAAGAGAAGCCAGTCTCCTTTTAAAGACGGTCAGGATTAAGATATACTCCTAGAAGTCTTTAAATGACAGGCAGTAGAAAGGAACAAATACAGGACTGGGAGATCTGGCTGAAGATACTGTCTATCAAACTTAGTAGCAGTGACCAAGGACATATCACTTAATTACTGATCCTCAATTTTCCTCATCTATAAAATGGGAATTCTATTACCTATATTACTGTCTCAGTTATTAAAAAATGAAAAACTTTTCTGAAAGCCTTGAATAACTATCATTTTTACATGGGAAGGATGTAAGAAACAACTGTGATGTAAGAAACTTATTTTTTCCCCCCTTCAAAAATGAGAGAATTCCTCATTCATGCCCATTGTGATCTGTCCCCAGAGTGATGTATTTGAATGCTACAAAGGGACAGGTTGCCTATAGGACTTTCCTGAATATACTCTTGGTTAGGTTCCCTTGGCTTTACCATTTGGTGAGTGAATTTTTGAGTATTCAATTAATTATTCCATTTTTGACTTTTAAAATAAGTCCAGTAAAAGAGAGACTTCCATGAAGAAAAGTACTTGAGTTGGGAAACTGGTTTATACTCTTTTAAAAGATTCAATATTAGAATATGATTTAGTTGGATGAGATTATGCCCTTAAATCTCTGAAGTTTTAAGGCTGCAGTTCCCAGGTTTTCCTCAATTTTTTTTTTTTTCTGGAAAAGAACTCATGAATTGCTACCATTTCCTAAATCCTGATCCTGTTAAAAAAAAGCTTCAGCTTTTTATTATTTTTGCCTCTAAGATAAGCATTTAAAACCATTCACAATCAATCTTTAGCCTACCTTTCCAGGCTGATTCCATATTACTCCACATTATTCCATGTTCTATCTAGATAGACATTTCATCTTTACCTCCATACCTTTGACAAGGTATTTTACTGTATTTGGAAAGCTCTCCTCAGAGTTTGTTGTTTGGATTTTCTATCTCCCCAGAAGGGTGATCTTAAACACACATGTTTTAAGGGGCCTTTCTTAATTCCTGCACTAATATCTCCTCCCTCCCAATCCCCTTGTAATCTATTTTGTATATACTGGCATAGGGAATAGGGAGCTAGACTTGGAAATAGGAGGCTCAAGTGTGACCTGGCTCACACTTGCCTGTGTGACTATTAGGTCACTTAATCTTTCATTCCTCTTCTAAGAGTCAAAGTTTCAGAGAATATGCCAATTAAATGTCAGTCCCTATCCTCTCACTTATTTATGAAGATATCCTGTATCCTTCCAAAAACATATAAGTTCCTTGAAGGTAGGTCCTGTCACATTTTCACGTAGTTGTAGCCCCTGCACTTAGAACAGTGTCTGGCACAAAATAGGTGCTTAATAAATGGTTTTTTAATTTATTCATGTGAATCCCAGTGCTATGGTGGCAATTTGGTGACAGAGACTCGAAGCATCTGAAGGGGGGTGCTGGGTACAGGAGGTGTAGAAATTGAGTAGGAATACCAAACCTCCACTTCATTTAACCCTTTAAGCTTTTGTACCAGCCCTGTACCATTGAATGGGATAGGGTCTGCATAACCAAAAGTAAACTGGCAGCAGGAGACAGTTTGTCTTTAGATTATATTTATTTCTTAGCAGTGTTTGTGTCACAGGTTCAATCACTAGGTCTGCCAGCCTCTGATAATCATTGGAGAAGGGATAGGATTAGAAGGATTAGAACAAGAGTAGTGTAGAAATGGCAACCATAACCAACCCCAAATAATCCAGTGAAAAAGTACTCTTTGGAGGATAGAGTTGTCTGCTATGGGAGGAATAAGATTCAAAGTAAAGATAAGTATTGGTCCCTGCAAAACTTGTTGATTAGTCAGAAGATATGACATGCACAAGCATTTATACTTTAAAGGATCTGTGATCAAATAAGAAAATATAGTGTTTTAAAAACCTACAATTGCTAGATAAATATTGGCTGCTATCATTATGAATGTCAACAAAAACCACAAACTTTCATGCTCTCTGCTACAGAGAAGATATCAATTTCATCTCAATCTCCCCTCACCCCCATTGTCCCTGTGTCCATTCCCCCTTCCTAACTTTGCAAACCTGCCATCTCTCAAGCTAGAATCAGAGAAACTGGCTCTGCCATTCACTACATGGGAAGGCAAACCCTTTAACCTGCCTGAGTCTCAGTTTCCACATTTCAGAAATGAAGGAGTTGGACCACATGACCACTAAGGCTCTTTCCACCTCTAAATCCTTGATCTGTGGCTTCCTCTGTCTCCTCAGTCCAAGCTGGCAGCAAGCATCCTTTTGGATATTTGTCTCTTTTCATTCCTTTTACATCTGGGTGCTTTAGCATAAGGACTTTTGTGGGTTTGAAGAAGAGAGTACATTCTTTCATTTTAAAAAAATGTACAAGAGGAGAAGGAGTAATGAATGAGAGTGTAGGTCATATTTTGTTTTGGCTTCCTGACCATTTTCCATTGTAACCTAAACTCCATATCCTTGACTTTAGTGTCTCTAGGGAGTTCCATTTGAGGCACTGGATTGTACTTACTTGCTTATGCTTTGCCTTGCTAATGATATTCTCTTGGTAGGGATTTTTGTGCTATTCTTCCCCCAATAAAGTTCCCAGCTAACTTCTTGTGGGAAGGACTAACATTTTGCTTTAGTTGTGTTTTTACAATATCTCCACAGTACCAAGGACAGTGCTCAACACTGATTAAATACTTAAGAACTGGGTAGGTGATTTTAATCATTATTGATTAAGCACCTACTATTATCTATAGGGTTCTATGTTAGATGCTGAATGGATGTGATAGCCCTTACCCTCCTGGAGCTTACATTATAATGGAGAATTATGTTATAACCAAAACTGTCACCTGAATTTGTAGAAGATTGGTGCAAGCAAAATGTTTTGTGAGCTATAGAAGGTGGGCTAAGAGAAGAGAGATCTTGCCATTAGTGATAATTAGAGGTTTTGTGGAAAAGGTGAAATTTTATTGGGGTGTTAAAGGATGGGTTATTCCATGAGATTTGAAAGATCTAGAGCTGGAAGGGATATTAAATTCGCTTGGTGGAAATGGATCTAGAGAAACCCAGGGAACAGTAGAAATCAGCATTGCTTTCTTTGAATATCAGAAAAGTATTTTTTTAGGAGGCTTAAGGATAAATGTATGGCACTGTGTGCTCTAAGTCTCTTAAGTAAGGGATTTAGTCCTGTACAATTGAATTGAATCAGCTTGGAAGGCAGTTGTAGTCAGAATAATTTATCTGGTACTTTTCTGTTTCTCCATTTTATCTTTTATTGTTTTAAAATATAGCTTTAGAAGTGATTAGTGTAGAAGGTCACAATAGCCTCTTGGATGTTCCTAAGTTGGCATTAATTACATCCAGAGTATAAATAGAATGCTGCTATAAAGAAAATAGGACTCATTTGGATTGTAAAGTCATTTGATTCAAATCAATCCCCCATGTACACACCACTGATGAGGTAAGATTTATATGATCTAAAATCAATTGTTTCAGCCCTTTGTGCTAAAGGGCATAATAGAAGCTGAGAAAATATAGCAAAAATTATGTTGTGGCGCAATACTTAACAAAACTTTATTTCTAGCTTCAATTCCTCTTAAATCCCCAGAGAACAGAGGAGTCTAGGCCCTTGTCTGACCAGTGATGTTTCATGTAGCTCTTCAGCCAGGAGATCCTTGGGAGAAGGCCCATGGCAATTCTGAACTCTTGGGTTAATTGGCTTGAGCTAGAGTTTGATTGGCTCTCCTCAAATGCCCAAGAAATAGACAAAAATCAGTCTCTACGAATGTGTGGTAGGGTAGTGGTGGGAAGGAAAAGGGACAGCAAATTATAAAGCTCTGCTTCTCTCACTAAGTGTCCTATTCTGAGTTTCTTTGGAACTTCTTACTACTCATTTGCCTCTCCTACTATGGTTTTTGCTTCTAAATCTCTTTCTCAGCAGCATTACAAGTTTAAGCAGAGTTGTCTAGGGAAGTAGGAGGTGTGAAAACTGCTTAAGAAGTAGAAAGATCAATCAGTCAACAGATATTTATCAGCTTAGCTTGATCATGCACCTTTTATTTTATAGAGTATTCACACAAGGCAAGTGCTCACATAGAGATGAAGAAACTATACAAGGACATTCTCAACGTCTCTCTGAAGAACTTTGGAATTGATATTGTGACTTGGGAGGAGACACTGTCCCAGAATTGCTCAGCATGTGTGCCTTCATCAGAAGAGGTGCTGTGCAAAATTGAAGTGGCTCAAAAGAAACATGAGAAGGACAAATCCACCCCATATGTGGAGTTTTTGTGCTCAATCTATGGTAGAGCATTCCAATCTTGTTGGTCTGATCAGTCAGTCAGACACAATGCAACTTTAAGATGTCATTTTGGTCCTCTGACAACCATCAATGTGCCAAGCAGACATGTAGTTAAGTGAGCAACCATATATCTCTAAAGTATCATCTAGAATGATACTGTATTAGACTTCCCAAGTCTTGAAGCCTTATCACTATATAGATATAATCACAATTTAAGGTGCTATGCTTGTGATTTAGAGTAGAGCTTAAACTTTCCATTGGAGATCTTTTTGTCCAAGAAATTTTTACATGACCTTGGGTATGTAGCTGTATAAAAAAGGTGTACAAGTCAAACATTTACTGATAATAAATAGGTTTTGCGATCCCCACATTATTATGTGACCTACAGTTTAAAAAGCTTTGATTTAGAGAAGGGAATCTTGATCAAGAAATGGGGATGGGGCAGGGGAGGAATCTATTCTTTCATATTAGATCACTACTGTTTATGTGTCCATGAACAAATCCCTTAAAATCTGAACTTGTTTACTCTTTTGTGTAAAAGAAGGACTTGGATTGAACTTTTTAAAATTAAATTTTATTTTATTATTCTTTGCTTTATGAATCATGTTGGGAAAGAAAAATCAGAACAAAATAGAAAAACCATGAGAGAGGAGGAAAAAAAACCCCAGAAGTGAACATAGCATGTATTGATTTATATTCAGTCTCCATAAATATTTTTCTGGATGCAGATGGTGTTTTCTGTTCAAACTTTATTGGGATTGACTTGGAAGACTAACTACTCTTAAGGAAAGAGCCCATAACTAAGGTAGAACAGTCAGGGTTTTGCTCTTAGGCATCAAATTTTGAGGGCAGTGTTGATACCTGAAGTATTTTAGTATCATAGAAAGAATAGAACTCAGCATATTAAAATAGCACAAGTAATTAAGTCAAAGAAGAAGCTGCCACGTGGTGACTAGGTTGGTATTTGGCCATACCAGATTTCCTCCAAATGTATCAGATGCTTCACCTTGGTATCCTGGGTTCTCTATAATTCCATAAACTAATTATGAAGTGTCTACCGCTTATTTCTGGTAGTTTGTGGTATGCATGTGTGCATGCACATGCACACGCATGCGCACACACACACACACATGGGTTGTAAAGTGATTTCTTTGCATTTCTTATGGTATGGTTCAAAATCAAGGACTGAATTGGAGATAGGCCAAAGTAAAAGTTAATTCATATGTCTAGAGTTTTCATTGCTTTGAGTTATATAGAAAAAACAGAGAGCTGGCTATTTAGGGTTGTTTTTGTTTTTATAGGTTGCATATAAAAACCTGTTGATTATCACTCTGGTCTTATTATGTCAGTTTATTTTAACCACTCCACAAACATATACTTTAACCTGGAGATTTTAAAAGGTGCCTTTTGAATTCAACCATAATCACACTATTACATAGCATAGATCTAAAAACATATTTTTCTGCTGACTTTTTAAAAACCAAAAGAAATAATAAATTACATTTGTTACCAAATACTCCATTAGATTTGTTTAAAAACACTTTAAACAATGAAGTGGCACTATAATTCTGAATTCTTCACTTTAAATTAAAAGTAAATATTTAAGAATTTGTCTTGGAAATATTGAAAGAGGAGAATGCTCTATTCAGGGAGACATTTAGAAATGGTACTATTCTATATCTTTCTATTCTAGAATCTGGCTGTTTTCTTATTTCCTTAGAAATATCTGTCATTTCCTTAGCATTTATGCTATGAGCCACCATGTTAATTTAGACTCCCTTCATCTCATGCCTGAAGTTTTAAAATGAACTCCTATTTGGTTTCACCAAATGTGTTCTCCCTTTCTCTTCTCCCTCTTTTTTTTTTTTTTTTTTGTAAATAATTTTTTATTATATATTTTTTTATAATATTATCCCTTGTATTCATTTTTCCAAATTATCCCCCCCTCTACTCCCTCCCCTCGATGACAGGCAATCCCATACATTTTACATGTGTTACAATATAACCTAGATACAATACATTTGTGTAAATACCATTTTCTTGTTGCACAATAAGCATTAGATTCCGAAGGTACATGTAACCTGGGCAGACAGATATTAGTGCTAACAATTTACATTCACTTCCCAGTGTTTCTTCTCTGGGTGTAGCTACCTCTGTCCATCATTGATCAACTGGAAGTGAGTTGGATCTTCTTTATGTTGAAGATTTCCACTTCCATCAGAATACATCCTCATACAGTATTGTTGTTGAAGTGTATAGTGATCTTCTGGTTCTGCTCATTTCACTCAGCATCAGTTGATTTAAGTCTCTCCAGGCCTCTCTATATTCCTCCTGCTGGTCATTTCTTACAGAGCCATAATATTCCATAACCTTCATATACCACAATTTACCCAACCATTCTCCAATTGATGGACATCCATTCATCTTCCAGTTTCTAGCTACAACAAAAAGAGCTGCCACAAACATTTTGGCACATATATGTCTCTTTCCGCTCTTTAGTATTTCTTTGGGATATAAGCCCAGTAGTAGCACTGCTGGGTCAAAGGGTACGCACAGTTTGATAACTTTTTGGGCATAGTTCCAAATTGCTCTCCAGAATGGCTGGATTCTTTCACAACTCCACCAGCAATGTATCAGTGTCCCAGTTTTCCCACATCCCCTCCAACATTCATCATTATTTGTTCCTGTCATCTTAGCCAATCTGACAGGTGTGTAGTGGTATCTCAGAGTTGTCTTAACTTGCATTTCTCTGATCAGTAGTGATTTGGAACACTCTTTCATGTGAGTGGATATAGTTTCAATTTCTTCATCTGAGAATTGTCTGTTCATATCCTTTGACCATTTATCAATTGGAGAATGGTTCGGTTTCTTATAAATTAGGGTCAGTTCTCTATATATTTTGGAAATGAGACCTTTGTCAGAACCTTTGCTTTTAAAAATATTTTCCCAATTTGTTACTTCCCTTCTAATCTTGTTTGCATTAGTATTATTTGTACAGAAACTTTTTAGTTTGATATAATCAAAATCTTCTATTTTGTGATCAATAATGATCTCTAGTTCTCCTCTGGTCATAAATTCCTTCCTCCTCCACAGGTCTGAGAGGTAGACTATCCTCTGTTCCTCTAATCTGTTTATGATTTCATTCTTTATGCCTAAATCATGGACCCATTTTGATCTTATCTTGGTATATGGTGTTAAGTGTGGATCCATATCTAATTTCTGCCATATTAATTTCCAGTTTTCCCAACAGTTTTTTCCAAATACTGAATTTTTATCCCTAATTTTGGTATCTTTGGGTTTGTCAAAGATTAGATTGCTATAGATGTACCCTTTTTTGTCCTTTGTATCTAATCTGTTCCACTGATCGACTGGTCTATTTCTTAGCCAATACCAAATGTTTTTGGTCACTGCTGCTATATAATATAGCTTTAGATCAGGTACACTTAGACCACCTTCCTCTGAGTTTTTTTTCATTAGGTCCCTTGCAATTCTCGACCTTTTATTCTTCCATATGAATTTTGTTGTTATTTTTTCTAGGTCATTGAAATAGTTTCTTGGGAGTTTGATTGGTATAGCACTAAATAAATAGATTAGTTTGGGGAGTATTGTCATCTTTCTTCTCCCTCTTAAAAAAAATCTGTCTTTCATAACACTAACTGATTTATGATAAGATCGTAGCTTTTAAAGATAGGAGAAACTTTAGATCAGGTCCAACCTACTCATTTTACAAATGGTCCTAGAGAAGGAAGGAGAAGAAAAGAAATGAACATTTATACAGTGCCTGCCATATGCCAGACTGCTAAGCCCCTTCCCTTTATGAAAACAAATATTTGATAACATGGTGTTTTTAATAAATTCATTTTATTAAATGCTGCCTTTCCTATAGGCAACAGGGAGCCACTGAAGGTTTTTGGAATAACATGGTCAGACCCTTATATAAGGAAGATTGCTGAGATTGCTTTGATAGATCTGTGAAGTCTGTTAGAAAGAGAAGAGAAACTCATTGGAAGTAGGAAGGCCAGAGGGGGCTCTTACTCCTGTAAGGGTCATGGTTACCCTGAGAGTTTACCTCTCCTAAATGGAGAGGAGGGAATAAGTTTGACATGAGTAGTAGGAGTAACAGAACTTGGTAGATTGGACTTGGAAAATGAGGATGAGGAATCAAAGAGGACTAGCATTCTGCATAACTGAGTTGATGTCAAATGTTTGTCATTTGATGCTGTCAAAAATGAGGAAGCAAAAGTTAAGAAATATGATTAATTCCACCTCATGTTAATTTGAGGTACAGGTGGGACAACCAGATGGAGCTATCCAAACAAACAATTCAAACAAAACTATCTATTGGGTTTTGAATTGGAGCTTGAGGAAAAGACTAGGGCTAGATTCAGAGATTTTGGAGTCCTCTTCATGGAATTCGGAATTTGTAATCATGAGAGATTGTGAGATTATTAAAGGACAAAATTGGAGGGAAAGAAAGAACTAAGGACATTATTGTGTGTGTGTGTGTGTGTGTGTGTGTGTGTGACCTATGCTTAAGAGACAGGAGAATTCAGTCAAAAGGAATTTATTAAGCACTTATTATGCCAGCTAGATGGAATAGTGCCAGCCCTACAGTTGGGAGGACCCGAATGCAAATCTAGCTTCAGATACTTAATAGCTATGTGAGTCTAGGCAAATCTCTTAACTCTGTTTGACTCAGTTTCCTCATCTGGAAAGAAAATTGAAAAAGAAAATGGCAAATCACTCTAGCTTTTTTTTTTTTTTTTTGTAAAGAGGCCATGGGAGAGGACCCAGGAGGAATTAGGAAAAAGTTCTTATAAGAGGTAGATAGGGGTTCCAAAATGTGGAGGAAAAACATTATTTGAAGCCTGGAAATCAAGCTGTGTAAAGCTATGGAAGTGAAGTGGCATATTCTTTATAGATAAAAGTTGGGTCAATTGAGTTGAAGTTTGTCAGGGGATTAATGTATATTCAACTAGGAGAGACAGGCTGCAACTGGGCTTTCAATCCCTAAGAGAGGAATGACTTATTTTTTCTTTCTTTTTTTAAAATTAATTTTATAATTAAAATTTTTTTTACAGTACATATGCATGGATAATTTTTTAACAACATTATCCCTTGTACTCACTTCCCTTCCAAATTTTCTCCTCCTTTCCTCCACCCCCTCCCTTAGATGACAGGCAATCCCATACATGTTAAATGTGTTATAGTATATCTTAGATACAATATATGTGTGCAGAACTGAATTTCTTGTTGACCAAGAAGAATTGGATTCAGAAGGTAAAAGTAACCTGGGAAGAAAGACAACAGTGCAAACAGTTTACACTAAATTCCCAGTGTTCCTTCTCTGGGTGTAGCTGATTCTGTCCATTATTGATCTACTGGAACTGAATTAAATCTTCTCTATGTTGAAGATATCCACTTCCATCAGAATACATCTTCATACAGATCTGTTGTTGAAGTGTATAATGATTTCTTGGTTCTGTTCAAGGAATGAATTTTCAAAGATTGATGATTCAGTGAGTGACAGAGAACAAGATTTGGATACCTCTTGAGGAAGTAAGAAATGGGTTGACTCTTGACCTGGTTTTGGAGAATTTGGTGTTCCATCTTTGGTTTTCCAGAAGACCAGTGCAGAGAGGAGGAGCATGCTGCTTTTGGGAGAGGGTCAGAACATGTGACTTCTTCAGGAGAAAGCCAGATTGTAATTGGTTTTCTACTGATGCTATTGAAGGGGACAAGCTGGTATAGAGAAAAGTGTGGAAGTCCCTGAGCTCTCATATATGGATTTCAGGAAGTCTCAATTTGCATGCAACAAATTTGGTTCTTTTCACTAACTTGTAACAGAAACTTAGTATTTCTTTGAATTACAAACATAGGCAACAGAAGTTATTCTGGTAGCTTCATCAGCCTGGCAAAAAATGTATATGATATACAATAAATATTTATAAAATACTTACTGTTTTGGCTGGGTGGCATGATGTGCTTGCCCTCAAGGAGTTTACAATCTAACTGGAGACTACACACAAAAGGAAACTGAAAAAAAAAAAAAAGATGGGGGAAGGGAGGAAGAGAAGACACTGGGGTATCTGGCTCAGGCACTAAGCAGAGCTGCCCATAAAGAGTGGAGTGATCTGGAAGTTAGATTTCTGCCCTCTTTTGTTGTTCATTTGGTTTTCTTGGAAAAGATATTGAAGTGGCTTGCCATTTCTTTCTCCAACTCGTTTTACAAATGAGGAAACTGAGGCAAACAGTGACTGTTGTGAACCTGAATATCTTAGAATCAGCTGAAGTCAGGATAAGCAAAAGTCCTTATTCTTGGTCTTTTGGGTCCCTTCTCTGGGGATTAGATATAGGAATTTCACCACCTCCTTCCTCTCTCTCTCTCTCTACTGCCAAAGAATGAATCTCCTCCTCCTACTCCACACACTGATCTCACTTCCCCTTCTTTGTCCACACCCACCAATCCAGCCAGCACAGAATAGTTAAGTAGGGTCATCTTCCAAACATGTTAATAGAGAATTGTCCAATTGGTGATTAGCCTCAAGTGCTAGGTTACCTTGCATCTGCTCAGTTGTAGCCCTTTACAGATGACTTGCCCAGGGTCACACAATCTCTGAGATTAAAAGTAATCAGTTTATCCTGGGAGGGACATGTCATTGAAACCAGGCTGAACTGCAGATTGGAGAGTGGAATAAGCCACACCAAAAATTAAGAACCTCTCTTTTAAGTCTCTTGGAGTATACTTTTGATTAACAAGGGTGGACTTCTATTTGGGGTGGGGTAAGAGGGTGATCCCCCCCCCAAAAAAAAAAAAAGAAAGAAAAGAGCATCAGCAGAACTTAAAATATGGAGCATTTCAAAAGCAGAGCAGTTTTAGTTACAATCTTGTTAAGTTTAACATTTTTAAAAAAGCAATGTATACTCTAATAGAACTCCGGTTTTTAACACAACCCTCTTTCTGTTTGTATATTAAAGTGTTTAGATTTATTAACATTTATTTGTTATTCAGTCATTTTAGTTGTGTCCTATTCTTCGAGACCCATTTGGGGCTTTTGGCAAAGATTTTGGAGCGGTTTGCCATTTCTCCACTCATTTGACAGATAAGGACAGTGAGGCAAACACAACTTGGTGTCAGAGGCCAGATTTGAACTCCGGAAGGCCTAGTGTGATATTCATTTCACTACTTAGCTGCCCCATGTGTTGATAGGTCACACATACTTTCTAAGAAGATCTCTCTCTAATCTATGAGTGTAGATCTTCATAGAAATGCTCAAACTTTATGGGGGGAAATGTTCTGTTTTAAAATAATGTTATTTAATTAAAATCATTTGTTATTTTAAAAAAATGCTTAAGTTGATAATGAAAAAAGAAATTGTTTGACTTGTCTGGAAAGAACCTTTGTGACTAATTCTTTAGTCAATAGAACAAAAGGGCTTATATTCTTATTTTCTCTATTCCATGCTGATATCTTTCCACCCTCTATTCAATCAGTGAGTAAGAAGGTAAACTTTGTTTCACTTGCTACTGTAATCTACTGGTCTAAATGAATCCCTTTTGTTTATAATGAGGAAAGGTCCTGCTAGAGTTGCCATCACTTCCAGTGTTTGCGGTTGTGGTTAAGACCATATCAACCTTGTTGTCTTTTTTTATTTTTAATTAGGGAATTGTCATTTAACAATGTAATCTTCAAAAGATACAGCCTTTGACTTCTTAATTAAGAGATTGTCATTTAACAATGTAATCTGAAAAAAATACAGCCTTTGTCCCTGTAAATTCTAAGACTTTGCCCCTTCTGAGCTGAGAGATGCATGAGTTTATTAGAGGAAGTGTAAGAGACACTACTTTGCCACATCTACTTTTTAAACCACCGTCCTATTTGTAAATATTCTTTGAGTGCCTACTATGTGCAAGAGACTGATTCATTGTGAAACCCATCTAGAGGCACCACATGGATTGTCATTTTGTTTCCAGTTTATGTCTGTGGCTAATAAGTAAATAAGGAATTGTTCTTTGTGGCTTCTGGAGTTATTCTTATAATTGTATTTGCCTTGGATCCATGTCTCAGTTTATTTGTATTTATCTCTATGTATGTCTCTCCCTTTCAGTGTCTCTCCCCCCTCCCCACTTTCTCAGTCTCTCCTCTTTTCTCTTTTTTTCCTGTCCACCTCTGCTTGCTCTCCTTGCTTCTCCCTGCACCTACTCAATCTGTAATCTATTGGAGATTATTTTTTTTTTTTTTTGAGGATCATGTAACATTTGGTTAAAGGCATTGAGGCCTCGTGCTAGTTTTCTGTTCTGTTCTTCTGGATCTTAGCTTTATGGTTAAACTGAAAGACCACAGGTGGTCTTAGAAACAACTTTCCTGCTGGGGTGGAGTTTGGTTGTGGAAGGCTGCCTACTGCTGACTCCTATACTTGCCAAACCCCATCGGCCCTGGCTTTGGAACCCTACCACAAACTAGCATATACCATCCCATCAGCCAGGCATCAAGGGAAAGAGTATTACTTGGCATCCTCTTCCAGGCTGCCTTCCCTAAATCCCTTCCTAATTCTCTGGCAGCCAAGTAGGAGTCATTTAACCTATAAACTGGAAGATAATTCCACTTAGAGTTATACCTCTGACCCAGCCTCAGAGCCAGCTAGGGATCTGATGGAGGGAATACTTTAGCCAGTGGCCCCTTCTCTCCCCCCACATTCCCAACTCTATGACATAGAATGTGGTGCTGGGCATTTCTTTTTTGTCCTAGTTATTTTTATTCTGATATTTGTCAAAATATCTATAGGAACCCTTTTGTGATTATGGGGTAAGAACAATGATCGCTTCATTTTGTTTTCACATCTATTTTTATAGATGAATAAGACTTGAGAATAGTAAAGAAGACAACTCAAAATGCCAAAGGTGAATTCCTCTACCTGAAGATTTTTATTTTTTCTTGGCTATGAATTATGATAAAATGATTACCTTTTCATTCTTCATATCTCTTTTTGGGATGGTGTTAATTGCGCGCACATGAGTGCGCGCACACACACATACACACACACACACAGAGAAGTTCAAGACTTAAACTTTGTCATTCATGGTTTCTTTAGTTAATAGAAGGCACAGGTTAAACAAGGTGACGCAGATTTTTGTATATATATATATATATATATATATATATATATATATATATATATATATATATATATATATATAAATAATTTGGCCTTCATTAAATAAATTGATTAACTTGTAGATAAGAGAAAGAGAAAATTGAATTGACTCAAGTGGTTGATGACAATGTGAGGGAAGGGAAAAGCAAATAAATCATGAATATTAGTGAAGTTATTTTATTTTATTTTTTTTTTTTTTAATGGTTACTAGTCTCCAAAAGTGGTTTACATTTCTGCTGCACTGCTAGAATAGCTCTGGAATGATATAAATCAGGTTCAGCATATAAACAATATAAAGTATACTGTATAACCATACAGCTTTGAAAGTTTTAATAATCATTATAAGTTTAAGATAAAACTTGATAGGTTTTTTCTTGGAAGGAGGAAGGGTTGGATGGATTGTAGAAACCAGGAACTTTTTCCATGAGAAGAGAATAATAGCATCTCATAAATGTAAGTACCACTAAAAATTGATATAGATAGAACATGAACATGAAACCTTCAACTTGAGTTGAGATGGGATAAATGTGTAAGGTGGAAATATTTTGAACAAATTCAAGAAGTCCTAAATGTGTGCAAGACACTTCTTTTATGCATAAGGGCATAAAAGTGAAAAATGACCCAAGCTCTCTACCAAGTCCTAAAATTCTCATTCATGTGGCTCTGAGCAAGTTAGTTTAATTTCTTTGTGTCTGTAACATTCTTATCTAAAATAGAAATGATTTCAAAGTTGTTGTGAGGATCAAATGAGATGAGATAAAAGCATTTAAAAAAATGAAAAGAGCTATTTAAATCAGTTCTCTAGTCTTGTTTTTTGTTTTTGTTTTTGGTTTTTGGGGTTTTTTTAATCTGTAAAATGTTATTGACAATACGAAGAATACTTTTCAGTAAGAAAAGTACTAATTACTGGAAAAATCAGGACAGACATGGTACCAGAGCTGTAATTTGAAGGAAGCTAGATATTCTCGAAAGCAACTGAGTGGTGCCTAAGATAGGGTACAAGATTTTGAACTAGAAAGATCTGAGTTCAAGTCCAGCCTCAGGCACTAGCTATGTGACTCTGGGCAAGTTGCTTAATTCCACATCAGTAAAATGGGAACACACTGAAAAAGAAAATGACAAACCATTCAAGTATCTTTGTGAAGAAAACACCATATACAAAGGTCCAGAGGGTCAGAAAGAGATACTGAATGACTGAACAACAAAGATATTCTAGAAACATTGTGAGGAAGGAGTTCATTTCATATCTGGATGATTACTTGTGTAGGATATCTACAATGCCATTTATAGGAACAGCTAATAGGCCAGTTTGACTTAAAAAGGAAGGGAAGAGAGAGAAGGGAGAAGGTATATGTGAATATGAAGGGAGTATCATGAAATAAAACTGGAAGGATAGGTGGGAACCATAAGAGCTTTAAATTCCAGATTAAAGATTTTTCTTGAATTTTATCCTAGGGGCAATAGTGATCAATTAAAGGTTTTTTGGGTCTGGGAGGGTAAAATGGTCAATTCTGTATTTTGGGAATATCTACTGGGCAGTTCTGTGGACCACTGATTAGAGAGAGGAGACTGAAGTCAAGGAAACCAATTAGTGGGTATACAAGGAAGAAGTGATTAGGTCATGCATAAATTAGTGACTGTTGGAGTTGAAGGGCAAAGATTCCAAAGATGCTGTGGAATTAAGTTCTACAAGACTTGGCAACTGGTTGGATATGGTGATTGAGAGATGTGAAAGAATTAAGGGTTTGGTTCAAACCTGAGTGACTGGAAGGATTACTTTATCAACTAGAACTAGAACTGGAGGCATTTAGAAGAGAAACGAATGTATAGGAAGTAAAAGTTCCATTTTGTAAAGTTTTAAGTTTTAAGATGAAATGAAACATCCAAGGGATGAAATTCATCTGATAGCAGAAATCTGGAGATTAAAGTTAAGAGGAAGGTTAAAGATTAGAGATAGGGAGAAAGGGACAGAAATGATACTTTGCCATAGAAGGAATAATAGAGTTAACCAAGAAATGAATTTCAAATACTGGCCAAAAGCATGGAATAGTTAATTATAATATCTTGCCTGAAATACAGCAAATATTGACCAGACCGCAAAATGCATTTTTTGGAAGTAATGGAAAGATAGATGGGAGGCAGATTGTGAAGGGCTTCCAGAGAAGTTTGCATTTTATTCTAAGGGTAATAGAAAACTGTGTGGAATGGGTACTAGATCCCCTTCCTGAAATTAATTAATCAGAGACATCTTCAGGTACAAAGAGAGAGCGTTTATTTATTCCCTGCAGGGAGAGATCCAAGCATACTTGGGAGACATCTTAACTCCCAACATGTGCTTGTTGACCTGGCCCACAGTAAGTGATAAAAGGTTATATAGCAAAAGCCTTGTCATTGGATAAACAAAAGGAAGTAACTATCATTGACCAATGTTGTCTTCTTCCTTTGGGTCACATCACTTCCTCTCACTTACTTAGGGTGTTGGTCTTTAAAGATCTCTAGGCCTAGGGATCATGTGACCTTCTGCAACCTGGGCCCAAGACCTGATCTTAGGGCTCTAGGAATAGGATCACATAATTTAGGCTTAATCTCATAGACTTCTTGAAAGCTTCACCTATCTCACTCAAAGCTTAGGGAGGGACTGCAGACATAGGAGATATGTAGAAATATTGAAAGAGTGAGAGTTCAACAAATACTTGTCAATTGTGGGTGCCAGGGAAAAGAGAAATGAGGAAGTCTTTCCTAATTTGGGAACTCATACATAGAGATAAAAAGGGGATGGATGAAAATATTATATCCTGCCATTATTGGGGCTTTAATGAGTGCAGGAGAGTGTAAGCAGGGAAGTTAGCTAGAAGTTCCTGGGAGGATGAACCCAGACCCATCTCTTCCACCTTTGGTTTCCTCATCTCTAAAATGGAGATAAAGAAAGACCTTCTATGGAAAGTGGGATTTGAGTTAAGTCTCAAAAAGCCAGGAAAGCTGAGATGTGAATGTGAGAATGGAGAGCACTACAGGCATGGGGGATCAGCCAGGATAAATGATTAAAGATAGGAGACAATGTATTCAAAGAACAGCAAATAGGATGGTGTAAGGGGTTCAAAGGAATAAAATAGGTTGGTAGAACCTTAAATGCCAAAAAAGAGCATACCTCATTCTTAATCTTAATTCCAATGCCTTTCCCTATTAACATTTTTGTCTCTTCCCTCTCCTTCCACCAACAGTTACCTCGATCTCATAAGTATTTTCTTATTATCTTGTATATAGCTTTTTAATATAGTTATTCCTTCCACACTGTGGAGGTTCCATGATCTGGAAAATCATGTAAAATTTTCTCTCCCAAAAAAGAAGTCTGAATTTTTTCATCTTTTATGGAGGGTTCAAATGACCTTATTGTAAAATTTGGGTTGATATTGTATAATAATAATAATAATAATACATATATGTGAATATATTTATGTTGTATAATATTGCATTTCTGCAAAATTGCACTTCTGAGTTTTTAAATCTTCTGTGTCATTTGCTAGCATTTACATGTTGTTTGTAGCTTCCACAAAAACTTATCAAAAATTCAGATTTAATTTTTTTATGTTGATCCTTTATTAATTGAAACTACAATGGGGAAAATGGATATAGAAGGGATAACTATATTTGTTTATTGTCTCTTCCATTAAATTGTGAGCTCTGCTGGGACAGGGACTTCCTTTTTCATGTCCCCAATGCTTAACAATTTGTGATATATAGCTACTTAATAAATATTTGGTGACTGACTGATCCTGAAAATAATAGGGAGCCATAAGAGTTTATAGAGTAGGTAGAGAGGGAAGAAAGAACATTCCAGGCACAGGAACAGCTGGAGCAAAAATGTAGAGGGAAGTACAGGATATGTTGGAGTGGGGTGGGGATTGTTCAGACCAGTTTGGTTAGAGTCAGATTGAATGGGTAGGAGCAATATGAACTAAGATAGGGTGGGACAAGATGATAGAGAGCATTGAACACTAAAAACACAAGTCTGACTTGCAATAGGAACACTCTAAATATATATTTTAAAGCCATTAAAAAAATAGTAAAGGCATACACAACATGAAAAAAAGTCATAACAAAAATTCTAGCAATGGTATAAAAGATTTGGGGAAAGCTACTGGAGTAGAAGCAGGAAGATGTTAGGATGTTATTATGATAATTTAGATGGGTGATAATGAGGGCCTAAGCCAGAGTGGTGCCAGTAGGAACTCAGAAGAGAACAGATGTCGGAGATAGAGAAGTGACAACAGTATAACTTGGTGACAGGTTGTGGGAAGAGAGGAACGGGCCAAAAAATATTCTAAAGTTTGGAGCCTTTGGTCCTTGGTAAGATAATAGTACTGGAGCAGTAAAGAAATGGGGAGGCTCAGATTGTGAGCTCAGTTTTGAGTTTGAGGTGTGGATAGTACAATCATAGGACAAGTTCCTTATTAGGTGATATCTGAAAATTTGAGACTCAGGTCTTGATTAGAGATAAGAAAGAATGTGGGAATCATCTGAGTGGAGATGATAAACTCTGGGAGTAGATGAAAAGGCCAAGTGTTAGTGGGAGTGTACCCAACTAAGATTGATTGGGGGTGGGGAAGGGAGTGGTTGCTGGATTTACTAATTCAGATCCCAGAACATCTTGCTTAGTCTGGGATGATTTTAGATGATAGGATTACAGAAAGAGACTTTAGAGGAGACCTAATCATAGGATTATAGATTTAGAACTAGATGGTACTTTAGAACTCATTAAATCCAATGTTCTTATTTTACTGAGGAGCAAATAAGGTCCCACAGATAAGAATTCAAATTGACATTTGCACCCGAATTCAGCACTCTTTATCTTTTACAATCTTACCTGTGTCCCAATACTTAGATTTTACGGTGGATGCTTAAGATGCACCTCTTTTTTTTTCTTTAAAATTTGTTTTATTCTGATATTGAGCAACTCCAAAATAAAAAATCATTCTTTTAAAAATACACATACTAAATTCAACATACTTTTAAACCTATCCTGCTTATCTCCTTCTGAACTTTTTTCTCTTCTCAACATTTTAAAAAATGTTTCAACAGCCCATTTTTAAAGGAAGAAAGGCAGATTGAATAGTAAAGACTCTGAAATGGCACTGGATTCTAGTTTAGGCCCATCATTAATAGTCTGTGACACCTTGATTTATTAAATGGAGAGTTTGGAGTAGTTTGTCTTCAATTTTTGACATAGTATGAGTCTATTAAAAGACTTTCTAGTTGCTAGAACCACACAGGCCTGGAATAGGAGTAGTTGAGATTCCCCACAGGGCAGATTCATATGACGATGGTAAGTTTAAATAGAGTCCCTGCCATTTTTAGAGAAACAAGTTAGGACTTGGAGAAGGAAGCATTCAAAAAATATATCCTTTTTAATGTTTAAAATGAAAATACGGAATAATGATAATCTCTTATTGGTGGAAAAGATTTTTTTCTAGGTTAATGAGGTGACTACTAAATGAGAGTTGGATTCACATAAATAACTGGGGGTGTACTGAAGTGGAAGACAGGAAATAGAATATTTGCTGTGCTTGACATTCAAAAGAGCAACATTATTTTGGGTAGCAATGAGGAAGGAACAGTCTCTTAAGCTAAAATGGTTTGATTGGGGGCGGGAGTGGAAGGAGGAAGATTGGAGGAACAGACAAGCAGAAGGGATCTGAGAGAATATAGAGAGGGGTAAGTACAAGTTCTGCCCTGTTCAGTGAGTGCCTGCCCTCTGCCCTCCTTACCAATTATCCCACAAACACTGGAGGACAAACCAGGGGCCAGAAAAGCTTGCTCCACCTGTTAGATTGGTTGAGGTGTCACATCCTGTGTTTTCTCTGGAGGAATTAGATGAGAATGGCTTCCTTTTAGCCTTCATTCTTTATTCCAATTTGCTGTATGGTGAG
Source organism: Sminthopsis crassicaudata (assembly GCF_048593235.1). Taxonomy (NCBI): domain Eukaryota; kingdom Metazoa; phylum Chordata; class Mammalia; order Dasyuromorphia; family Dasyuridae; genus Sminthopsis; species Sminthopsis crassicaudata. Next base: position 190,066,484 of record NC_133617.1, read on the forward strand.
GAATAACTGTGGCTTCTGCTCTGTGATTTCTGTTTTCCCCTTCTTCTTCTATGGCATTTTGGATATTTATGGAAAGCTGAACTCCTCAGTTATTTTATAAAAGAGTGTCTTCTACCCACCTCCATGCTCATATCATTTGGTATTGTTCAAATGAATAAACATTTATTAGGTGCTCACTGTGTATGAAGCACTGGAATTGCTATATTCAAGAAAAAAAAAGAAACCACTAAATAGTTCCAGTTTATATTCTGAATTCTACTATTCCTGACCACTGCTTTCCAGTTATTGCTATCACAATAACATTTTTAACATAAACCTATGATTTTACTTATGTGGACATCAAATGAGATAACATGAAAAGCACTTTGTAAAGTTCTAGTTATTCTGAATGTTATTATTATTAATAATGATTATTAATAATAATAACTAGAGGCAGCTAGATGGTTCAGGAGATAGAACTTTATGTTGTTCAGTCCTTTTTCAGCCATGTCTGAATCTTTCAATCTTGAAGATTCAAAGATTCAAGATGACCACATTTTTGGGGTATTCTTGGCAAAGATACTGGAGTGGTTTACCATTTCCTTTTCTGGTTCATTTTATAGATGAAGAAATTGAGGCAAACAGGATGAAGTGACTTGTCCAGGGTCATGCAGCTTTAAGTATCTGAGTCTTCCTGATTTCAAACCCAGTGTTCTTATCTACTTTGCTACCTAGCTGTGTGACCAGTTTTGGACACTTCCTAATTGTATGACACTGGGCAGCTCACTAACTTATGTTTGCCTTAACTAGATATGAACACAGCAAACCACTCCAATATTTTTGCTAAGAAAATCCCAGGAACAGTATGGTCTATTAGATCACAAAGAGTCAAAAATGACTGAAAAAGAACACATTCCTGGGATGGAAATTTACTCCACTGATTTTATAGTTTATAGCCTTATAAGTCATTTAGAAGCTCTGAGTGGTGACTTGCCCAGGATTCCACAGCTAGTATATGTCAGAGACCAGATTTGAACCCCAACAATTCCAGCACTCAGGTTTGATTCTTTCTTAATTTCCTGGTGGAAATTAATAGTAGAAATAACTACCTCTCTTGCCATGTAATCTGAAGATAATGTCCTTCACATAAGCCTCCCTGTCTCTCACTGTTTCTCAACGGTATCTTTGACATCTTGGTGTGCTATTTTTCAAGAAAGTTGGATTTTTTTAAAACTATAAACTTTATTGTTGACAAAAAATTGGAAAAACAATCACCACATCATATGGAACATTTGGTACATAGTTTCCAGAAGTGTCTTGTTAGCAGGAATCAGAAAAAAGAGTTAGTTGGGCCAGCAATTGTTTCTTGTTGCTTTTCCAGCTTGATCAGCTCTTTGGGCAGCTGGATTGAAGCTTCTGGTTGTGACCTGATATATTTCTCATTCTAGATGGTCTATACCAGGAACTGCTCTTAAATAATTCCAAAACTGGATCCTGCTGATTTAGCTGTCTGTTTCCTTGATTTCTTTTGGGGACATTTCCTAAACATAGGGCAGCCAACAGTAACATCTGTTGTGTTGAAAACTTTACCTAAGATGAGTTTTATTAGTGCTAGAGTTTGGCTGGAAGCCTTCTGTTGCCCCATTCAAATGGGATAGCTTCCTTTAGGTTAGCTGGTGGAACTAAGAATAAAAGATTTTAAACCAGTTAAATTACCTTTGGCCAACATGGATCATAGAGACTAACATACATCTCCATTAGATACATTGCTTTTATTTACAGTTTCCTCATTTCTAAAAGCAGGGATTGGCTGACATTTCATGAATATATTTTACATATATATGAGTGTGTTTTGCAATGCATTATTATAAAAATGTAGGTTATTGCTATTTTTATGGTTTGTTATGAAACCGACTGAAATTCCACTTAAATACCTTATCTTGGTAGGGAAGTCATCCTGGCTTCTTTAAAATTATCTTTCCTTTTTACATCTCCTTTTCCTCTGAAGAAAATCCTTCCCATATGTCCTTATTTAAAAAAAAATCCCAACAACCCATTTTAGCAAAACAAGACAATACAAAATCTGATTGTGACAGTATTTGCAATATTTGACGACCATACCTTTGCAAAGAAAAGAGACCCTGGTTTCTAGAAAGATGTACTAGCCAATCTAGAAAGTCTTCCTGGCCAGGTCTTGTGATTGTATGTATGTTTTGAGGACTAATCTGTCAACAAACATTTATGTAGTACTTTTGCTATGTGTAAGGAATAATGATAAGCTAGTTAAGATTGAAGAAATTCATTACCATGTTAGTGGCAGAAAAGGTGCTTCTGAACTATCACTTGCCTTCTAAAGGAATTGTAATGCCTGTTGATAGAGGTATTGCATCTATGGAAGACCCCTAATGATAAAAACAATAATAATATTGTTAGCATTTAAATAGTACTTTAAGGTTTTCAAAGCCTTTAAAAATTCTCATTTTATTCTTATAATAATCCTGGAAAATGCTATTATTATCTCCATTTTACAGGTAAGGAGACTGAGGCTTAGGGAGGTTAACTAACTTGCCTACACTTATCTGGCTAGGTAATTGTTTGAGGTTGGGTTTGAAACTGTTTCTTCCTTACTCCGGCTCTAGAGCTACAAGTAGGTAGCTTCCATATCCTTAAAGTATGGCACTAAGTGACTACTTATGCTGCAATAATTGGATGCTATTCAAGACAATCCCAGCATCTGTCAGTGAATACCACCCAGCCAAAAGGATGCTCTGGGGTCAGTGTATGGCAATTAGCCCTTGTGACTTTCAGTGCTAGACCAGCCTAATTAGGAAGGGAAAGAGCAACATTTCGTGTAGCAAATTACTAATATGCCAATAAATTCACCATCATTTTAACTTGCTTCTAAGTGCATGTTAGTAATGTACTGTCTCTTGAATAGGTAGCTGTGCCCTAAGAACATGGATTCTCTCCATGATTTTTTTGTAGTTCTGAAAGTCAGAAGACAATAGCAAGCCAAACCAGATGGCAGCTGGGTGGTGCAGAGCATAGAGTGCTACACCTGGAATCAAGGAAACCTGAGGTTAAATGTGACTTCAGACACTAACCAGCTGCTGGATCTTGGTCAAGCCACCTAACTTATGTCTTCTTCAGTTTCCCCACCTATAAAATGGGGATTTTAACACTACCCATCTTGCAGAATTGTGAAGATCAAATGGGATAATATTTGTAGACTTAGCACAGTGCCTGGCCCAAAGTAGATGGTATACAAATGCTTATTCCCTTGCCTTCACATGTCTATTTACTTATTAGCTTTTTTTTTTTTTTCCTCAATTTTTTTTTTTTTTTTCCCATTGTAGTTTGGGGCTGAGTTTCGAAGATTTTCTTTGGACCGTTACAAACCTGGAAAGTTTGAAGACTTCTACAAGCTTATCCTTCACATCCATCACATCTCGAACATGGACGTGATGATTGGGTATGCTGATGTGCACGGTGACCTACTGCCCATCAATAATGATGACAATTTCTTCAAGGCTGTCTCAAGTGCAAATCCATTGCTCAGAGTCTTCATTCAAAGACAAGGTATCATAAAATTTTCACTCTTTTATCATGTCTTCTATTTTCTCCATGTTCTCAAGGTTTCATGTTGCCTTTTCTGTTCTATTGTTAAAGTTTTTGAAAACTGGAAGCTGTAGAAATTAAGATCATGTGCTATGGCATTTAATTAGTTTGCTGGAGGATTTGAAAAGGATTCCGTTTCAAATAGGGTTGTAATTTTTGTGTTTTGGAGAAGAGTTCTGAGTTCCTGGGGAGAGATAAGTAATAATGATTTTTTTAGTTCTTAATTGGAAGCAAATGAATTCAGTAAAGAAAAGACATCAGTCAGCACCTTAAATGTAACTGAAGAACAGCAGCATATATTTTCCATCATATTTTTTCAGAGTTGGAAAAAAATGTTAGCTCTAAATTATAACTTTGGTTAATTTTGAATTGAAGCCTAGCGTGATTATAAGTAACAACATAATACCATTATACTTAAAATAATTATTAATGGAGGTTCGTGGTTAAAACGAGGTTGATGTTCCTGTATGCCCTACAACTGACTCATCTTGGAGCCTTTTGCTAGTTCCTTCTTGGTAGCATACTTGGGTTTTTCCTTTTTGTGAATTGAAAATGATCTCTTTTTAGCAAAATAGTATTCCTGCTAAAAAAAACTGTGCTCTGAGGAAAAACTTGATCTAACCCTGTGTTTGCATTTTGGTAAGAAGTAGGTATGATAATACCTTATTTACATGGCATTTTTGAGAAATGAAGTTCTTCCTAATTTATTTCTAAGTAAATAAAGATTGCTCCTTTTAAAAAAATTCATTTTGGATGCAACTATTTCTAAAGTATGTTATAGACCTCCCTGCTTTCTTAAAGCATAGGAGGTAGTCAAGGATCAGGAAGGGACATTGATGTAGGAGCTCCCATAATAGCAGCTCATTCAGTTTACCAATGTAGGTCAGTACCTTCTTTGCTACTTAAAGGCTTAGAAAGTTGTTTGTAACACTGGGGTCAGATACATTGCCCACTATACTCCCTAGTCTGGGCTGTGCCAGATTAAAATGAAATTCCTATCTGATGTTAACATGTTGATATATTAATACAAAAAGAACCCTTAAATGTGTGTGGTTTTCTAAGTTAACATGTAGCTGGCAGAGATCCATGTGTGCAATTTATTCACCCCCTATTTCTATTTTGAGTTTGATATGTTCAGTCATATCCAACTCTTTGTGATCCCTTTTGGGGTTTTCTTGACAAAAATGTTAGATTTCTTTACCACTCCCTTCTCCAACTCATTTTACAGATGAGGAAACTGAGGTTAAACAGGGTTAAGTGACTTGCTGAAGGTCATAGTGCTACTATGATGAGCCTTCCTGATTCCAGGCTTGACACTATCCATTGTGCTACCTAGCTGCCCATTTTGACTTTGATACCATGGGGTCAAGACCACCAAGAAGTTAGAAAAATTACTAATTGTCCTATGGCCAGTATTTGTCAGAAATATGGCTTGAATTCAGGTTTTCCTGGCTCCAGTGATAATTCTCCATATACTATGCTAGCAGTTTTCAAACTTTCTGGTCCCAGGCCCCCTTTATTCTTTTACATTATTAAGCCCCATCCCCCTAAGAGCTTTTATTTCTGCTCATTAGATCCATTTCTATTTGCTGTTTTAGAAAGTAAAATGTCTTAGTATTCTGAAAATAATTTTGATCTCATGGACCCCCAGAGATCTCCAGACCATACTTTGAGAAATACTGTACTGTTAAGCTACTAAAATTTAGCCTTTATAATGACTTGGATCTGGACTGTCCTATAATACAGAGACATCCCTGTGAGCTATAGAGATGTTTGTTTTTTTACCAAATGACTTAACATTATTTTTTTTTCAGTTCTTTTGTCTGATGTTATAGAGTTTAGTCTCCTTCATTTGGGCCTGTCAGCTATAGGTTTATCTGCTTTCAGCAGCATTTCTATTATATTTTACTTTATTGTTCTTTCTATGAGTTAGATACTCTTCATTTTATTAGAACTGAAGATAAAGTAATAAATAGCTTTTAAATGAGGTCTAAGTAGAATATAGCAACTTTGAAGTATATAGTTGCTACATCTGTGTTGCTTGTTCAGAGGCCTTTTTTTCATCTTGCTTGACTGGGTTGTGTTCCAGAAACAGCCAAAGTGGTAAAAAATATGATCTCCTAATAAGTGAAACATCTGAGATGCTCCATACCTCTCTGAATATACCTGGACTTCTTTATCTCATATAGAGTGTGAAGTTTTCAGTTTGTGAGGAATTGTGTTGGGTGTCAAGCAAATCCCAGGAATAATTCAAATGGTTGACATGAGTCTTTACTATTCTAGACTCCAGACTAGAACTTATATAGTTGCAGATCAACCAAGAGAATTTCATGGAGTCATTAGGACCAGGAATCAGAACACCTTAGGCTTGATATCAGGGAAAACTTCCTAAATTTTTTTTAATGTGATTGTTCAATTATTTTACTTTGTAATCGCATTTGGGGTTTTCTTGGCAAAGATAATGAAATTTGTCCTTTCCTTCTCCATCTCTTTTTACAAAAAAGGAACTGAGGCACATGGTTAAGTGATTTACCCAGAGTCACACAGCAAATAAGTGCCTGAGGCCAGATTTGAACTCAGAGCACTTTTCCTGACTCCAGCTTTAGGTATCTCCTGGGCCACTTAGCTGCCCTTTTCTTAAAAAAAAAAAGAGTTATTTATAAGTGGAATGGGCTCCCTTGGGAAGTGATACTGCTTCCTTATCAGAGGTCTTCCAAAAGACTTGGTTACGATTTCTTTCCAGATAAGGGACTAGATGACCACAGAGGTCCTGTCCCATATAATTCTGAATGAAGGAATTCTGGTTTTGATATGTTATTTGTATGACTGTGCTAGTCACAGGAGGAAGCCTCAGTTTCCCCGTCTGTAAAATGGGGTAACAGTAATTGTACTGTCTTCTCCACAGGATTGTTGTAAAGGAAGGCTTTGATGTTTCCCACGATTGATGGGTGGAGGAAAGAGGGAGAAGACATAGTCTTGCTTTGGTTATGACTAATTCATTTAAGATAGGTTCTCTGATATCACAGATCTGTTGCTTATGATGAGTTTAAATATTCTGTTAACGAATGAAGAATTACAGAACATCAAAGCTGGGAGGAATCTCAGTGGGCATCTAGTTCTCTGGGAACTGACGTTCAGACAAATGAAACTGGCAATGTGGTACAATGGAAATGGGCGTGCTTAAGTTGAAGTCAGTAATCTGGAGTTCAAATTCCATCTCTTTTGCTTATTTTCTGTGTAACTGGGGATAAAAAGCCCAATTTTTCTGGGTCTTTCCTCACTGTAAAGTGAGGGCCTTGGACTAGATTATGTCTAGGATTCCTGTGGGCTCTAAATTCTAAACCTTTGATGTTAAATGAACTTGTTCAAAGTCACATGGCATAACTGGGATTCAAGTTCAGATCTTCTGATCCTTGTTCACACTTGCAGCTTCATTCTCAGTTCTTCAAGGACAACAAAAAGCATTGATAAACAGGAATCTACAAAAGATCCTCAGAGCTCTCTTTTTAAACTATTATTTTAACCACCCTTGCTACTGGAGCTACAGAATCAGCAGATTTGGTCTGTCCTCTCCTCTTCCTGCCCCACCTTGTAGTGCAGGTGTTAATGAGCAATAAAACAGTCAAAAGCAGGAATTAGCCAGAGCACTGGATAACAGAACGCTGGCTTCGTGTCAGACTCCTAAGATCTCCCCAGTGAGTAACAGTTGCAGATGGGAATGTTAGCTTCACGATGATAATGTTTATAATAGCTGGCATTTCTATAGTGGATTTGCAGAACACTTTACATATATTAACTCATTTCATCATCAAGATAACCCAGAGAAGTTGTTGTTATTGTCCCCATTTAACAGATGAGGAAGCTGAAGCTAAGAGGAGTTAAATGACTTGTGTAGGGCCTCAAAACTAATAAGTGACTGAATCAGATTTGAATTCTGTTCTTCCTGATTCAGTATGGGCTGCTGATTAGTAGCAACTGGAGGATTAATGTGTCTGGGAGAGTGGGGATGAGAATACTAGATTCCCAGGTATAGGATTCCAAACTTTAGCTCTGCTAAAGAGATACCAAAGGCATGGAAAACAGGATACTAATGATTTTTTTCTCTGAATTTTCCTGGAACTGTTTAATGTATGGAAAATGGCAAGTTCAAAACACATCAGTATTTCTCATCTTTATAATTTTTATTATAACTCATGGAGCCTCTGGATTTTTCTTGCGCTATCCTCAAATTTAACATATCAGAATATGTCATATTTGATCTATTACTACATTTTTAATAATAAGAAAAATTGGAAAATCAGAATATGATAGGATATTTGATATAATGGAATATAATATATAAGAATATAAATATCATTATTATAAATATACATCATGCCATGGTGTATAGAAGGTTAGTCTTATAGGAAAAACCAGGATTCAAACACTGCCACAGGTATAAGCTTTGTTCTATGACCTGGGAAAATCACTTAATTTATCAAACTGCCTGCCAACAGTAAGACCCTAAATTATTACAGATTGTAGCATGACTGTCTACACAGACCAAGGTAGGTACCATACCAAGAAGTTCCTATATAGATGAATCAATCTAAACTATATTTTACACACACCACATACACACACACACACACACACACACACACACACACACACACACACACACACACTCCACTCTACTATGTATATCAGATTCTGGAGAAGGAGCTTTTATTTTGTCTTTTTGCTTCTTTAAAAAGACCTGACCTAACCTAAATGCCTGGCAGACTGTTTTCATTTTTACTAAAGCTGAGATGAATACAGGAAGCTTTGGATCTGTGTTTGTAATTGGGAATGTATTAGTTTTGGATTAGAAATATGTTGTTGTTTTTAGTCATCCTTTTTCAAAAACATTTGCAGGAAAATCCTGAATTCTATTGTTTTTCCTACTTATTCCCATTGTGTTATTGCTCTCATAATAACACCGTAAACTATACATTTGGGAGTTAGGACTTTTTATCCTTTCAGTTTTCAACATGAAACCAGAATGGTGTCATCACTCTTTTCCCTTCCCATTGTTATCCTTAGTCCTCCTTTGATCTGTTAATCTCTGGTGGCTATGAGCAAGGCATAGGTCTCATATTCCTAAATTTGTGGAATCTGGGAGTGACCCCACTTGGTTACGGTAGTGTGTTGCAGTTGGGGGTACCTCCTTATTTAAGGACATCTTGACTCACAGCTGCTGAGTTCTCTGTCCTGATTTTTGAGGAACCTGATTTATAACTCTTGGATATGTGAATTTGGTTGAGGATGCTGTCATTAAGACATTTGTCATTTTGGTTTCAAATTTCCATTAAAAAATCTAACATATATAAAAGCAAAACTGCTTCTCTTTCCCCATCATTTCTTGTCTCCAAAAGAAGTTTGATTTTGGTTCTCATTATATCACCTTGTTCTTAGGCGGCATAAATAATGCTTTGCTATGCATTTCCATTACTTTTTAAAAATGTAATTCAAATTAGAACTGAGAGGCATTCATTTCCCCTTCTGTGTCCCCCCTATCCTTCCCCAAATGAGAGAAGCTACACTAGTATCTCACTTGAATTGTGAAATCCCAGACTTTTCCTTTGGCCCCTCCTTCTCTGGGATGATGGAGCAATATTTTTGGAAGATGACCCCTGCTTCAGGCAGGAGAAAGAAGAACCAAGACTTGGTCATTGTGAAAGATATTTATTAAATCTTTCTATTTTTAGCACACTAAACAGGAAGAACAAACAGTAACTCCAAATTTATTTTTTTTCTATCTAATAAATACTCCATGTGCCAAAAAAAACAGTACAGATGTAAGACCACAAAGTTTAATTATGTGTCAGTGAGGCATTTTCATCTACTAGTTCTCCTGTTTAGTTCCAGGTTAAGAAGTAGAGGGAAGAACAAGCTCTCTTTAATTCAAGATATTTTCTTTTCTATGTTTATCCATTGAATACAATCCTTCTCTTGAGGCTTTAATTGTACTGAGTAATTTTTAGTTTAGTAAGAACTTTAAATTATTGTTTTTTCTTTTATGTGCTACATAAAATATTTCACACATATTTAGCTATTGCTTTGTTTTGGTATTTTTACATTCTTTGGCTTCCATAATGTGAAAATGAAGGTTAAAAAAAACCTCAGACTTGGATTTGGAAGGAGCCACTATTCATTTCCACAATTTAGTTAGTCTAACATCATCATCATCACCATCACTACTTCGTGTGTATAAGGTTTGTAAAGTGTTGTACATACATATTTTTATTTAATGCACTCAACAACCCTATGAAATAGGTACTATTATCGTCATTCTAGATAAACAAACTGAGCTTCAGAAAAATTAGAATTTTTCTGATCCCTGAGGAAGGATTCCAACCTATGTTCCTTCTGTTTGGCATTCTTTCTTTTTAAATAGTATTTTATTTTTTCCAAACACATGCAAAGGTAGTTTTCAATATTTACCTTTGCAAAACCTTGTGTTTTAAAATTTTTCTTCCCATCTCTTTCCTCCTTCTTTCCTTAGGCAGCAAATAATCTGATATATGTTAAACATGTGCAATTCTTCTAAACTTAGTTCCATATTCATTATACTGCACAAGAAAAAATGAGGAAAAAAAATGAGAGAAAAAAACCCCAAACAAGCAAACAACAATAATGAAAGGTGAAAATTCTAAGCTTTGATCTACATTTAGTCTCTAGCTCTCTGTTTGGATGCAAATGGTTCTTTCCATCACAAGTCTATTGGAATTTTGGCATTCTTTCTAATCTAAACATTTAATAATCTTGTTCGAAGGATTTATGTAGAGTTGGGCCCAAGGCTGGAAAGACCAGGGAAAAAATGCTTCTGCCCTTGAGAAACCTATAATTCTACACATCATGTGACCTTAAAAGAAAGTCACCTCTGACTCAGTTTAGTGACTTATTAGATGAAAGGAAGAGATTTCAGAATTCTCTAACACACAAGATATAATGATTATACTTTGTTCTAAAAGGAGAAGTTTTAATGCGTTAGGTTTGATGTTTAAAATCCTACTTATAAAGGAATTGGAAACTGAGTGGATGTCCATCAGTTGGAGAATGGCTGAATGAATTGTGGTATATGAATGTAATGGAATATTATTGTTCTGTAAGAAATGATCAACAGGATGACTTCAGAGAGGCCTGGAGAGACTTACATAAACTGATGCTAAGTGAAGTGAGTAGAATCAAGAGCATTGTACATAGTAACAAGATTATGTGATGATCAATTATGTTGGACTTGACTTTTCAACAATGAGGTGATTTAGGCCTATTCCAATAAACTTGGTTAGAGATGTATCTATATCCAGAAAGAGGACAATGGAGACTAAGTGTGGATCACAACATAGTATTTTCATCTTTTTGTTGTTGTTGCTGCTTGCTTGCTTGTTTTTTCCCTTTTGATCTGCTTTGTGTGTGCCCCCACAGCATAATAAATGTGGAAATGTTTAGAAGAATTGCTAATATTTGACCTATATTAAATTAATTGCTGTCTAAGGAAGGGAAGAGGGGAAAAAAAATTAGAACTCAAGGTTTTGCAAGGGCAAGTGTTGAAAACTATCTTTGCATGTGTTTTGAAAAATAAAAAACTATTAGTAGAAAAAATTCTGCCTATATTTGAGTCTCTTTACTTTTTAATTTTTATGCCAAATTTATTATTTTAATTTTTTATATTTATTTTTATGCCACAATAATTCCCCAATTCTATCCCCTTTGAACCCCACCTTATAACAAAGAAAATAGTTAAAACCAAACTGATAAAATGAACCATTAAATTGGTACATAGATGGTACTGGTGGTGCTGGTAGTGCTGGTATTGAGGAAAGCAGGCTAACTAAATTGTGGAAGTGAATAATGGCATTGGTTACTCTCTACCAATAGGAAGTGTTTTATCATTTCTTCTCAGAATCAAGAAGGAACATGATTCATAGTCTGCTTCTTAACAGGTAACCCAATTTAAAGCTATGTAGTGAAAAAATATATATATTTCCCTCCAACTCCCTGCTTCTTTTCTGTCTGCCTTTATTTTTCCTCTTTCTTTGCCTTTATTATGTTTATTTTTCTGTAACCCTGTACCATGGTGACATCATACTTGAGTCTGTTAAGAGAAGATGGAGGTTTATGGGATGATAATGATAATAGCTCACATTTTATAAAGCATTAAGGTATAAAAATCCTTTCAGGATGCTGTGATATAGACAGTACAAGTCTTTTATTAGGGCACCTAGGTAACTTACAGGGTAGTCAGGAATACCTGGATTCATATATGGCTTCATATTATGTGACCTTGAACTGAATCCATTTGCCTCAGTTTCCTCATCTGTAAAATAAGCTGAAGAAGGAAATGGCAGACCATTCCAATATTTTTGCCAGGAAAACTAGAAAAGTGGTATTAAGAAGAGACAGAGTGAAAAGGATCGAAGAACAAAAATATTTATTTTGTTAAATATTTCCCAGTTGTGATTTATTCTGGTAGGGACCAACACTATGTGGCTTAGATTACCTTTAAAGTCCTCTCTCATTCTGTGTCTGATGTTTTGAGCACCTTCAACCATGCTAGAAAGTCTTCCTTATCCCAGAATATTGCTTCTTTAATTGCCAAATTGTATGGAAACTCTTTGTGTGTGTGTGTGTTTGTTCTAAGGGGTTTTTATGGGTTTTTTAGAATTAAAAAATTAAATTATGTACCGTGGGAACTGGGAGAGTAGAACAAAATGCTCTGAGCGGAGATCACCCCTGCAGTGGGAGCAAGAGCTGGAGGTGGTGGGAGGATAAGGAGAGAGAAAATATGCTGATCTAGTTCAGCAGAACATAAGAACAACAACAAAGAAACAGCCTGTTAGATCCCTCAGAAGCTGCCTGCAAAGGTCCTCTCTGGGTTTTTTTTTGGAGATTAGTATAAAATGGTATCCTTAGTAAGTAGTCTTTGAGGTCTCTCATAGATCTCTTCCGAAGCAGGATTTTTAATCGTGCTTGAGCTCTTTTAGGTGGACGTGTGTACACACTTTTGAAAGTATTAGTACAGTTTAAGACTTTTTGGGATACCCTATATTTACACATAGCTTTTGAAGAGGAGTCTCATTATGGTTAAAAAAAATTGACTTTGACTTTATTCTTCCTAAGTCAAGAAACAAGGAAATGTTTTTCAACTGTGCTCTTTGCGGCCATTTCTTAGTTCTGAAAATACTTTTGATTTTTTTGTCTATAACAGGTAAGTGATCACAGGGTATCAGCAAACAATTCTTTGAAAGAATTGCAAACATTTAATCAAATGAATGTTAGCAGAAAAATTCATATCAAAATAACCTTTATTTTATTTCATACCCAACAAATTGGTAAAGATAGCAAAAGATGGAAATAATAATTTTGGAGGGGCTTTGGAGAGATGGATTGTTTTTTTTTTTTTTTTTTTTTTTTTGCTTCTTATCAAAGAAATTTATTTTGCAAGTAAATAAACAGGTAATTTTGCAATGTTTTGGAAAAAACAAACCCACAAAACAGATTTTTGTCTACTTTCAAAAAAAAAAGAAAAATAAAAACCCCAAAGTATTTACAGAATTGCACAAAGAAAAGTCAAACTGGAAAACATTCTTTCTATGATGACTTATAAAAGACCCACCCCTGCTCGTGATGCACATTTCTGAACTCAAGAACCATACAAGTTAAATTCCTACAGGTTAGCATAATTCCCATCCTGGCTTTTAATATTAAAGCCCCCAAAAGATAAGAATTCAACCTCAAGGTAAAAATAAAGACAAAATAACACTCCCTCCCCAACCTAAGAGAATGAATGCCCTTACACTATGAACAAATAGAGAGATGGATTGTTGATGGGATTTTAGCCATTCTGGAAAGCAGATTGGAATTATACAAATGAACTGACTAAAATAAATGTCTATACCCTTTGAACTGGAGAGTCCACTACCAGGGATGGAACCCAATGAGGTTATTTGATAATAGGAAAAAAAGGTCCAATATTTATAAAAATATTTATCATTGTACTTTTCGTGATAGCAAAGAACTGAAATAAAGTTCATCAACTAAGGAAAAGGTAATCAAGTTTTGTATATTGATGTAATTGTATATTGGTGGGCAGTAAGAAATGAATAAAAAAATATGAGAAGACTTGAACTGTTGAAAAGTGAAATGGGTAGAATCAGGAAAATAATATAGACGATGACTACAGCAATTTAAATAACAAAAAAAATTAACATTCAGTCAAAACTGCATGCTATGAAATTAGAAAAGTTTTTCCTCCAAAGAAAAGACATGAGGGGACACATCTTTCCCTTTTGCAGAAATGAAGGATTATGAGTGGGGAACTGTCCAGAAAATGATAAACTTTTTCAATATATTGATTAGTTTTACTCTTTCTTCCCCCTTCCTCCCCCACCCTTGTTTTGTTGTTGTTATTATTATTGTTGTTATGTAGGATTGGTCCCTAGGAAGGGAAATTAGTGGGAAATGTATGTGATGGAAAATAAAAGCTCAACATAAATTCATTTTAAAAAATAATTTTGACTTCAAAGTCAACCTGAGAGGCATTTACTTTCTTAAACAGGAATTTCAAGCCTATCCAACTGATTTGTCACACTCACTGACAATGTCTCTGTGCCCACTGAAAAATCACAAGAATACAATTCAGTGAGAGGCTCCTCCTCTGAGACTTTGACCTCTTACCTACAGGCCACCACAGACTGTTATTGCTCTCCCATCCCAGTAATTTTTATTAAATGCTAACCAAAGTACTGTACAGCAGAGAATTTTCAGTGATGTAAAATTGACTATCCAAGTTTTACTTTGAAATTCTTTTTTTCAGTCAGCTAATCTTTTGGATTTACGGTTTTGAAAGGTAATGGCAAAGAAAGCCAGACCTGATGGTCAAGCACTGTGGCCTGGTTTGTTTTTTTTTTTTTTTTTTCCTTTTATGTTTAAGGAGATAATCCCCCAGCAGCAGTGATTATTTGTCAGGGAGCCTCTGCTCGGCAGGAGGACTTGTCTTTGAAACAAAATCTTTTTTAAACAAAAAGAAGGCTTCTTTTGCAGATAGTAAGACAGAGCTATATTTCTAAATTCCCAGGGTGGGTGGTAGATTAAGCATAATTGGCCTTCTTTTCAACAGAGAAGGTTCCTGCCCAACCAAAGATTCTTCAGCAATCTGGAATAGCCCTACTTCTGTAAACACTTCACCCATCCCTGTGTGGTAATGGCTTTACCATTTGGAATGTGCAGCATTCAGAGGGACAAGCTGCCAGGCTTCCTTCACTAGAGCATTACTGGTATTTTAATGCTCTAATGAAGAGGGGCAGGACCTATCTGGTCTGCCCAGGTGTCATGGATTGTCTGTTGAATGATTTTTTTTTTTCCCCTCCCAGTTTTGTTAAAGACTTTATTTTGAGAGAGATTCTCATGGACTATGTGGTTGATGTCTTGGACAGCTATGCAAGCAGATTTGGCTGCTGCAAGGACTGTTGCTTTTGCTTTCATGTACTTGGTATATAACTTTTCAGGTCCAAGTTATTTCATGTTGTCTCCTCCTTTATACTCCTTAAGGGCAGAGTTTTGTTTTTGTATTTGCCTTTCTGTGTGTCCCCACAGCTCAGCACAGTGTCTTGTACACTTGAGCACTTTATCAATGCTTGCTGATTGACAGAAGCAAGGTGTAGACAACTTGCTTGATAATGTTCATTTATTTAAGGGTCTTAAGTGTTCAAGTCTGCTTTTCCATCTCAGGCAAAGCTAAAGAGGCTCCTCTTTATAATTCACTTGTCTGAATAAAACTCCTCATCCTTGGCATTTAAGGTCTTATTTTCCTTCCTTTTCAGTTCTAATTTCATATACTGCTTCCCAAACACTACATTTCTCAACTAACTACTTCCCAATCTTTTCCTGTCCTCTCCTGCATCTTTGAATTGATATAAACCATTTCTTTTCTTTTTAAATAGTATTTTATTTCTTCTCCCCCCCAATTAATTGTAACAGTAATTTTTAGCATTCATTTTTACAAGATTGTGAGTTCCAAGTTTTTCTTGCTTTCTTCTCTCCCCTTTTCCTAAAATGGTAAGCAGTTTGACATAGGTTATATATGTATAATCATGTAAAATGTATTTCCATATTTCACAGTTGTGAAAGAAGGAAAACCCCCTCCCCCTCACACACACACACCACACACCACACACATAGTGAAAAATAATATATTTTGATCTGCATTCAGAGTTCACCATTTTTTATTTGGTTTTAGAGTGACATTGTATTTCTTTGTAGAGCTAAGTCATTCGTGTTGAGCATAGTAAAATGTTGCTGTTACTGTGTACAATGTCCTTCTGGTTCTGCTCACTTCACTTTGCATGAATTCATATCTTTCCAGGGTTTTCTGAAATCCATCTATATAACCCAATTTATGCAGCTATTTCCCAAAGTGATGGGCATCCCTTCAGTTTCCAATTTTTTTGCTACTACCTTTTTTGATGATCTCTGGTACACAGATCTAATAGGAGCATTGCTAAATCACAGTTTGGTTGGCTTTTGGACACTCATTTCTAAAGTTCTTTCTAAGGAGATGCTCCTTGTGTTGGCTTCCAACTATATCATTCCCCCCAGTGTGATTCTGCAGGATTTGCTTCCTTCTGATTACCCCAGATGAAAAGGCTCTTTATCCCTTCTTAGGTTTTTAATGGGTCCCTCTCACCTTTCCTTGAGTCTGGGGTTACATGACTTGCCCAGGGTCACAAAGCTAGGAAGTGTTACGTGTCTGAGGCCAGATTTGAACTCTGGTCCTCCTGAATTCAAGGCTGGTGCTCTATGCACTGCGCCACCTAGCTGCCCCCCTCTCACTTTTCCTTGAAGACACATTTATGAGGCACTTTCAGGTTTGCAAAGTGCTTTAACAAGTATTATTTCTAGAATACTATGATGTAAGAAATGGTGAATAGGTTGATTTTAGAACAACATGGAAAGTCTTGGATGAAATAATGAAGAATGAATTGAGCAGAACCAAGAAAATGTTGTATGCAATAATTACATACGTTAGTATCAGTATTGTCCAAAAAACAACTATTAATGGATGAATATTAAAAATACTCAAATTAATTACAAAGGACCTATGGAGGAAGATGCTATCTACCTCCAGAGAAAGAATTGATAAATAGAAGTATGCATAGTATGGTTTTATACACACACACACACACACACACACACACAGTTATTTAGTGCTGAGTGGAGAGTTGGAGATAATTTGGGATTTAAAAAGTAACCCAAAAAAATTAAAATTAAATTTAAAAAGACATTGTAAATATTAAAATAATTAAAATTAAACAACTTTCAAAATACCCCAAATATTGCCTCATTTGATTCTTACAACAGCCTCTAAGAGGTAGGTGCTATTACCCCCATTTTATACATGAGGAAACTGAAGAAAATAGGTTAAAAGACTTCATCATACAGCTAGTGTGTGATACTGCATTTGAATTCAAGTATTTTTAAGAAATAAAATGAAAGTATTTTTTTCAAATTAAGTATGATATCCATTCACAGTGATCTGTATTAAAAGTACATTTGCAAAAGGGGAAATTATAGCTAAATTATTTTTTAAAGTATGTATTTTATTTTAAATCTCTTATTTATTGCTCAATAATTCATTCATTTATCTGCCTAGATGCCATTTCATATACTGAAAGACAATTATGATGCCCTTGCCTATTCTTTTCCCTCTCCCCTTAGTCCTCTCTTCTCGGCTTAGACTATCCATCTCCAGTTTCTTCCAACTGATCTTCATATGACAATAATCTCAAGGCCGTTCACAGTCCTCTTATTTCTCTTCTGAATGTTCTCCAGTTTATCAATGCTTTCTTTAAAGTTCACAGGAGGCACTTAACCTTTGTGGAATTGATTTCCACATGCACAAATACATACTTCACATTGATGGGCCTATACTTCATCTTAGCCACTTAACCTCCAGTGGTTGAGCAGGTCAATAAGGCAGATGTCTTGCTTATAGTAATCATCAATGGAATCCTTTTACAAAATGAGGTGCTCAGTCATTTTGCATTGAAGTGACTATATAGGGATTCTCTTCAAAGCAAAACACTACTCTCCTCGCACCTCCTCATTCTTCCTCATTCTTCCTTTTCATATGTGTACTAATTCTCTGTGAGGGCTGGATTAAGATTCCCAGTCCTGGGCTCTGGTCATCTCCATTCTCTAATGACAATGGTGCTAGGCAATGGTGACTGAAATGTCATGTGTTTGAACTGATGCTAACAAGTAGTACCCAGAGCATTGTGCACAGTAACAAGGCTATGTGATGATCAACTATATTGGATTTGACTTTTTTCAACAATGAGGTGATTCAGGCCAATTCTAACAGATTTGGGTGTCTACGGGACATTGAATATGCAGTTCCATGAGAGGTCAAGCAAAGCCTGGACTCTTCGGAGAGCTTAGTTGTCTGAATTATAAAGGGTTGTCTAATATTCTTCCATCCTCATGAATGACCAAGGGCAGAGTTCAAGCTTTAAATATCTCAACATTATCCTTAAAGTTCATGGAATCTGATGCAGCTTTGCACCTTTCCCTCTACCCATCTTTATTTTATTTTTTTAAATAAATGTAATATAAAATGATATAGATTAGAAATGGAAGCATCCTTTCCCCAGAAGACCAAACTACTCACAAGCAACCATATTTGTGTTTGAAATGGGATAGTGGCTATGATGCAAAATCATTGTTTTACCTTTAGCTTAAAGCACCTGCAAATGTGCTGTTATTGAACTATAAAACTATCCCCTGAGGGACTAGATCAGCTTAGATACTAGGGACTGATCATAGTCAGGGAGTTAATGTTTTATTTCTCCCTGATTTTAATGACTATACTTTAAATTAGTTACTTAGAAACTCAGCTACAGATGTTATACCCATACATCATATAGTACAATTAGCACTCAACTAAAATTCTAGCCCCGCCTTCCCCCATCTCTGTTTCTCTGTCTGTCTCTGTCTCTGTCTCTCTGTCTCCCTTCTCCCTTCCCCCTTCCTCTCCAATGATTCAGCAAGCCTTTTCTATAAAGGACCGAGTGATAAATACTTAGGCTTTGCCAGCCAAGAGTAAAAATACAGGGGGCACTCAATGCTGTTGAGTAATAACTGCTTCCCTGAGATTTGGTAGTATGTCAAACAGCAGCATGAAGCAGTAAGAGCACCATGTATGGTTTATGTCACAGCTACTCAATTCTGCCCTTGTGTAAAAGCAGCCATATGAATATAGTTGTATTTTGTTAAATTTCGTTTTTTAAAAATGTACAAGCCATAGACCATGTCACTTGTAGGCAGTGTGCCACTGCCTGATATGGAGCATCCTTGATTCTCCCTTGAGGGTTTTAAAAAAACATTCTTTTCTTTATCAGTTTTCTACCCCAAATCTAGTCAGTCTTCAAGTATTTGTTCATCCTCTAAACTAGCTCTTGGATTTGTTACTTCATTTTTGTTTCCATGACTACCATTCTACTTTAGGCCCAACCTTCAGAATTCGCTCTTGAATTATGTAAAGAGATGCCTCCTCAGTTTCTGGCCAACCTATCTTCTACTGTCAGAATATGAGTTCTCCATCCAAAATTCCTTTGGCTCCTTATTGTAAACTGTATATCAAATCCAAGCCATGTCTAGCATTCTATCACCAATCCTAAAATTAAGAAATATAAGCTTAAGAAAGATTTTAATTGGAAATTTAATCCCACAGGCACAAACTCAATGCCACATAGATTTCTGGGCTTAGAATCAGGAAAATTCATCTTCTTGAGTTTTTGACCTCAGACATTTATTAGGAGCGTGAGCCTGGGCACTTAACCCTGTCTGCCTCAGTTTTCTCATCTGTAAAATGAGCTGGAGAAGAAAATGACAAA
Organism: Sminthopsis crassicaudata; assembly: GCF_048593235.1. Classification (NCBI taxonomy): domain Eukaryota; kingdom Metazoa; phylum Chordata; class Mammalia; order Dasyuromorphia; family Dasyuridae; genus Sminthopsis; species Sminthopsis crassicaudata. The sequence goes on from NC_133617.1 coordinate 190,085,998, forward strand.
CCACTCCAAGTTACTTGCCAAGAATACTCTCCAAGGGGTCACAGGGAATGGGACACAACTGGAAAATGACAGTAGTTATGATTTCATATTGCATTTGCTCTATAGAATCATAGAATTCCAAAGTCCAAAGAGAGCTTATTGTAGTTTATCTCCTAGCCAGTGGATGAATCAATTATGCAAAGGATCTAAATACAGAAATGACAGTATCTGCCCTCAAGGGACTCTTATCTAATTAGGGAAAAACAGATATAAAAAGGTGACCAGAGAACCCAGGTCACTGGTGACTGGTGCCATAGGGCACTGGGTTTTCACACTCTTTCCAGAAAAAGGTGTTAGTATTAATTTGGTTATGGCTCCTATAGAAAGTAGTAGGAAGTAGAGGAGGAATACATACATGGTAGCTGTGCAGATTGCAAGATGGTTGGGTGAATAGTGTCAAATCTGCCCAGTCACCAATCAGGACAGTCCTTTCCTTGTCCCTCTTCTTCCCCTCACCTCCCCCAAGGGAAATTCCAAAATGACTGGAAGAGAATGGGGTGGGGCGTGAAAGAATCTTATAGAAATCTTGACATGGGGTTCATCCAAACTGTTTGAACATAGCAAAGATGAAATAAGTACTGCTTATCAATATTAAATATATAAATGTTATATATTTATATTAAAAGTACGGCATTTATATAATCTCTTTAGTGTAGAAGTTATCCTTTCTCCTTATTCTTCTCTTTCTTTTCCCCAATCTCTCCCTACCCCACTCCCCCAATTCAATAAACTCTAGGGGCTGTATCTTATTTGCACATACTTGTTTACATGTTATTCCTTCCCTCCTCCCAACGCATTTTGTATCCCTTGTATTTAGTGCAATGCCTCACACTTAGTAGGTTCTTACCAAATGCTTGTTGACCAATCTTATCTCCTCTTTTTTATATTTTTTTATATTTGTTGAGAATTTTTCCCCTGCTCAATTTCAAACTTTAAACAGATTCCTATCTGTGTGTCACACTCGACGATCAAACCCCTCAAATATGAAAGGGGCAAAATATCTTCCACTCTCATGTTTCATTTGGTTAGAGTCATCCTATTTTCCCAGCTCCTCTGAATCTTTGGGGATCCTGTTTCTGTTAGCCATGGTTATTAGCCACCCTTCTCAACTCCAGCTCATCAGCAGAGCTGACAAGCATGCCCTGGCTTTTTGTGCAGATCTTTGTTAAAAGCGACTGAAATGTAGAGTCCATACCAAATTCTCCTCCACTCTGGAACGAACCGTTAACATTAGAAAATTACATGGAGGAAGGAAAGGGATGCAAGTTTGGCTTAGTGTTGAAGGCAATAATGATTATAGAGAGAATGTTAGTCTGGGATGTGGCCTGAACTGATTAGAAATCCTAAATGGGAGAAATTTCCACCCTGAACTTTTTTTCTCTTTGCAATAGATATAAACACGATATTGATTTACCCTTTTTTATTAGATTTTTTTCCTGTGTCTGATCTACATTACTATAATTTCCATTCTGCTGTTGGAAAATGATACAGAATGGAGGTCATAGTAAAGCACAACTGACTTCATCTGTGGCACATTCCATCTGGATCCCAAGAGTCTTCATAAACTCATAGCCACTTAACCCAAAGATAGGGAGAAAATTAGGGCAGAAGAGCTTAAATTCAATATTTTTGAATATTTTATTTCCAAGCTCTTGTTAGTGAGTTCAAGTCAAAACTATTTAAAAACAGTTAATTATTTACCCATGAACATACACACCTGCGGATTGTCAAACCTACATTTGTAAATTGCACATCTAAAATCAAGACGATGGATGTTTTGAGTTCTTAAAAGGCACTGTCTAATAAATACTTATTACTTTTGGTGCCTATGTTTTCCCTCTTTGCCTCCATTAGAATTAGGTGTGCTTGACTTACAGGGTGAATCTTTGGGCAATTGTTCCATGCTGTGTTACTCAACATTGCTTCCCTCCCCACTCCCACCCCCTACCATACTCTGTTGGTGAGGCTGTGAACAGAGAACCAGAATCTAAGCACTAAATTCAAATTCAGCCACAGATACTTACTGGCTGAGTGGGTCTGGGCAAATCACTTAAACTCTGTCCCAGTTTCATTGTTAAATGATATTACATGGGTTGTTTCAAATGAAGTATTTATGAAATTCAAAGTGCCTGGAACATGGTAGGCTATACCCCTCTCTAACTTCACACTCTAAACCAATATAAATGATAAGAATTAATCATTCACTGGCAAATTCAATCAAATAGCACGCTTATGGCACTTAAATTGGAGGCGTGGTTAAGCAATTATCCTCCTTGGCATTTAGCTCCAATGTGAAAGTTACCTTCAGCATTTGGGGAGACACTCCTCCAGATATTTTGATTACAAGTGGTGAGAATGTTCAAGTTAAATGTCTTTGGAAAAAAGCACCACCCAGAAGCTTGGTGCCCGTTCAGAACATGTTAGGGCATTTTTTCAGCAGTGACTCAGGGAGGTTGTCAGCAACCATCGGGTAATCTTCACAGAATGGTGTTTTTTCTTAGCTCCATAAAGAGGATTTTTAGAATGGGTTAGTTTTCTGAAATGAAATATGGGGACATTCATTTAAGCAGAAGCTTAATGGTAATTTTCCATTTGAAGGTGGGGGTTCTTATTCTGGATGAAAAGCGCTAAGCATTTGCAATTCTACAAATGATAACCCAAATAAATTTGCATATATAAGTTTGATAATTCTACAAATGAAAAGTTAATAAAAGCTTTAAAAATAGCTCTTGGAAAAATACAATTTGTTCCTCTACACACAACTTTTTTTTTTTTTTTTTTTTTTTTTTTTCTTTGTAACACCTAAAAGAAAATGAACTTTAATATGACCATTATAATATACAAAGAAGTAAAGGGAAAAAATAGAAATGTATATGAACTGTGAACTTGTATATGATGCTATTTTTAAATGTGCATTCAATTGAACACATTAATTAAAAAAACAAACAAACCACAGAACGCTATTTTCTTTGCTTCTTTTTATTCTCTTCTGAACTTTTGCTCTTTTCTGTATATTTTTTAACTGTTTTATTGATTTTTTTTTTTAAATCACTATCATTATCCACCCACTCTCCTTCCCCTTTCTCTCTCTCCCTAAAGAAAAGCCATTCTTTATTACAAAGAAGTATAGCCAACCCAGACAAATGCATACACTGAGTTTCTGACTATGTGGCTCTCATTCTGCAACTGTGGGAAGAGGTTTCTTCATGGTGTTATGTTTGGTCACTGGTTAGATTCTTTGAAAGGTCCTTTACATCATTAATGTTATATAAATGGTTCTGGTTCTGCCCAATTCAATCTGCATTAATTCATATAAGTCTTTCCAGGTTCCTCTGAATTTGTGCCTTTCACCAATTTTTTATAGCACAGTAATACTATTACATTTATATGCTATTGATTTAATCATTCTCTAATTGATGGACATCAACATTGTTTCCAGTTTTTTGAAATATAGAAAGAACCACCACAAATAATTTTATATATATCTTACTTTGTCCTATACTTTTTCCCTGTCTTATTTTTGAGCCTCCCTTAACCACCACTACCAACACCAGTGCCAGCATCAACAATAAAATATCAACAGGCAAGTAATGGGAATCTTTATGCCACTTTGGTTCATTGGACCTTAAAGGTCATGATCCTACAGTTCCTCCCCTATAGTTAATAATCTGTGAAAGTACTTTGTTGACAGCTTGCTAGGAGATGGCAAGTATGAGATAATTGATGGAAACATTTCACTCATCAATCACTTCTCAGGCAGAATATACTACTCAGTATGAATTTAGGTTCACAAGTCTTTGGAACATTGCTGAACAGTCTAATCTAGAATAGCACAAATATTAAGAGAATTGTTGACACTTATTCTGGTCATTATTGGATAATTAAAAATAAACCCTGTATATTGATACAAGTGGTTGTCCAACTGCAAAACTACAAAACAGAACTGATTTCTTTGACATGGAATACATTCAGGGAGAAAAGGCCCAAGTTTAGTTCAATGCTTTGGATCATTACAGGTAAAAGGGACCTCAGACCATCTAGAAATGATGTAACCATTTATTTACAGATCAAGTATGTTATTAAGATTTAGAATTGTAAAGAATGGTAGAGGTCTTCTAGTGTGGAAACAGGATAATGCAGAAGCTTAATGGTAGAGTGGGATTTGAACTCTTATTCTCTGATTTCTCTAAATTCAGCACCTTTCCCTCTTTACTGTGAGTCAACCTCTTGGTTCTCAAATTGAGCTTTTCTGACTTCTTTCAGTGTCTTTGAGAACTCCCTGTTGACATTTTTGGGTTAGGATTGAATTTCAACAAATCATTTGTATAAAACAGTGACTTTGAACATTGAAAACCCTACCTATACATTGTTTAAAATGATTAGCAAGTTTGGATGGATATTGTTCATTTGGCCAGTTTTTAGGTTGTGTGGTTTAGGAATTGACTTTTTGTCAGCACTACAAACAAAACTCATAGATCTCTGTATAAGGTAATTTGAAATGAGTGCATATGCTGCTCTAAAATATGTTAAAATGAATATTTATTTTACTTCACATGTTTATTTTCTATTAACTTGGTTTTGCTATAACTTAAAAGTTCAATCTTTAAAATTGTACTGCTGCTGTAGTTTTTATTGGTAGGAGAAAAATCTCCTGTTTCAAAGGAAATGTGTGTCAAGTACATTTATGTGGAGAAGATAGGTTCAGAGTAGTCCGAGTAAGGGACTGCAGTTCTGTGGCATAGAATTAATGTGTTTTTACCGAAATGCTCTGGGGAAACAGATGGGGGTTCTCAATCTGTCAAGCTGCTGTTGTTGGCATTGAGTGTGTTTTGAGCAATGAGTCCTTTCCCATTGCCTCCAGGTCAGTAAAAAGGCTTCCTCTAGGTCATTACAGCTCATCCAAAAAAACTGGGTGGGGAGGAGTAGGACCTGAGAAGCCCTCCTAAGTAGGCATTTTCGAAGTCAGCATTTTAATATTCACGCCTCTTCCAGTTTTTGGTAATGTGGCTTTTGGGGGAGAAGAGAAGGAGGAGGGAAATGGGAGGAGGGAAACCGATTTGAACAGTTGTTTTGGAGGACTGGGAGGAGAGAAACCAATTTGCACAGTTGTTTTGGGATCATGTGTTGGAGGATTGGGACACAGTGAAAGTGCTTTCAGCAGCAAATACTGAAGAAAGAAAACCATTTGGCTGTCCAAACCCAACATTGTTTGTAAAAGAAACTTTCTGCTTGTGCTAGCTGAGAAAGAGAGAGGGGTCAACCATCCTCTTGTTTGTGAGTGCTGGGTTGAATGATTGCTGTAGGACAGACTTCCCAGGGGGAGGTGTTGGCTTACACAGTTTTGCTACAGGTGGGAAATGGCCAGGTGGTGACCTGTTGGTGCTTCCAGCTACCTTCATGATTTTGTTCCATACTTGTTATATAGCCTGTCTACTGAATGTAAAGCAATTGCTTGTCTAATTCATTGGCTTTCACTAGAATTTTCCCACACCATCATTTGCCTTAATTTTTTCCTCTGTAAATTAAGGAGTTTGGATTAGAATAGATGATCTCCAAGATCTTTTCTGGCCCCAAATTCTATGATTGATTAGAGACAATAAAATTTTTTCACATACATTCTTTCACATACATTACACATACACATTCATATATGACGTGCATATACATAAAATTTTATACACATACGTAAGGTAATGATAAAGACAGAACACAAAGTTAGGACCTCAGGCAATGGCAAATAATGCAATTTCAATTGTGTTCTTTCCTTGAGCATGCAACGTGTGACTGTTCTCAAATTGGGTTCTTTTTGCAAGTAACAAACTGACATTCAGTTAACAGAGCAACTATCAAAGAACAAAATGAAAATGACTTACATCCCCATAATAACTAATTCATATTGTGCATTGACATGACTATCCAAGCCAAATTACAAAGCTCAGTATATTAGGGAGAGTTTTTTGAGTATTGAAAATGACATTGAAAGACAAGGTTATCATAATAAATGTAGGGTGACATGTTAATTATACCCTTCTAAAAAGATTCCATATAGTTGAAAAATAAAACCTAGTCTTACATTTTACTTTTTCTTTAAAAGAAATGAACTTTGCTACAGATATGGGTTAAAATTTAGTGGTTCTCAAATTTTTAAAATAGGGGCCAGTTCACTGTCCCTCAGACTGTGGGAGGGCCGGACTATAGTGAAAACAAAAGTTCACACTCTGTCTCCGCCCCTGCCCATTTGCCATAACCCAACCCTCAGTAGTTTGAGAACCCCTGGCCATTAAGTATTTGTTTTATAGGCAAAGAAATCAGTCCATTAGTTTTTATTAAGCACTTAATATAAGCAAGCTGAATGTAACAAAAAACAAACATATTTGTCTTTTGTCCCCATCATCTTTCTCATCTTCACCTTGTTCTTCTTAGCCTGGGACATCTACCTCCTCCCTCTCCCCACTCTCCTTGAACTCCCTCTGTAGTAATATCCTTTTCACATTTTTCCTTCAGTTTAACAAGCCTTTCTCGGTGAGAGTCCTTGTTATTGATTTTTTTTTGGTCACATCTCTAGTAGAAAGGTCAGAACATTTCCCTTTGTTTTTTGGAAAGTATTCAGAACCTGGTGGGGGGGGTGGGGAAAGCAAAGCCAAGGTGCTTTGGTGTCCTGGGATTCTTGAATTTCACTTTGTACTTATCTTCAGTTTCCTTTTTCTTTAGCAAGCACTGTCTTCTGTCTTTTTGAATATCTTTTGGGAAATTTTTAGAAGTTTCTAGGAATATCTAAGTTCTGCTTCTGGTACTATGGCAAGTTTTACACAAAAATTTGTCTCCAGGGGAGCATCTTTGCTCCTGTTTTGTTTCCCTAAGTACTGCACAGTGCCTTCGTGGCTCTTAATTACACTGGCATTATCTCAGAGAACTACAGTCGCAACTGCTGTTGAAGTAAATTGAATTCCTTATAGTTACTTCTCTATTTTTCTTTTCACCCTTCTGTTATTATTAACTCAGATTTCCTACCTCAGAGGTAATAATGAATATGAGGAAGATGAACACATACTCTGCAGGTACTAAGAAGCAAATCTAGCTAGCTAGATGGACAAATACATTTATTAAATGTTTTTTATGTTTTAGGCATTTTGCTAAATGCTGGTGATACATATAAAAGCAATACAAGACAAACCCCAAACTTCAAGGAGCTTACATTTTAATGGGGGGAAGACAATACATATTAAGAGTAGTGGAAAGTGGGAGAGGAAGGTAACTTCCCCCTGGCAATGCAACTGATGAATAGAAGCCTGACACAGTAAAGGTGGGAGTATGGTATGACTGGAGTCCTGCTAAAAATGATAATTGAAGGGAATCACCAGTGAGGTGAAAAGGGCCCCAGGATGGAAGTTGTCTGGGGTGACTGGAGAACAATAGACAATTTCCTGGGAGTGGAGATGATTGGGTTAGGAGTATATGTATATGACTATAGGTATGCTTTGCAGATCTTGGCTAGGGATCCAGTCATGCATATCCTGTACACATCATTGATATTATGGTATGTATTGAAGCTACACCTCATAAGTGTGGGTGGTTTCATGAAATTATTCAGGAGACTGAAAACAGTTGCCAATGATGTGGTTCCTTTCTGCTGAGGAGCATGGGAATTAAGAAACCATCTCTAGCAATCTGTCAGTACGTAGTAAAAGTTGCACAAAATAATCATACCCATTGCCCCAATGATTAATTAATTCCATTGCTTAGTGTACCCTGAGAGTATTAGTAAAAAAAAACCAAAAGTTATCTTTCAAAGACGTTTATGGCAGCATGATTTATAATTAAAAAACAAAACAAAACAAAATGAAATCTGGAATCAATCTAACTTCACAACCATAGGGGAATGGTTAAATAAATTGCAGAATATTTAACAGAATGTCCTAATGTAATTAACATCAACAAGCAATAAGAATATAAAGAATTCTGGAAAGGCCTTCTATGAAATGGTGCAAGATGAAAAAATCAGAACCAGAAGGCCAGAGGTCATATTAATTATGACCATAAAAGAGAAAAAGTGAATGAATAAATAAATGGATAAATAAAGAATCCTGATTGAGTTTTAGAGGGGAGTAATAGGAAACATGGTTATGATAGCTTGTGCCCTGAAATTCATTCATTTATAAATAGTGCAAATCATGTTTAATTGATTGTATTAATGACTTCCCCCCCTCCCCCCTGAGGCTGGGGTTAAGTGACTTGCCCAGGGTCACACAGCTAGGAAGTGTTAAGTGTCTGAGACCAGATTTGAACTCAGGTCCTCCTGAATTCAGGGCTGGTGCTCTATCCACTGCGCCACCTAGCTGCCCCAACATTGATGACTGTTTTTAAGTTTATAATATGCTATTTTGAAAAAAAAGAAACTGTCTTCAGCTCTTCTAATGTTCCAATATAAATGAAGGCATAAATATTAGTGTTGGAAAGATCCTCATTGGCCATTAAATCTAATTTGTACCTAAAATTAATTCCCTCTGCCACATACCCTTTTTATTTGAAGACTTCAGTAGTGGGGGTGAAGAGGCTGCCAACTTGTGAGGCAGCACATTCCACTTTGGGACAGCTGCAATTGTTAAATTAATTTGTACAAAGCATTTTACAAACTTTAAAGCATTAAATCAATACTTTAAACTCATTTGCTAATCTCTTGTTAGGAAGATCTATAAGGATCACTGGAGTTACTCCATAAAAAGAACATATGGTTTTGTGGGAACAAAAGTCCTCTTTAGGACTCTTTAGGATAGCCATCTGCTATCATTTCCACATCCCTTAGTCTCTTGGAGGAAGCTCACACCAATCCAGGCTAAGTTAGCATACTGTACAACCTCATGCTTCTTGCAAAAGATGATAGGATGAATTTCTCATTTATTTATTTAGAACTTGCTGGAAAAACATGCAATCCAAGTTTAGCAGTCCTAATCAGAAGTTGAATCAGAAGAAGAGTTGAAGAAGAGTCACTTACCACTGGTAGATAGGTAGTTGCTGCTCTGACTGATTTCATGCTGTTTATAAATGGTATTGATAACTTTAGGTTAATTTCAGAGATCATCTTTTGGTTGATGGTTTTAGGTATATGGAGGGTGATCTTGAAGGAAGAATAGCCTACTCAGATCCTGACTACTTCCACTCTGCTAATTATTTCTGGGTTTTTTCCTTCTGTTTTCAAAGTGGAACAGAATAAAAGTGAAGCAGTAAGTTGCCTCCCACTCCAAACTTTAGCGTGTGCTGTTAATAAAATACCTCCCTCTGAAATCATGATTCCATTTATTCCTTAGTATTTCTGTGCATTGCAGGATATCAGGCTGACACATTAGAAACTGGAATCTATCCTATTTAGCAAGGTGCTGTTGGCCACAGAACTCAAGACCGGCATGGGAATTTTCATTGGAGATTCTTTTCTGACACTGGGAGAAAAAAAGAACTAGATAAAATCTGGGTATTCTTTGGGTCAGGGATGAGATATCTAGATGGCTAGAGCCCTTGGTCTGGAGTCAGGAAGACTGCGTTCAAATCCAGATATTTGTCAACCATGTGACCCTGAGCAAATCACTTCACTTTCTGCCTCAGTTTCCTCATCTGTAAATAGGAATAATAATATCTGTGAGGTTGTGAGGATCAATAAGATAATATTTATAAAGTGCTTTGTAAGTCTTAAAGCACTATGTAACTGTTAGCTATTATGATACTAATTATTCTTACTTATAATTTTTATTGGGATAATCATAATGGCTTTCAGCTATAGCGCTGCGAGTGAGGGATATTATTATTTGTACTGCTTACCTCATAGCTAAGGTGCTGTCTGATAAATGCTAAATATGGGAGTCACTTTTATAATATAATGACAACAACAATAATAAAAAAAGCTGGCATTAAGCCTGGGGGGTCAGAGTTTCTCCACCCTGATTTAAAGGGTATATGTTAATCCCTCTGGTTCTTTTCCCAGGGTTGTTGTGAGGATCAAATGAGGTAATGTATTTGTGAAACAGTTTGTAAGCCTTAAGGGTTATGTAAGTGCAAGCTGCTGTTATTATCCCCACTTTATAGATGAGGAAGCTGAGGCTTACAGCCATAAGTGAATTGCTAATAGTCACACTCATCATGTACTTGGCAGGGGTTCTACTTGGGTCTAGGTCTTTGAATCCTGCTTTTTATCCCAACTATGTGACCAATAAATCTTCCACATGTCAGAGAGTTGTTCCAGCAGCAAGTTCTGGACCCCCATGCCTTCCTTACAGAGGGTTTTCCTCATCTCAGTCAGTGCTCCATTCTGAGATAGCGTTTATAGAAAAGGAGAAGGCATTGAGGCAATATTCATAGCAGAAGCATGAACTTGGAAGTGCTTTACAAGCATTGGGACATGGTAGACTGATGCTGGCTCTTAATGCATGGCATTCTGGCCTGCTAGGAAGGACATAGGTGCATGTGATGAACCTAATAGAAAGAGGTCCTGTAGGGATTTAAGACTCACTTTCTCATCCTGTTCTTCTCTGGCTCTTTTAATTCCTCTTTGACAAACCTAATATCTGGGATTTGGGTAGCTGAAAGGGACAGACACCTGCGATTTTGAGCTACAGATTATAACTTTATAGTTCTTAGTGACTATTAGTGTGTTCAGAAGTGGAAGAGGTTGTAGGTATTTTGGGGCCTGGCAGAGCCTGAGGGAAACTGTTTCTGTGGCCACTTTTATTCTCCTCTCTCCTTTAACTAGCTATCATATTAAATTAAAATGTTTTCTTTTTATTTTTTGATAAAATGTTTCCTATTGTTTTAAGTGGTTCATTTGAATGTTTCTTGCTCTCAAAAATTCTTAATGTAATTTTTTTTACTTGTATAGTAATATTTGTATAAATGTGAAGTAAATTTATTCAATTGATTAATTTCTATGAATCACTAGTTTTCAATGAAAACATTATTCCCTTTGGGAGCTTAAGTAAACACCTAAGTACAACTCTGCAGCAATTAGCTTCCTTTTGATTATTGATAAGGCTTAAGTTAAAACTACACTGACTTACTAATTTACATTGGAGTTCTTTTTGGGATCACAGCCAGGAGAAAGAAGGTTGCTTGACCTTTCTTAGCTTCAGTTTTTTTCTCTATAAAATATAGATAAGAATATCTGTGGGACTTGCTTCACTCTATAGGTATAATACTAAAAGTGAGACAGCATCTTCAAGGTGGCTTTGTACTTCAGGTGCTATTTTAATTAGAGTTTATTAGATGCAACCACCTCATTTTTAGAGATGATAAAACCAAGGTCCCAAGAGAGAAAGCAATTTGTATAAGTAGTAAATAGTAGCATTGGGATTTGAACCCAGACTACCTGAATCCAACTTCATGTAGCTTCCAATCCATTGCAGTGTGCTTAACAATCCTATAATACATAAGTACGGATTTAAATAAAATCACAAATTGAACCCCAAAATAGATTGGACAACCAAATCTGCAAATCCTGCAGGGAAACCAATGAATTTCTTAAGTGAATCTTAAGCAAATCTTTTGACCTGCCCACGCCTTAATTTCTTCATTTATAAAATGAGGGAGATTCAAAATCCTATAATCTCTTTAATAAATTGCAGAGGATTAAAATCGATGTTATTGGAGGACGTCCATACTGCCCCCAGGAAATTTTTTTCCTTCAAATTGAACCAAATTTCTGGTAAGAAACTTGTCAGAATTTGCCCCAGAAATGGTCCAATTTGAACTATTCTAAGTACTACCTATTTTTAAACATTAACTTTAAAAAATTTCTGTTATTTTACATCTTATTTGGGCTGAGTCCCTAATCATCTAAAACTAGTCTATATCTGGGAATGACTCATTCCCTGCTTTTGATAGGGATTCTAGCCTGGAATCTCTCTTTACCTCTGTTTCCTGACATCCTTAGCTTCTTTTAACTTTTAGCTAAAAATCTCACAGGAAGACTTTCTTAATCCCCCTTAATGCTAGTATTTTCTCTTTACTGATGATCTTCATTTTCTACTATCTATATTTTATTTGTACATCATTTTTGTGCATAGTATGTCCTTATTGTACTGAGTTCCCCCAAGAACAGGGACTGTGTATATGTTTTGCTTTGTTTTGTTTGCATATCTACTGCTTAGCACAGTACTTGGTGCTTATTAAGCTTAGGTATTCAAGAGTTTTGCTGACTTTTTTGGATCATGGATTATTTCTTGGGGACTCCAGTGAAGTCTAAGTCCTTTCTCTAAATAGCATTTTGTGGAGGACATTCATAATGAAAAAGAAATGATAAAATTTCAGATAACAGATAGTGAAAATAAAGTTGTAATTTTTTTTTCTTATAACCAAGTTTACAGGTTTCCCAAAATTTTGAAATCTGTGAACCCTTTGGAAGTGTGTATGACCCAGATTAAGAACAACTACCTTAAGTATTCATGTTATAGGATGGGCAAATGATTTAACTGGATGCCTGTTGCAAATTTTTGTCAAGGTGTGAAGTTCCCAACTTAAGTGTTATCATTTTCTTGTTGTCCAATGACCTATAAGACTACATTGTCCAAAGGTACTGAAGTGTTTTACTATTTCATTTTCCAGTGGATTAAGGCAAACAGGTTAAGTGATTTGATTAGGATCACACAGCTTGTGAGTATCTGAGGTTGGATTTGAACTCCAGGCCAGGACAGGGTTTAAATGATTTTCCCATTGTCAATCATCTGGGCCTCTGTTCTATCCACTGAGACATCTAGCTGTCCCTGTCATTCATTAGTGGATACAATTGTGTTCAATTCTTCATGATCATATTTGTGATTTTCTGGGCAGAGATGCTAGAGTAATTTAATATTCCTTCTGCAACTAATTTTACAGTTGAAGAAACTGAGGCAAACAGGGTTAAGTGACACCCCTAGAGTCATAAAAACTAGTAAGTGCATGAGTTCACAAGTGAAATCAGAAAAATGAATCTTCCTAACTACTGGTCTCTATTCACTAAAACATTTACCTGCTGTTCATCATTTACTCGTAGTTGAAAAATGTCCAACTACAATATGTGGAAAAAGATAAAAAAAATTATAATGACTTTCAGGATCTTATGTTAGTAATGTACTTGAAAATGGCTAAAGTTAGTGGCCTTCTGTATGGCCTTGGAAAAAAAATTGAAATGTTTCCATAAGAATTTTTTCCTTTGATATTTTTGTTGTTGTTGTTGTTGTTGTTAACTGTGAGATCCAATGACTGGTCCTGCTAGTTTTTCTCCTTGGATGCTATTTGCAATAACCCTTCAGCTCCAGTTTTCCTAGATTCAGCTAATAAGAAAAGCAATATGAATTAACTTGCCTTGTGGGGAAGAATATGTTATGAGGCTTGATGCTGGCAACTCAATCATTATGAATCTGTAACAGTAATTCAGTGCCAGCTATCAGAGGGTGAATGTTGAAAACTCTCATTGGGTACCTTCATTCAGTTTTTTGTTTTTTGGGGTTTTGGTTTTGTGTTTTTTTTTTTTTTTTTGCAAAGAAAAGTTGAGGGAGGAGATGAAGAAAAATAATCCTCTCTTTCTGGTGGGTTGGCTAAGTTTGTATTGTTGAATCTTGTCCATGAGAATTGCTGAAGGTGGTCTGCTCTAAATATGGGGGTTCCCTGCCAATGGTTATTTTCAGTTGTTTCAATTACAGTTGTCTTCTTGGGTAACCGCTGTCCTGTCATGTAAATACAGACTGGATCACAACAGTCAAACTGTTGGAGCCAAATTGGGATAGGGGAAGAAAGGGAGGATCAGAGGATGGGAGTGGAGGCAGCCCTTTCCCATTTCCCATCATTCTGGGATTCTTTCCTTCTCCACAGATCCATGGGAGTGATGAGGGCTTTAAATCTAAGCAGTAGCAGGAAGTTTAACTTGGAAGAGGCAGCCCTAGGGACAGGGTGGTAGTTAGACTTTTAAAAAATTGTCTCTGAGGGGAAATATGAACACAACTAATGCTGAGGTTGCCTTGTGCTGCACTATGCTTACTGGCTTGATTGGTTTAAATCTTGGTCTAGCCGCTAAGCTTGAAAATTAAATTGTCCTTATGTTCTGTTATATTGAAGGAAGGTAAGGAGTTTGCTAATATCACATTCTTTTTTCTTCCCTGATGTCTTTTGGTGTCTTGTCTACAGAGAAGCTTTTTTTTTTTTTTTTCCCTTGTATTTGCTAGCTTTAAAAGGGGCTCCTTCCTGAAGCCAAAGGATGCCTTTAACACTATCTAAGTATTTTTTCCTTAAAAACCTTCCTTAGTTCTTCCTTTAGAACTTTAGTCTCATCATAGCATGGGAAAGGTTTCCAAAGACTTGTAGAAGAGGGTAAGCTCTACTGAGTCCTACCAAGCTAGAAAGGCTTGATGGATATACCTTTTTAGAACCAGCTTTGATCAGTTTAAGGATGCCCTTTAACAGGTTGGTGATGAATTTTTCAGCCATAGGAATTTTCAAGGGTCATTTCACTACTTAGATAATGATGAGCAAGTCACTTAACCCACCTATAACTCAATACCTAACCTCTTAAAACAAAAAGTTTGGAACTAAGTGGCTTTTGAAGATCCTCTAGTTGTATAACATTGATCCATCAACCAGCTAGTGAGTTGCAGAAGTTTGCATTAGTGTAGACACTACTTAACCATCCACACTAATGAAATCCTAAATTCAGGAATTATTGAAGAAGTAAATTACTTGAAAATAAAAGAATTTCCCTTACCTAGAATGCTACCCTAAAGAGACTCTACATGTATAAGCTATTAGTATACTACATCTTGTAATGGGTTAGTGACTTCAGTTCTTTTCCCCTTCCTCATATTATAGAATTTTAACAAGACTGTGGAAAGAAGTGGGGGGAGGGGAAAATGGGAGGAGGAGATGATCTGAAAAGTTAATTTGACCAGAATTAAACCTATATTTGGTTTAACATTACTCTTAATACTCCTAAAGTCAGGCTTTGTATTTAAAATTGTCCTTTCAAGGTTAGAAATGGAAACAATTTTACTCTCTGGTCAACAATATTCATTCCTGGGACAATCGGGTTACTCAACACCCACACCCTGAAGTTTCACTGGTTTGGGGTGATTGTTTTATAATTCTTCTCATCTCTATGAGCTCCCAGCCTACCTATAATCACTTTATCTTCTGAGTTATGATTGTTCTAAGCCAGAAGTTGCGAACTATCATGCAGAATTTCAGGTTTTTATTTCTGAAAAGTTCCCTCTTATCTGTAGTCTAGAGCTACCAAAATCTCTACTGGGCCTTCTGAAAGAGGAACAGAGAAAGGAAAAAAATCCCAGAATTATACTTCAGGAAAATTTGTCTTAAAGGGAAAAAAAATATCTGGTTTTATTCATTTAATTAAGATTTACATTTGAATGTGATAGAAACTTAAATGTTGAAGGCTGACAATAAATATTTGTTGACTTAACTTTTCTGATAAATCACCATAATAAACTACATTGAGAGCATTTTACAAATCACTTTCCATACAATAATTTTATGAGGTAAATCACTCCAGTATTATCTACATTTTAGAGATAGGGAAATTGAGGTTGGAAACGTTCATGGTGAAAAAGTTAGCAAACCTTGTGCCTTGTTCAAAGATTTGAACCTGAGTCTTTTAACTCTGAGGTTACTGCTCTTTCAGTTCAATCACCTTCTTGGGTAATCATAGTCATGTTAGGTAAATTCAGGGTGAATCACATCAATCAAGCACTTGGAGCTAAATTGGGCTGGGGGTAGGACCCCACTGGCTGTGCACAGCCTAATACAAAAAGGAGTCATTTGGACTTTATGAGGAAAGGAGATATTGAGTGGTCTCTGTTATATTGCTTAGATTTAGGAAGTATTTTTTTAGTGTTCTAAAAATAGATGTGTTTATATCTCATGGGGCAATGAAACCAGGGTCAATCAACTTCTTGGCTAGAACCAGAGGGTTTAAAAAAACTGTTAGAATAGATCAGTGTAGTTCAGAGGGGGTTACTAACATTGAACAAGAACAATGAAAGGGTCCTAATGGGATTTATCAGTAAGAAGTACCATTCTTCTGTGATAAAATTCTGGCAGAGATGGTCAGTTCCTGATTGGTTAGAAACCTTCATGGTATTCAGGGATGGGGAGGTGTCTTGGGAATTATAAATGTGTCCGGAGCTGTGGTTGCTTCATGGATTCCACAAGAACATTTCATTTCCGAAGCTTCCTTGCTATGGGGAAACCCGGGATAGTCAGCTCCCAAATCATTGCTTTGCTCATTGCCCTGGATGATTTGTTTCATTGCCATTCCTGTTGCACAAGTGAGATTATCATCCTGATGTTCATAAGAGACAGAAAGGGAGACAGGGCCTTAGATAATTATCCTTGAAGCATTTTTTTTATGCTTCTATTATCAGTAGACACTTGGACCCTGTTGAGTGACTCAAAATTAAAGAATAATTGATGAGACAGTACATAGAATAAAAATGCAGAGTAGGTGGTATTTAATATTGCAATGATGGCATTTTGGGGGAGGAGGATGGCCTCCTGGAGGAGATGGCACTTGAGTCTTGCCCAGTGATTTCAAAGATTTTGACTTGGGAGGGAGAACATTCCAGGCATGGTATTGGGGCAGAGAAGGATGGATGATAGTATAGTAGTTTCCCCAAAGGATAGCTTATCTCTTCTGCTACTTCAGCATTTTCAGTTTGTCCCTCTGTGACCTTAATCACCTGAGGTGGATTTGGCAACTCCTGGATGATTGACATTTAGCCAGACTCATTACAGAGGGACATTTTTTTAGTGGTTCGATTTTGCCTTAGGGAGGGAACTGCCTTTCCTGAGGTAGAATGTAGAGGGAGGAACAGGTGGAAGGGTTGTTAGCTAATGACAGACAACTTATTTGTGGCAAGTGGCTGTGAGGTCCACATTGGCTAAATACTTGTCTTCATACCAGCCAGGTCCTCCAGGTTAGTGTACATATTGAGGTTTGGGGGAGGACCCCACATTATTTTCATATTGAAGTTCAGGCAGGTCCCAGCATGAGGAAACCAATGTGCCAATAGTCAATCCAGTGTGATGCTCTTGGGCCCTGGGAGATCTGTCAACAAAATTGTCGCCATGGTCAAAGGGCTTTTCTGATAGAGACATCCAAAGAGCTTTTTTTGGTGTGTGTATGATGGGAACCTAAATGGTTTGATATTTGTCAGAGAGTCTGTCCTCACAACCATAAGGGGAAGTTTACCAAGGCTAAGTATGGCAAATACATCTAGTTTTTTCTCCACCTTTTTTTAAAGTAATTCTATGGATCAGAAGGTTTGTGAGAATTGGAAGATGTCCCTGTCCTGTGCCATCTTTCCTATCTCTTTGAAGATCAGTATAACTTTTAGAGAATAAGAAATTTCCTGTTTGTTGTTTTTGTTTGTTTTTGTTTTTACTATCTAGATTTGAGATCCGCAGCTTCTTGTGAAACATAGTATTTGAAAGAAGAAACCTAAGCCTTTGTTCTATTTGCAAATGTGAGAGTACCACGTTGAAGTCAGGAAGGAGTATTCAATGGCTTTGAGATATAGGATCACTTGAAATGCATTATGAATTTTTCTGAGGGCAGCCAGGCTCAGTGGATAGAACACCAGCCCTGAAGTCAGGAGGACATGAGTTCAAATATGACCTCAGATACTTACTACTTTCTAGCTGTTTGATCCTGGGCAAGTCACTTAATCCAACTGCCTCAACAAAAAAAAGAATTTCTAATATGTTTCAAGGCAAATAATTTTTAAGAATAATCAGGCCCCACACTAGTGGTATATATGGTAAACTCCAGCTAAAGGATAAATGGTCTTTCACATTATTGCTTTCATTCAAAATAATTTGGAAGTCATTTCTTAATGGGTTAGAAATAAAATCCCCCCCCCCCCCCCCCAGGCTCCTCTGTAGTTATCTAACAACTCCTTTTGGAATGGCGGACTTGTTTGATCCTACTTTATGTATATTCAAAGGGTGTTATTTATCTGCAAAGTGAACTTGCACTGGAAGGTTGAATTTGTTTATGATGGAAAGTGAGTTATTCATGATTTATGCATGACAAATAACCAACCTAACTCCTCCTCCACAGGAAAAAACATATCTAAAAAAGGTTTTTTGTGTTTGTTCTTGATTTTTCCTTTTGTTCATCACAGACAATAAGAATTCATATTTTAAAGGGATTAAATTAATTAATAAATACTAAAAATCTAAAAAACTCTAAATGAAAAAACTAAAACCAAGAGTAAACAGGTTGAAATCTCCAACATTTGGTCTGCTTCTAGAGTTATGGATGCTTTCAGTGAGCATAAACAGGATTCAATTAGAAAATACAATTATACTGTACCTGTCCAATAATACCCTGAATAGTAATTTTGAAAGAAATGATAGCAACCTATCCAGAGACTGTTTCTATCTGAACTCTACTAAAAATAAGATTTGAATGAGAAAAATAAAAGTGTGCTACCAAAATCTTTTAGTGGTTTAATAGAGTTTTGGGATATCCCCTATAGTACTCCAAAGTAGGCCAAGTTACAGTGGATCATTTCATACCCACTTGTTAATTTTAACTTTTGTTAAGTCTCTTTTTTCAGATGAAGGCTCAGAAACTTAGTTTAAGTGATTTGCTTATCACTTAGCAAGATTTAACCCCAAATTTCTGACTATAGTTCTAAATATCAGTTCCTTCCACCTTGATGCTTCCACAAATGCTAATAAACTACTTTCTTTGGGACAAAGTTGCCAAAACCTGGTGATCCTCATAATATGATTAGAGTTTGGTCATCTGAGGAAATTATGATGTCAGGCATATTTTCCTCTCATAAGTATTAAATGTGAAATTTGTGTGTATATATATATATATATATATATATATATATGTATATATATATATATATATATATATATATATACCAGAATGATATTAAAATCATTTTATATAAAAGCAAAATTCATTTTTCTCTTCTTTGCATCATTTCCACCTGTACACTTAATCCTCAACATGAGAGGTTATATTGATTAGCAGAAGCTTTTTAGCACACAATATTCTTCTCTAATATTGAATCAAAAACAAATTAGGTGGCTCAGCGGATAGATCACTAAATCTGGAGTTAGGAAGACCTGAATTCAAATGGAGTCACAAATATTTGACTCTGGGCAAATCACTTAAGCTATTTGTCTCAGTTTCCTCCCAAGATAGTGCTTAGCAGTAGTAAGCACTGTATAAATAATTGCTGTTACTTCTTTGCGTAAGGCTAAAATCCTCAAGAATTCTATCTTAGGAATTAGAGCTTGGAAAGTGACCTGTAACTAGCTTTGTGAAGATGAAATTGTTTAGTTGTTTTTATGAGCACTTTTGGAGCTTCACTATGGATTGTTTATATTGAATATCTTAGTAGATACTTATCCTTTCCCTACTCCTAATCTAAGCAGGAATCAATTAGTTGTGCTACTGTGTCTAGCATGTAAGAAAAAGACCAAAAAAAAAAAAAAAAAAAAAAAAAAGGAAAAGAAAAAAGAAAAATTCTGGTTGAATCTAATAGGTTTTCATTTTTTTATTTCTTCCCAGTTCATAAGCCTCCCACTTCTGTTGTGGCAAAGAAATTGCAATCTGATCTTACTTTGGCTTTGATCATTGTGTCCATTTTCATTAGCAGTTATATAGAACTAGCTTTATTTCAAATTGGGGAATTCCCATTTTTGTTTGTCCCTTTTTCTCCTAGTGGACCTTGATGTTAGAGAGATGATACCATTTCTTTTTTTTTTTTTTATTATATATATATATATATATATATATATATATATATATATATATATATATATATTTTATAATATTATCCCTTGTATTCATTTTTCCAAATTACCCCCCCTCCCTCTATTCCCTCCCCCCGACGACAGGCAATACCATACATTTTACATGTGTTACAATATAGTCTAGGTACAATACATGTGTGTGAATATCATTTTCTTGTTGCACAATAAACATTAGAATCCGAAGGTACATGCAACCTGGGCAGACAGATATTAGTGCTAACAATTTACATTCCCCTTCCTGTGTTTCTTCTCTGGGTGTAGCTACCTCTGTCCATCATTGATCAACTGGAAGTGAGTTGGCTCTTCTTTATGTTGAAGATTTCCACTTCCATCAGAATACATCCTCATACAGTATTGTTGTTGAAGTGTACAGTGATCTTCTGGTTCTGCTCATTTCACTCAGCATCAGTTGATTTAAGTCTCTCCAGGCCTCTCTGTATTCCTCCTGCTGGTCATTTCTTACCGAGCAATAATATTCCATAACCTTCATATACCACAATTTACCCAATCATTCTCCAACTGATGGACATCCATTCATCTTCCAGTTTCTAGCTACAACAAAAAGAGCTGCCACAAACATTTTGGCACATATATGTCTCTTTCCGCTCTTTAGTATTTCTTTGGGATATAATCCCAGTAGTAGCGCTGCTGGGTCAAAGGGTATGCACAGCTTGACAACCTCCTGGGCATAATTCCAGATTGCTCTCCAGAATGGCTGGATTCTTTCACAACTCCACCAGCAATGTACCAGTGTCCCAATTTCCCCACATCCCCTCCAACATTTGTCATTAGATGATACCATTTCTTACAAATGAATTGGATTGAAGTGCAGGAGGGCTGTGCAAAGTCATCAGTCTTAGTTTCTCCTCTGGAGCCATCTGGGTCCAGTGGCAAGATATAGAGCAGACTGACTGGATACAATAGGAGACCTTGACCTTAAGATTTTTTCCCTGGTCTTAGTTTGTCTGAGGTAATGCCCATTCAGTGGCTAAGCCAGAAAAAAAGGCAAAAAATGGCCTTTTTTACCTATTTCTCCTCCTGTCTCCACCCCCCCCCCCCAAAAAAAAAAAAAAAAAAAGTCTGGGAGTAGACAATTCTGGCCAGAAATTTACAGCGTTTGCATGCTAAATGTATATTAGGTTTTCATTTAAAAAAATAGATTACCACCTCTAATATCTACTTTATTATTATAATATATTATATTATAATATCTATTTATTATTATCTACTGTGTTAAGTAAGGAAAGTGCTTTATTTACATTATCTTGTCACTGATTTCTCCCTAGTCCTGTAAACAAACAATTGCTATTTACATTCAATTTGCACCATCAGAATCCAAACAGTGACCTAGTATTCAATTTTTCCTTCTTCTTCCCCCTCTGTTAACATACACGACATAGAGACACAGTGGGAGAAGATCATCTTGGGGTACACATTGTACTAAATTTATATATACATCCTTTTGACTTCTCTGTATTGCATTGTCTTCCATCTACAAATGGAGATAATTTTACTTGTCAACTGCCTACCTGAAAAAAGGTGCTATTAGGAGTAATGAGATAATGTTTGCAAATTACTAGAAGCTTGGAAGAAGAAAGAGTTCATGTGTATATGAAGTATCATTAAAACTAACAGTAATTAACAGGTTTGTTTTGTCTGTCTTTCCTTCTGCCTCGAATTGAAAATGAAAAAGCAGAATTTAACTTCAGGATTAACTTTATTAGAGAACTTCTCTAATTGTTGCTCCTTTAATCTGCTGACCCTGTAATTCTCACTCTTTCTGTCCCCATCCCAACATTTCTTTATTGGAAGATAATGGCAACCTTGTCAGAGCTCTACTGAGCAGGATTCAATATGAATGGCTAAGAGCTACCTGGAGAAGAGTAAAAAATCTGGGAATAATGAATTCTATACGCTCTCTACAATGGCACATTTTGCCATGAACATTTGTTCATGATGTAATATTTGTAATTAAGATAAAACCAGAGAGCTTTTGTGAAAGTAATCAGTAAGTTATTTGTGATCACTGTCTTTACATATTACAAATTCTAAAGCACCAAAAACCAGGGTGCCCAAAGAGGTAACGGGATCTATCCCTTTTCCATCACATAAAATTATCAGAGGCAAAATTGGAGCTATCAAAAATTAACCAACACCAATCAAAATTAATTAACTGCAACTATTTGATGTTTAGCACTGTATTAAGTACAGGGTATACAAAAGCAGGAATTAAGTGATTCCTTTCTTTTAGGGGCTTAATGTTCAGGGGTAGGTAGACAGATGTTTAACAGTCAGCTTTTACATATATACATATACTGAGCACTTTATTATATATTGTGGGGGTTTTTTAATGTGAATTATGTTGGGAGAGAAAACATCAGAACAAAAGGAAAAAACTGAAACAAAAAAGGTGAAAATAGTAAGTATTGATCCATATTCAATCTCCATAGGTCGCTCACTCTGGATGCGGATATTTTCCACCCAAAGTTTATTAAGATTGCCTTGGATCATTGAATTGCTGAGACAACCAAATCTATCATAGCTGATCATTGCAAAATCTTGTGTATTGCATACAATGTTTTCCTGGTTAATGCTTGCTTCACTCAGCATCAGTTCAATGTAAATCTTTCTAGGTTTTTCTAAAATCATGATGTTCATCATTTTTTATAGAGCAATAGTATTTCATTACTTTCATATGCCATAACTTATGCAGCCAATATTCCAGCTTATAAGAATGGAGTACCTATCACCACCTGCAAAGGGAAACCATAGATTCATACAAAATCAAGGTGAGATAATTTGAAGGAAAAGATACTAGAAGACTGGAAAATCAGAAAAGGTAGAAAATGGTCCTTGAACTAGGTCTTCAAGGAAACTTCTCAGAAGTAAATATATACATTTCAGGTCTGGGGTACAGCTATTTCAACAGTCTGGAAATGGGAAACTCCCAACAAACTAACTTCTAATCCCAGTTTCTCTAGCTACCACAGTTGTCTTTCCAAATAACTGGCAGAAACTTAATGGAATTTCTTCCTGGTGCTAATTCTCCACTCTAATCAGAAATCTGCAGTTTCTCTGACTTGATAAAACTCTACACTTGGCTTTGGAAGAAGGGAGTGTCCTACTTGTAAAAGTGAATTCCACCTCCCAAATGGAGATTTTGAGTTATTTTTGATAGTTGCTTATCAAACAAATTAATACCTATCAGGCAAGAATGCTAAAATCAAAGATTGGGGATGGGATATTATTAGCAATGATATTTGTATGTAGTGGACAGAATGTGAATGAATGCTTCTGGGGTGGGCTGAGAAGTAGCAGGATTTTAAAGGAAGAGGCACTAGAGTATGTGAGCCTTGCATAAAGTTGTGTGTGATTTAGTATTGCTGTCTTCCTTCTGTGATAGATGAGAATGGCTGCTTGGGTGGGAGAATATTTTTATTTCTTTGGTTTGCAAAGAAAAAAAGGACCACTTTAAATAGCCATAAATATAAGTTAGAAGTTAAGAATCTGCAAATCATTGTAGAAGAACCATTTCTTTTAAAAGGAGTGATTTGCACTTGGATAGTTGAATTCCACGCCACTTAGCTCTTTTACTCTGTCTTGTGATGGCAAGGGTATTTTCCTCAGAGATTTTGACTTGGAAGATTCTAACTTCCCATATGCCTTTAATGCATCCTGAATTGAGTGGATGATTCCTCACTCCTGCTTCCCCTCTCTCTGGTACTACAGCCCTCTTCCCCATATATATTGTAAAGGCTGACCTTGATAAAACCATCTCTAGTGGCCAAGAGAGTAGAAGGTCTATGAAAACTCAGAGGAATGCTTGCAGAAACAAATGACTGGTTTCAACCTCCACAAAGGAATTCCTTGTGATTCATAGCAGAGATGAACACAAAAGTTGAAACAGAGCAATAGAATTAGAAGCAAATCTCACGAACCATTTGGTGGTGCTCTTGAATTTCTTTGTGGGTGGTGACTAGGCAGTGTTTATTTAAAGGAATAGGGGGAGTCACTCACAAGAACTAGTCAACTTGTCCAGAATTTTTTGGAATTGGTAG
This sequence comes from Sminthopsis crassicaudata, assembly GCF_048593235.1. Lineage (NCBI taxonomy): Eukaryota > Metazoa > Chordata > Mammalia > Dasyuromorphia > Dasyuridae > Sminthopsis > Sminthopsis crassicaudata. The sequence continues at coordinate 190,109,901 of NC_133617.1, forward strand.
TCAGTCACCAGGAATTACAATTTGTGGCCACAACAAAATGGCAAAATCGATAGAGTGTGGGGCCTAGAATCAGAAAGATCTGAGTTAAATCTAGCCTTAGCCATTTTGGGGTCCTGGCCAACTCATTTAACTGACTTGTGTTCAACTAAAAAGTGGGGATGTAATATCTCCTACAACACAGTAGTTATTGTGATGTTCAAATGAAATAATACTTGTAGAGATCTTAGTAAAGAGTCTGTCGTGTCGTTGTTGATGGTGGTAGTATTTTTATTTGTGCCCAGTTTTTTGCAACTCCCATTTGGAGTTCTCTTGGCAAAGACACTGCCCTTTCCTCCTCCAGTACATATGTGGAAACTGAGGTAAAGAGGATTAAGTGTCTGAGGCCACATTTGAACTCAGGAAGATGAGTCCTTATGACTTTAGGCCCTGTACCCTATCTGCTGCATTACCTAGCTCCCCGGCTTATTATGGTAGGTGCCTAATAAATGCTTATTCTACTCCCTCCTCTTTTGATTATGTGACATGTGTTTTTATGATCATTTGTTTTGTATATTCTGTCATAAACCCATTCACAGAGGGATCAGGCTGTTCAGATTATAAAAATGCTATGATTATGAGTCATCTTTCATAACTTGGAAAGGTGAGGGTGGAAAATGCTGCTAATGATCCTATTTTTATAAAGAACTTGGGGGAGTGTAGAAGGCCATAGAATTAGCAAGAGTTTGCATGCTAACTGTACATTAGATTGTTGTAAAATAATAATAATAATACATTGCCATCTATAATACCAACTATTTTAAGGAAAGTGTTTTATTTACATTATCTTGTCACTGATTTCCCCCAGTCCTATAAAGCAAGTGATATTGTTATTTCCATTTTGCAAATGTAAGGCCCTAGTTGGTGAAGAGGAGCCAGGATTTTGGGTCTTTTCAAAGTCGACATTGAGGAAAAACCATCATATCTCCCCAGTATCACTCTCAAGAGCCAGGTTATTTATTGGACTAAATGGATTTCATTGTTCAGTTATTTTGACCCTTCTGGACTCCATTTGGGATTTTCTTGGCAAAGATACTGGGGTGACTTGTCATTTATTTTCTAGCTCACTTTATAATACAGTGAGCAAATTGAGGTAACCTGGGTTAAATGACTTGCCCAGGATTGGATAAGTAGTAACTGTCTGAGAGTGCATTTAAACTCAGGAAAATAAGTCTTCCAGATTTGGGGCCATTTACCTGCTCAAATGGGATAACAGGTATTTTTGTGAAAAGTGGACCCAGAAAAACATCAAGACAGCTTTCATAGTTGGTAAAGGTGATGTTATTCTCTGTTATCTAAAGAAAATAGAAAATTTTAAGTTATTCAGGAGTTGTGAGGAAGAAAGATAATGCAACAATATCAGAATTTAAATGCAGGTTTCCTAAAATGCTCTAGAAGGAAAAAGCCAGTATCTTTTCAACCTGTCATTTTGAAATTACATGGGCTTCCTTACTTAATTTCAGAATTGGTTTTAAAGTTGTGAATCATATATTCTTTGGACAGACATTAGATATCTCATTTGTACTAAGAACCATGACCCAACTTCTACTCTCAAGGAACTTAAGTCACATGGGGAAATATGGCATGTAAACAAACAGGTTTAATACATTATACATAACACATAATACATGGCATAGCATCATGTCCCTGATGTCATGGTTCTCTTTGAGAATGAAGGACAAATAGAAAACACATGAGACATAATTTCCTCACCAGTTGCTCTCTAGAAAAGTGTCAATGGCCTGTGGCACTGGACCCTAGCTACTGTGGAGCACTGTTGAGTATTGATTCTGGTTCTTGATGTTTCATCCTTTGGCTCTGGGATTTGTGATAAGACCATGACTCATGCAATATTTTTTTAAGTGAAGTCATATGGCAAGGAAAGAAGGCTTACTCCAGGAAGTTGCATGGGTGACCTACTCCTCTTTGCGTATGACTCTGCCTTGAGTTATGAAATACCTAACATGGCATCCCCCAGACTCAGATAGGGTGGGGTCAGGTATGGGGTAAGAAAGGTAAGAACAACTTGGTATTCATCTGCCCACAGCCACTCTTTATTCTTTTTAACTTCTTTTTTTTTTTTTTTTTTTTTTTTCCCTACTCTATCATCTTGTGATTTTTTAAAATTATGAAACAATTTGTAAAAATGGTCACTTGGGACCAGGAGTACTCTAGAGTCATCTCATTTAACTCAATTATTTAAATTTTCAGTATGAAAATTTAATTCCTTAAATGTCAGGGGTATCCACTTTTGGATTTAGAAGTCAATCCAGGCATTTCTTATCAACAAGTCTCACTGTCTTTCTGCCTACAACTTTTCTTTGAGGATATTCAAGTAATAAATGTAAGTTCTTATTATTATAATTAATATTTTCTATCTCATCCAATCTAATAAATAGATGAGGAAACTGAGTAATTGATTATCTGGAGATCACACAATTAAGATGTAGCAAAGCTAGGGCTCAAACTCAGATCTTTGATAGTATAGCCCAGTCACTGTTTTTGCCCCTACATTGGAAGATAGAATTGTTCTTAGTTAGGGGGTTCTTGAACACCCTCATTTACTTTGTAATATTATGTAATTTATTTAATGGTTTTAAAAATATTTTAAGAAACCTGGTTTCACAAGACTGCTAGAGGGGTCCATGATTGAACATGTCACAAAGGCACCCATAGTTGGTAAGGTATACTGGTGAACAAGGTCTAAATTACTGAGAGTCAGCATCTTTAACAAAAATGCCCTTTTTATATATTCTGTCCAGATCAAGACCATCCATCCTCAAAGCTGAATTTTCCACTACACTGCAGCAAATCCCAGTCCTCTAGGGCCATCTGGCTCTGGAAGTAGTTAAGTCTCATGGACTATGTCTAACAGTCTAACAATAGTTTCTGTTGCCTATTTCTGTAGAGAACCTTTTGGATTGAATGCCCTAAAGCAGTATGTTCTCCTTTTTGGTGACCTCACTAGTTTTCTTTTAGTTCTTCTATAGCAAGTCTTCCTCAATGCTTCTTAATTCTAATTCCTTTCCTCTGATTATTTCCTATTTGTCTTGTATACAGGTTGCTTCATATATATATATATATATATATATATATATATATATATATATATATATATATATATATACATACACACACATATATATGTATGTATGTTTTTTGTCTCCCTCATAAGTTTTTTGATAGCAAATATTGTCTCTTGCCTTTTTGTTATGCCCAAAGCTTAGCATGGTACAAAAGGCATTTTATTATTGTTATTGAGTTGTTTTAGTCATATCTCTCTCTTCTATATCTCCATTTAGAGTTGTCTTGGCAAAAATACTGGAGTGGTTTGCCATATCATTCTAAAGCCCATTTTACAGATGAGGAAACTGAGGCAAACAGGGTTAAGTGGCTTGTCTAGTATTTCACCGCTAATAAGTGTCTGAGGCCATATTTGAACTCAGGAAGACTTCCTGATTTCAGGCCCAGCACTTTATTCACTATACCATCTAGCTGCCCAGAATTAGTCATATACTTAGTGCTTAATAAATACAGATTAACTAGTTGATTAGGAATCTCTGTCCCCAGATAGATAAGAATATTAGAAAGTTGACTGGTTTTATTAATTCAAGAATCATAGATCAAGAGAATTTCAGATTTGAAAGGACCATAATCATCTCGTTATGTGCATACCTCAATAAAGCAGTATCTCCCCAGTATCTCTAGTAGGTTCAGCCTCTGCCTGAAGAGTGGTATCATGAACAACAAGCTAGGTTTGGAGTTAGAAAAGCTAACTTTCTGCCTTGGTAGCTGTGTGATCCTCTGTCTCAAGTTTCCTTACCTGTAAAATGGCCTTCCACATCTACAACTTTGATCCCAAGTCTGATCAGAAATGTATTTATAGATATCTTTATCTCTATTTGTATATATCTTTTTTGTATATCTGTATCTCTTATTCTAGGTCATGATTTATTCCCAATCAATGCAAGGATCCTAGGCTCAATTCCTCTTTCAGTCTGAGGTAGCTTTTGCATTTCTTAACAAGACCAGTTTCTGTAGTTTGTGTAGCTTTTTAATATCTTTATCCATTACAAAGTAAAGTCTTCTTGGGAAAGAGTTATCCAGCATAGCTTCCTTACTGTTTACCCGTTACAGACTACAACTATATCTTAACCTAGCCCAGAAATTATTTTTAGTTTGGTAGGTTGTTTTTTTAATGGCCCATAATTCATGTTTTCTCTGACTCAATGATATCCAATTCTAAAAGTTACTCTTTGATCCTCGGGAGAATTGCTATTACATTATTTCTTTCAAGTTTACCTAACCATACTTTTCAATATCACACTGACATTTGTATTGTAAAATATAGACTGCATATGGGCATTTAAATTTTCTCCCCCTAGATTTGTGTTTTTAACAGGTTAAGTTTGTTATCAGATGAGAATAAATATTTTAAGTGTAGTCCAGGTGTGTAGGTTTTGGCTTAACTATAATAAAAGAGAGGCTAGAAAGGTATTTGGTTTTTAGTTCACATGCCATTTTCTCTACTATGTCTTTTTTGGTGCTACCAACTGCTAAAAGCTTCACTAGTCAGATTACCTCCCATTTATTTATTCCATTCCATCTATAAAAACATACTGATTTATTTATGTATTTATGTGTAATGTATGTGTGTGTGTATAAATTTGCCCCCATTATATTTAAATTTAATAAATATATTTAAATGTAATAGATTTATTTAGGTTGTTTTCCTTCATGAGCTTTTTGTTTGTTTTGGTTTGGTTTTTTTGGTACCTTCAGAATTTAATTCCTGGCATATAGCAAGTACTTAATATGTACTTGTTGATTGATTAATATATGAGTAATGGAGATGTTGAAGTCTAGGTGCCCTTTCATACAATTAGGCTCAAGCCTTAAATTTAAATAACTTGATTGGATGCCCTTGAAATAGAGCCTATACTTACTTTTAATAAAACTCTTACAAATATTATCAGTCTTATTCACAACTGTTTGTGAGCAGGCCCTTTGGGTGAACAAGGCCGAGCAGATGTTTAGAAACAGGTACCAATTTTGGAATGCCCCTTAAGGCATTCACATGGCAGTTTATTGTAGCAGCAGTGAACCCAGGATCTGGATGAGGATACTGAGGAAGTACTTTTATACTGCTTTGCTAGCCACTGTTCTCAGCCCCTCAAAAAAATCAAACAAAACACAATCCCCTCTACCCCCAAAGTCATACCACACAGCAGCTCTGGTATACTGTGGCCCCATCAAAGAATCCCCATCCTGCTCCTACAAGTTTCCGCTTGTACCAAGTGCCTGTCTGTCACCACCCACTGCTGCCTGGCCCTTGCTCCTGGGAAACTCCCCAAAGCATGAAGGACTAGAGTCAAAGGGCCCACTCTCTTCACACTCATTTTTCAGACATAAGGATTGTGGGAGATTGTATCACCAAGAAGTGATCTCACATACTTAAATACCTAGGCACAGTGGGGCAGAGGTAATGATAGCCTGCAAACAGTAATTCCCATCTCTGTTCCCCTTTTGGCTTTAATCCAGATCTTTAATGTTACTTTTACATATGGGATTTTGAGGGGAGCAGGGAATGAAGAGGCTGATAAAATGAAATGAGTGATGTAAAGCTGGAGTCATTGAACAACTGGTTTGAATCTTTCTCCCTTCCTCCCCACTCTTGCTCCCACCCTCCCTCCTTTCCTCCTTTTTTTCTTCCTTTCTCCTTTTCTTCTTTTATCCCTCTCGTTTTTTCCCTGACTTTTTCCTTTCCTCCTTATGTTCTCGTTTTCCTTCTATTATTTTCCCTCACTCATATTTTACTTTTCTTTTTTCTGTTTTCCATCTTCCCCCTTTCTCTTTTCTTGCTTTTTTCTTTCTTTTATTGAAGAGTTTGACACTATCCCCCACTTTTACCTGCCACTTCTCAACATAATGAAGTTAGCTTTCTTTTGTTATTCTTTGATCCTACCATTGAATTAAGTTCTTTTGGAAGCTGAAGATGCAAGTCCTAGTGCTGTTCTGTAGAAATTATGCAAGATGAGCCTGTTTTCATAGTGGGCTGTCTCAGAGGAATCCTGCTGACCAGATTTGCCTGAGATCTTTTTGATATATACGCAAAGTGCTTGAAAGATGGATGCCCTCTTGGAATTGTGGTTGGTTGTATGGCTTGTGGCCTAGGTTGTACAGTGAACCTACCTCCTAGGATTCATTACAGACCCCCATGCTTGCCTTGTATTAACAAGTTCTATGGGTAATTAACATTCATTAAGTGCCAGAAGCAAAGGCAGAACTCTTGAGAGGTGTGGTCATGATGTTGAAAAACAGGACCTTAAAAGGGGCAGCGGAACTCGAGCTTTGGAGAGTACCTTTCAAGTGGAAGTGTTTCATTGAACAGAAATGTGCTCCAGTTGAGGCAGGGTACATCCAGGGTCGATTTCTTTGAAGGCAGTTATGTGTTGCAGTCTACTTGTATTTATTTACCCCCAGCTGTATGGTATACCCCAATTTTTCTTCTCCCTCAGGTAAGTGTTAAAATACCAGGAGGTTTTATGTATGCTTCTTCCCACCCCCACCCCCCATTTCAGTCATGTGTTTGGCTTTAAAGTATTCCCTTTCATAGGCTGATTGTACTTTTTGCCCTTGAGCATCCTTGGTTCCTCAAGTTATTACATATGAACCAGTAACTGCAGGTCATATATTGACTAGTGAGCTATAACTCATTACCAGAACACAGGACCATTTTAATAGGTGGCTTGTTGCTACCAGTGTGTCATATTGATGGGGGTATGAGCAAATCAGGAAAAAGGAAATCAGATGATATATTGTGAACTCCTCCTTCCCCACACCTACTTCCATACACCTGGCCCTGCAGTAGAAAGAATGAAGTCTTTCTACTTCTGGGGGTTCCATTTCTCACTCTACCCAAGTGTCCTTGGACTATATTAAAATGAGAAGAGTTGATCTCTAAGATTCTTTACAGCTCAACATCCTGTATTTGAAAACTGAAATTGATTGATGAGATCTACATTTAGTCCATGAAGTAAATACTGTGAAAATTCTGGTTAAGCATCATAAATCATATGCCGATATTACCTGCATCTCCCATTTAGTTGTTGTTTCAGGTTAGTAATCCCATTTGGTAGTTTTCTTGATAAAGATATTTAAATGGTTTGCCATTTCCATTTTACAGATGAGGAAACTGAGGCAAATAAGGTTAAAGTAACTTTCCTAGGGTCAGACATCTAGGAAGTGTCCAAGTCCCAGATGTGAACTCGTGAAAATGAGTGCCCAGTTCTTATCCACTTAGACACCTTGCAGATTATGGGTTAATTGTCCAAAATAAAACTTAGTATGCTTCTCCACTGAAATTTTTTTCTCTTTCAAATTTTCCTATTTCTGTTTACATTTCTATCATCTTTTTAGTCACACAGGTTCACCATCTCAGAGTCATGTATTTGAGTCTTCTTTCTTTTTATTAAGATGTTTCAATTCTTTCATTCATTCCCTTGTCTTCATCCACACTATTCTTTTCTCTCCCCTGATTTCTTGCTAATATCAATTCATTTCCTTACTTTCAGACTCTCCATCCTCTTAATCTATCTTCCATCCGAATACAATTCTTCCTTTGCAACAACAACAACAACAAAATTCGGTTCTGCACATATATATTGTACCCAGTATGAGAATGCCTGCCATCTAGGGGAGAGGGTGGAGGGAAGAAGGGGGAAAATTCGGAACAGAAAGGAGTACAAGGGATAATGTTGTGTAAAAAAAAAAAATTACCTACGCATATGTACTGTCAAAAATGTTATAATTATAAAAATTAATTTAAAAAAAATCTATCTTCCAAATAGCTGCCAAAATAATCACCCAAAGGCAGAGATCTGACCATATCAGCTCAAGTCTCCAATAGCTCCTCATTCTTTGCTTCTAACACAAAATAAAAACTCTTTAACCTAGTATTTAAGGCCCTTCACAGCCTGTCTCCTGCTTACCTTTCTAGTCTTTTTTCGGAGATTACAAATTCTATACTCCAGCCAAACTAGACCTCTATCTGCTCTCCAAATGTATACTCTTTCCTGCTTTCATTCATTTCCCTAGGCCCTTCTTCCCTAAACCTAGAATGCATCATCTCTTTTCAGAATCCTTGTCTTTCCTCAAGGCTTATTTCATGTGCCTTCTCTTCCATGAAGCCATATTTAATTCTGCCAAGTTATTAATGCCCCCTTCTCCTCAATTACTCTTAGATTGTTGCTTATTTGTGCCCCTGTCTTGTCTCCCCTTTGTGGATAAGATATGTTACATTTTAATCTTTGGCCATAATAGGCTTTTAATAAAGGTTTTTGAAATTAAATTGAATTAATTTTGGATTTTCCTTTTCTAATAATCTCTTCTACAAACTATAAATCCTTGTTCTCATAGCTATGCTGATTCCAGATTATTCTTTTTGAATATACATTAGAACATTTTAAAGAGAATCATCTTAATAAATCAAAGAACAAGTGTATTTTATTTTGAACTTGGGTTCCCTTGATGAACCACAGGCTAAGAAAAAACATGCAAGAATAACTTCCTCCTCCCCTACCTGTTTTCAGTCTTAGAAAGCAGGCTGTTTTTATTGGGAGCATAGAAAAAGATGAATACACAGCAACTACTTAGCATTTCTTTCTTCACTGGTTCTGATAAAAACCGTCTACATCGGCATAGGATTCAAAATAGGATTTATTGTTATACTCATTTGACTTTGAAAGCAAGAAGTCCTGTAGTTAAAATCAGAGCTCTTACATTTATTACATGTATGACCGGGGTAAATCACTTAATCTCTGCAAAGCTCAATTTTCTCCAGCTGTAAATGAGGATAATAATACTAATTGTAATAACAACCTCACAGATCTCTTGTAAGAAAAGCGCAAACCAGAAAATTCTATAAAAATGTGAGTTGTTTATCTTAATAGTAATAATCATAATCATCCTGTGGAAAATATAGGTCTCCAGTTTTAAAAAGAATTTGAGTCTAGTTAAATATTCAACACTAAAATTCCATTAGATTTCCTTCCTTCCTTCTTCTTATCTTTATGATTTAGAAGGTACTTCAAGATTTTATAATACCTCAGGATTATCATTATTGAAAATTTCAAATAAACTTTTTTCCTTACCCACCTCAAATGCCATCAAGATGTCTCTTGTTCTCTCCCCTCCCCCTTGCCTTGTCCCTGGGAGGAAGAAACTATTTTTTTCATAGCATTTCTTCTTATGCTGATTGTGCATTATTCTGTATCATACCTAACCACATACATGGCAAATTGACCTCTGAAGTTATGAGCTCCAGAAAGGCAAGGAATAGTATCTTTATCCTTTGAGCTACAGCCCCTCATAGTGGGTGCTTAGGCAAATATTTATTTCAACTGGGTTTCAAGTAATTTATAGTTTTAGATTGCCATCATGCTAGATATGCTAAATAAACCATTTTTTACAGTACTTGATTAATTTCAAGGCAGGTCAATGAAGGGTATTGCAGCAAATTACACTAAGTTTCTCTTATCTTTCTTTAAAGTAAAATATCAACATTTTCAAGATTTAAACCACTAATACTTATTATACCATGTTATTTATCACCTGATAGAGGGTCAGTTGAGATTGGCCATGGCTGATTTGTGTGTTTATTTTGCTTCATTATGTTTATTTGTCACAAGAGTGGGGGGTGTCTTGGGAGAAAGGCAGGAGTAGGGACTAATGATAGAACAACACAACCCACTCCCCCCAAAAAAGAAGAGGAAAAAAGAAGGGAATGCAAAAATGTATAGAACAGGACAGAAGAAAGTTAAAAAAGAAACAAGTGAGATGGCTTTGAAACTAACATGTTGAATTTATTATGTTCTTTCAAAAAAAAATTCAACCTGTATGTAAGATTTGTGATTTCATGTACAATCTTTTCTCATCTTCCATGCATTTGGAAGTTTGTTTTCTAATTTCCAACTAGCATTTTATTTTATTCCAATTCCATGTAAAGATAATTTGAACAATTTTTTATAAGATTTTGAACTTCATATTTCTTTCCCTCCTCCCTAAGATGTTAAGCCTATGTAAATTTCATGGTTGATATTTCTTAAGTATAGAATAACAGCAACAAAATCTTTAAAAGAAAAAAAAAAATCTGGGCTCCAAGAATCATAAAATGTTAGAGTTACAAGGGTATTTGAGATCATCTTAATCTAACCTATTCATCTTATAGATCTATCATTGCAAATCTAACAGAAACTCTGATCATACAAGAGACTTAGGGGTTATGGTTGTTGATGTTTAAATTTTGGACCTCAAACAAAATGGAGATGACCTCTCTCCCCTCCCTAAGAAGAGCCTTAACAATTATGGTGGAAGGAGAGAAAATTCTCCTGGAGATCTTCATCACCATAGGGGATACACTTGGGTGGTAGCTTTACTAGTGCTTCTAGGTTATTAAAGAATTTTATTTATTTATGTTTTTCTCCCTTCTATTAGCATGGATAAGTCACAGTTGGCAGTCCCATCCACTTTTAATTACACACTGTCATTTATCACTACACTGTTGTGGATCAGGTCCTAGACTCTGATGTTATCATTGCCTGCTTTACTTATGACATTACCACCAACTCTTACTTACTCAATACTTCCAGTTGAGTCTCTGGCCAAGCTGGAGCTTGAATGAGTCCCCCCTAAAGACTCCATCTGATGAGGGAAAAGACAACTTTGCTTAGACTTGTGTTTCACATTATTCTGAGGGGTGGTGCTATACATCCTTAGCATGAAGTGGGAAAGGGAATAGCTAACTAATGTATCCAGGATCTAGATCTTCAATGCAGTTTGTTGTTGTTGTTGTTGTTGTTGTTGTTTTAATTTTTATTTTTTTAAGGATAGCAAATTCTTATAACTTCAAACACTGAAATTCAAGAGCCTTCTCTGATTTCCCATCCTTTACTATTCCTGACCTTTCAATTTGAAAATGCTAAATTTAGGCTTATGTATCAACAGACAAAATTTGAGCTCAAGTCCTCTGATTCTTTATGATTTAAAAAATTGTTTCACTACATAACATCATCAAGCATGAACATTTTACATATACTGAATAACAGAAGAGTTTAGCTTGAATTTGAAAAGAATTTTTAATTGTATTTTTTCATTGATTTAAAATTTTTTCTAAAAGGACATAAATTCAATATGTGAGTTTCAAATCTGTTCCATTTGTGTCTTTCTTCTTGAATATTCTAAAATTTTTAAAATCTTTTTTCTCATTTTTTTGGGAGGGGAAAGGAAGAAACATTTTTATCATTAACCCTCTCACCTAGTTTATTAGCATGACTCTTCTTCCATACCTCTTATAATAAACATTGTCTTTTTCCTCTGATAGTAAGATTTCAAAGTTGTTTTAATTTTCATTATTGTTGTTGTTAATTAATGGAATCATTTTTTATATGGCTGTTCATAGCTTAGATTTTTTCCTTGGGACAAATATCTTATTCATATCTTTTGACCATTTATCTATTGGAGAATGCTTTTCTTTCTTATGTATTTAAATCAGTTCCTTATACATCTTGGATAATAGACTTTATCAGAGAGTATGGCTGCAAATATTTTTTCCTAATTAACTATTTCCTTTCTAATCTTAAATGTATTGTTTTTGTTTGTGCAGAAGCCATAATAATTGTTAGCCTTTATGTAGCAGTTTAAGATTTGCAAAATGTTTTACAAATATTACCTCATGACAAAAACTTCTTGTTGTTTCAATCATGCTTGATTCTTTGTGACCCCTTTTGGGGTTTCAGTGGCAGAGATTGTGCATTTTGTCATTTATTAATCCAGTTTATTTTAAAGATGAGAAACTGAGGCAAACAGCTAAATGGCTTGCCCAGATTCATTCAGTTTGTGTCTGATGCCAGATTTGAACTCGGAGAGATGAGAATTCCTGACTCCAGGTTTGGCACTTTATCCATTGTACCATCTAGCTGTCCTAACTTATCCATATCATTTGTCCATTTGTTGAATTTGAATCAATACGTATTGTTAAAAACCAAATATGAATGATTTTGCATTATGTGGTTTTTCCGAATTATCCAAATTGTGGCTCCCCAATAATAATACATATAATTATAATTCAATTCTGTAATCTTTATGCATTATGCATAAATACATTATGCAAAGGTCCTTCCTTAAAATAACCCTGTTAAGGTATTAACTTCCTCATTTTGCAGAGGGGGAAAGGAAGGCCAGTGATCATAGCCTGGACTCAAATTTAGGCCTATTAACTATACCATCCTTTCTCTCATCTTTATATCTTATACATTCAGTGATTTGCTTGAGCTGGCTCATACCAGAGAGAGGGAGAGAATTGTTAAATTATCAGTTCAAATCTTTGGTAAATATGAAATTGCTAAACTAAAAATCAAAGCAACTTAATTTGTTGATTTCCTAGACTTGAGAATGCAAAGAAGAAATTATAATAATGTATATTAAGCTTAAAAATTTTGGTGTTTTTTTTGGAGAGCTGGTTGTTAACATTTTCCAGCACACTCCTTTATATTCCTATGCAACTAAAGCCAAGTATTGTAACACTTACTTAGAGTTGATATGGACTAAAGATGAGGGAATTTTGGAACATGAATCCTTAAAGAGGATTGTTTTTCTCTTTCGGGGCCCTTCAAACTCCACTCCCCAACCATCAGTCTTCTATGGGAGCTCACCAGCCACCACAGGTGCTCACCAACTGCAGCTCCTGCACACGTCAGGGTTTTCTCTGAAATGGTTTGAGTGGGAGGGAAAGCATGTCCCTGCACTTTTGGGGCATGTGCCGTTCAGTTGTGAGGGAATGATTTCATCCTTTCATGGTCTTGCCATGTGTCTGAGGCTTGCTTTACTGGAGACACACCTGAGGGATTTCAGTTTGTGGGGATTACTGAAGAAAAATGTTCCCCTCTAATTGTAATTTAAAAAGCACACCCGCTCACAACAACAACAAAAGTGCTTCAGTATTTCTTCCAAGACTTCCTTATTCCTTTAAAGACACAGTGTATCACTTGGGAAACTGACTATAGAAACGGGAAGCTCCTAGAGTATTTGCTTATTGATACCAGGGTTTTTGTCCTATTCTCAGAAGCTGGTAATTCTGGATACAGGCAAGCCCAGAGAGCCTAATGAATGAGCATTTCCTGTGTCCTGGAGAAGGATTAACCATTAGCCTATTGAAGAAAGAGAAACCATCCAATACAGTCTTATGTTGGAAGCACTCTGGCTCTCTTGAGCAGCGGGATTTAGGTTAATCTAAAACAAGTTTTAAGCCCAGTCATCCTCACCATCAAAATGGATGAAGCTGGTGGTTGTAGTGTTAGGCTCAAAGCTGCTCCTGCCTAATGCCTGGTAATTATTGAGTCTGGCAGGCAGATACTGTGCTGATCTATTGTCGGTAAAACTTGCTTAACTTTCCAGGAGCAAGATGTTCAGATCTCCTTCCCTCTTTCCCTACTTGTTTTCTCTTTTATTCTCTCCTTGAAAGAGGAACTAACTAGCTACATGGTACCACAAAGGGTCTAGAGTAGACATTAAATGTATTACACACAGAAATATGTATTGTAATATATACAATAGATATATAATATATGTACATATGTGTAATTATATACATACATAATGTATATCTAGCACACCCATTTTCACACATACATACATACACACACACACACACACACACACACATATGACCGATGCCTAAATCTCTCTCTCTCTCTCTCTCTCTCTCTTAGGTTTGGAGGCATACAGGTAGGAGGGAAATAAGTCCTTTCCTACTTTACGGTCTGTGGGGATGAATGGTAGGACAGCAAAGTAGAGAGGTATATCGCTCACAGAAAAAGAAAAAGAGAATGTTTTCCACTGTGTATTTGCAGGTAGCTGATTGTAAGGGCCAATACCTGCTCTTTCCATGAAAGTTAATGTGGATCGGGGAGTGGAAGTATTACTAGAAATAGCCAAAGATAAAAACATACTTTTTCTCAGGTGTGGGATACAGAGGGAGCCTGGATGTGACAAGGGATGTGGTTGAAGCATGTTACTGGGCAAAGATTTATTGTAATAACTCCTAATGTTTACAGAGGGTTTTAAAATCTTGAATCTTGGGACTCTGCTGCCTTGTCAATCATTCAGAGGTACCATTAGAAAAAAAATCAAGGAGAGGAAAGACATAGTAAAGAACAAGAGTTGATGGTTGGCTAACCCTTGACTCTATAGCAGGGGAGTGAAAGGAAGAAAGACTTAGAATGACCCCCTTTCAGATGCAGGAAGGACATGAATGATGATTTGCCATTCTATAGGTAAGTTGTTCTCTGGATTGTTTGATGTCACATCAGTGACATCAGGGAAACATCAAATCCAGTTTGGAGTAGTACTCAGAAGTTTTTTGAGGTACGACTTAACAGTGATTCTTACAACTTGTTTACCTGTTTAATTATATCCCGAAGAACAATGGACTAAAACTTATTGGGAAACTCTGGATCTGTTAGGCAAGACCTATGTCTAACTGCTGAGTCTATCTGAAGGGGCAAAGAGGAAGACAGAATTAAAGGAGAAAAAAGTATAGTCCAGGTTCTTGACAAGAATAATAATATGTCTCTCATGAAATCTGAAGCAAAATCTTGGGAAATTGATTACAATTGATAGAAAAAGTGAAGTTGTATGTTTTTCAAGTAGAGATTTTTTTCCTTTTAGAAGTGTTTCTAACTCAACGTCTGAAGCTGATTCAGAAAAAGTGAAAACAAATAAACAAACAGAAAAGAGTTTTTCAAAAACTTTCTATAGCACCCAGAGAGGTTTGGTTAGCTATTATAGCTTGAGGCTCCTAATGGGTTGGGAAGCCATAAATTTAGAAAGTCAATATTTTTCAGTCAAAAGCTTTTTTTTTTTTTTTTTTTTTCCCCATTTCTTTTCTTCTCCACAGTTCCCTAGTAAAGTCAGAAAATTACTTAAATGTTTCCCCTGTTGTTGATATCTGAAGATGTTAATAGTGGTTGAAATCTGGAGAGTGAACTAGGAAAAGAAATAATGTTCTAAAATAAGCCTGGTTCATTAATCATAAATCTGTATTCATTAAGTACTCATTTATTCCTAAAGGAAAATCTCATTTTGACTGTACTTTCCCCATGAAACAGCTAACGTTGTGAGAAGCAGTAACTGTCTGATTTGACAAATGGATGCTATTTAGTGATGGTTTTGCTAAAGGAAAAACACATTTGTTCTTCTGCAATGTCCCCAAAGATTTTTTTTTTTCCTGGTTATTCAAGGTATTTTAATGGAATGTCATTTTGGGGGGATGGAGTTTTTTGGTTTTTTTTTTTATTAATTTTTATCATTATAACATTTTCTTTGATAGTACATATGCATAGGTAATTAAAAATTTTTTTTTTTACAACATTATCCCTTGTACTCCCTTCTGTTCTGAGTTTTTCCCCTCCTTCCCTCCACCCCCTCCCCTAGATGGCAGGCATTCCCATACATATTAAATATCTTATAGTATATCCTAGGTACAATATATATGTGCAGAACCGAATCCCCAAAGATTTTGATAATATTTTTTCCCAGGTCTCCTGAAGCTATCAAGGAGGAGCCCCCAATCTTTGTGTAGTTTAAGCAAGTCATGGGATAGGATGGATAGGAAAGCCTTTGGTTTGGGCAGGAGACCTGGGTTCCACTACTTATGCTACCTTTAGCTAACTGTTGGACAAGATATTTAACCTCTTATTAAGTCTTGGGAGCTATGATTATCCAAGTGGCCTAGTGGGTTGAGAATCTAATCTGGAGTTCACTTAGCTATGAAATGCAGAGCAGTTCATTCCATTCCTCATCTATAAAGAATAAAATGATAGTACTTATCTCAGTGTTCTTTATGAGGGCTAAATGACATTAAGTGTGTAAAATGCTTTTTTTCTTTTTTTTCTGAGGCTGGGATTAAGTGACTTGTCCAGGGTCACACAGCTAAGAAGTGTTAAGTGTCTGAGATCAGATTTGAACTTGGGTCCTCCTGACTTCAAGGCTGGTGCTCTATCCACTGTGCCACCTAACTGCCCCATAAAATGCTTTCTAAACAAGAAAGACTCCTCCTTTACTCAGTTCATTCTTCTTCTCTTCCTCCTTCCTTTTCCTTCTTGTTCTTCTTCCTCTTCTCCTTCTCTGTTTCCTTCTCTTTGTTCTCTTCCTCTTTCTTCTGCTTCTGATGGTTTTCTAAGGAGGATATGTTTGTCGATTATGATTGATATACATCAATTGCACTATTATGATCTCTCAAATCTATTTTATATTTCTCCTCCACATTTCCACTTCTGGTACCTTCATTTATGACCTTGTTTTTCTTTCAGCTGTCTCATTTATTTCAGATGGAGAAGTATAATAAAAATTGTCAAATTGGAAAAAGTAGCACGGAAGCTTTCTGGAATGGAAAGTCATAGTAATTTTGATTTTGTCTGAGCTTTGCCTTGTTACTTTAGTGTAGGTACTATAAGTGTATAAGATACTACCAATGGATTTTAGGCTCATGGGATTTAAAACTGGAAGAAATTCTTTGCATTTTCTAGTTTTATGCATTTGGAAGGAAAAAATGAATTAGCTTCTTACAGAATTTTCCTGTAATAAGAGGATCTGGCTGGGTTGTAGTACTAGAGCTTACACTTGCCTTGAAGACAGAAAGACTTGAGTTCAAATCCTATCTTAGATACTCACTAGGCTGGATCATTTAGTATTTCTGTGTCTCAGTTTATTCATCTGTCAGTAAGGGCTTTGGACTTGGTGGTCCAGTTTTATATTATGATCTTATTGATGTAAGGCTGTAACTTTTAAACCATTTCATCCTGTCTGAGAGATTTTGATTAATATATCTTTAAACAGTTTTGAGATCTGGTCAGGCAAGTGACTTCCACCTGGCTCCTCCTTGATCCCTCCCTGACCTTCTTTAACTCCTCCCTGGTTCCTCCCCTGACTCCTCAGATCTCACCATATTTCCCCCTCCTCCCTTGAGATCTGAAAAATCATGTTCCCCAAAAGCAAATTGCTCATCACCTATGACTCTGCCTTGCTTAGTTAGTTCTGATTTGTTTGAGCCGCGTGCTATTCACATAATAAATAGCTAGCCTTTGTTTCCTGTGATGGATGTCTGACAAAAAAAAATGGGGGTAGGGGGGAGGAGTAAATTTAATTACCTAATTTCCAAAGGCCCCTATGGTAAATTCTTCAATTCCAAACCAATAAATTGTTTTATTCAAATGATATACATCATAGGAAGAACACTAGGGTTAAATCCTGACTCTAATACTAAATTAGTTATGTGATCTTGGATGTGTCAGAATCTTTTTTGAATTTTATTGTCCCTGTTTGTAAAATGGGAGTAATAACATTTGCATTTTATACAAGCTATTGTGAGGATGGCATTTTTAAATATAAGTGTGTATGTATAAATACCATATGTCCCAAAAGTCTTAGTGCATTTTTTTATATTTGAGAGAGGAGGAAATGACATACCACTAACATACACCTTTTGTGATCAAATACAACTTTGTAGTTTTGGAGCTCCTAGCCCACAGTCATATTGACTTTTAGTTTTTTTTTTTTTTTTTTTTTTTTTAGTTACTTTTTCTGTAGTTGTTCAATACATGCAATTAGAATTCAACCTTGTGGGTTTTTTTGTTTTTTTTTTTCCCCCCTGTATTAAGCTATTGATTGATTCTTGCTTTATAGCTGTTGGGAACATATCTTAAAGCTAAGTCTAAGGGGGGGAAAAGCCCACTTGCTTACTCTGAGGACCAAATTTGAACACCAGAGTTAGTGACAGATTAATTAGTATTAATTAAAATACTGAGTCCCACTGAGATATTTCCATCAAATATTTTAAAATCTTCCGATATAAGAACAAAGTGAAAACGTTAGTTATATGTGAAATTTAAAAATGAGTCAGTTTCTCTGCTGAGTAAATTGCAAGAACTTCACTGATTCCTCTTTGGCTTTTTTCATTCTTTTCTTCTTTCTTTGCCCTTTTCTGTAAGACCTTCTTTGATGCTACTCCTTCCCTCATTTACCAGGGTATAATAGATACTGCTTCTGTGTGACTGTGAACAAGTCACTTTCCTGGCAATGTTTCTTTATGGATACTAAGAGTGAGAGATTAGATGCGATGATCTCTCGTTTCTTCCAACTTTGAGGGTCTAGTGACAATTTGCCTCCCTCAGAACTGGATAATCTATCCCCTATACTATAGTAAAGGAGAAACACATGCTTTAAAGTCTGCCACCCATAAAGCTCAAATTGTAAATTGCTGTGTTAGCACAGACCACATTTGCGTTGTTGAATGTGTAATGACATTTGTACTGTATATAAGCTGGAAGGCATTTCTAAACCTTAAAAAATGCTATATAAGTAAGCAGTTATAAGGGTATATTTATGCATACCATGAGACTGCCTTCCCTTAAAAAATGTTGTATAAGTGTGTATGTATAGATATAGTGCCCAAAAGTCTTAGAGCATTTTTTTTTATTTGAGAGAGGAGGGAATGACACTATCACTAATGTACAGCCAAATTTTGTGATCAAATACAATTATGTATTGTTTTAGTTTTTAGACTTGGCCTAAGAATGCTTATCTGCACATAAGAGCCCTCCTTGGGACTTAACAAGTCTATGAATTAAAAGGCAAAAGTACTTCGGTTTGATCTAACCAATATTTATTAAGCACTCATTAACACCTAGAGACAACAGTGTGGTGTGGATGAGAGTTTTGGAAAGGAAAAACCAAATGTCCTGAAAGTCCTGAAAGTAGGAGACTAAGGTACTGAATTTCTCAGTGCCCCAGGCTATGCTTTAAAGTTATAGAGCCAATTGCAGATCTGAATCAATGGAGAAAAGTGTATACTTTCTTCCTCTCTCCATCTCCCACACAAAATGTTCTAGGTACTATACTAGGTGTTGGAGAGGATTGGGCTTGCCAATGAATGGATTTGAATCAGACTTTGGGCCTTCTAGTCATCAAAGTCCAAGAGCAAGACAAAATTCAAGGCATTTGGTGATGGCCCAGATTGACTGTGTGTGTGTGTGTGTGTGTGTGTGTGAGAGAGAGAGAGAGAGAGAGAGAGAGAGAGAGAGAGAGAGAGAGAGAGAGAGAGAGAGAGAGAGAGAGAGAGAGAGAGAGAACAGGAAAAAGTTGGAAATAGAGGGTTCCACTTGATTGCTCAAGTTCCCTTTGCCTTGATTAGTAGCGCACAAAATGGGAGGGTACTGGTTTGTAGGCTCCCCTCTCTCTTGTCTTACCATTTGGTTGAGACCCAGAATTGAATCTTATATCCAGTAATTGATTAAAAAATAAATCCTACTATACAAGGTAAAGAAGACCTTGACTCCAACTGACTTATTTGTGGTTTACTTACTTTACTGAATCTTGAAAAATGCTGAAGTTAAATACAACTTGATATTAGCAAAATAGTCTGCCCCAAACTTCAGCACATAGTCCTATCTAGGAGAAGGTGGAAAGAATTTCACGGCTGGTTGCAGGGTTTCATTGTTTAAAGTTTATAGACTTGCCAAAAAATCTTTAAAGTAACTATAAACATTAAGTAAAACTTCCAGTTTATATTTTATTAATCCCCAATAATACACTGCCCTATATATATACATGTACAATTAATATGTGTTGCTGGCTGATTAAGAATAGTACAATTTTAAAGATTTTTTTCTTGTTAAAACAAATCTCTATTTGCTAACTCTCTCATTGAGGGGTGACCCAATCAAAATAAATAAGTACTAAGAATAAAATAAATAAATAAAGGATTTGGGATTAAGATAAAAGACCCACTCAGCATTTATTTACTAGCTGATATGAACTTCTGCAAGTATTTATCCTCTCAGCTTCAGTTTCCTCATCTCTAAAATATAGCTAATGTACCCTACCTACTTTGCAGAACTTCTGTGAGTGAAGGTCATGTGGTATAATATTTGGTTAACTGTGAAAGATCATGCAAGTGGCTAGTATTATGTTGGCATTATTATCATTCATTACCAAGTTAACAAGGCTTCTTTTTGCTTTACATTTATTTAATATTATTGTTTTCCCCAATTACATATACAGTTTTTTAAAATTTAAATTAATTTTAAAAACCATTTTAAAAAATTTTAAGTTTTATCCCTTCCTTTTCCTACACCTCCCTCTCAGCTATAGTAAGCAGTTTGATAGAGGCTGTACATGTACAGTCACGCAAAACATATTTCTATGTTAGTCATGCTGCAAAAGAAAACATACCAAAAACTATAAGAAAAAGTTTAAAAAAAAAAAACTATGCTTCATTTTGCATTCAGCCTTCATCATTTCTTTCTCTGAAAATGGATAGCATTTTTCATCATGAATTTTTTGGAATTATCTTCAATCATTGTATTAGGTGAATTATTTTTAAATTCTATATGTCAAATTTAATCAGAGATCAAAGACTCTAGTTATCCAAGCACTCATTTAAATCTATATAAGCTACATATGAACACATGTTTATATGTACATGTATATATCCATATGTGTGTGTATAAAATATCACACACATATAAGATAGTATTATCTAATTTTTAAAAGCAGGTCACTCAGTTCATTTTATATCAATCTGATATCTTTTTTTTTTTTTTAATCAGTTTATTTGAGGTGTGTCCGATAACTATTGTTTACACCTGAAGAAAGAAGGATGTAGGGGTTCCTCAATTCTTAATTTAGAAATGTGTAGGACTACAAGTTTTCCACACAAATCGTCAGGAAGCCCTGTCTTATCTTTTGGGGAGATTTTAACCTACTGTTTTGTACATATTCTAGTCTCTCTCTATGAGCTCAAAACCACTTAGGAAGAATCAGAGTGGCAGAAATTCACAGTGGCTTTCTGTGGTCCCAGAGTCTCTCCAAAAAAGCTTTCTCTAATGGATAGTCACATCTCTGGCATTTACTTCATTTTTTCCCCTATCTCTTAGTAAATAGATTGAAGAAAAGATCTTGAAGGGTGAATAGTAACTATTAATAGGTCAGTACCAGAAATCTATATCAGATAATAACTTCTATGTTAAGCAATGGAAGCAATCATACCTCATTAATCTGGGAATGTGGAAAATAGAAAAAAACTGAGAAATATATGGAAAAAGACCCATAAGTCAAATAGATGTCCCAAAATCTGTGCAATTGACAAATTTACAGTTCTACATCTATATTTATATTTCACATCACCTAACTTTGTAGTATATAATTCTGGCAGTTTAGCAATCATGTTTCCCAGCCCATCGTGCACTAGATGGAGCAAAAGTAGGAGGAGATCACTAGAGGCAAGAGAGCAAGCAAATCTGAAAATCCCATGTCAAAATTCCAAAAGCAAAAGCATGGTACAGAGAGGGCTGCATACTGTAGCAGTTGCGGGGGAGAGAAGGGGGAGTGTAAAGTGTTCTCCCTAGATTGTAGCTCAGCATATGTTCCTAATAAGATGCTGACTCAAAAAGGTTAAGTAATATTTTGTAAGATAATATGTCCCAGTGAATTAAAAATCCTTCTATACTTGGGAAGAAAATGGACAACATGGCTCTGTGACTTTGGGCATATCACCTAATCCCTGAAAATTTCGCAATCTAGGAGTTGTAAAAGGGTTGCTGACCTGCATCTGTAAACAAAGTTTCCCTACTAGGGAGTTCCACATAAATTATAAAATCAAAAATCTGGATACTATAACAAGTAGTAATATAGTCTAGATAGTGGGTGAGTTACTTTGTAGACAGATTCATCCAAGATAATCTGTATGGGTTATCTGGAAAATTCAGTCATGAAAAGTAATTCATTCTCTGAGAACAAATACATTTAAATATAGTTTTCTTTGAAAGAATAGGATTTTGTGTTCCATGGCTAGGCCAGAGGAAGGGCTATCAAAACATTCATAATCTCTTAAGGGGGTGCACTTAGTATTTTTATATCAAGTAAGAGTTCTGGAGTGCTTTGGACAAATAGGCAAGCCTTAGAGGTATAGCAAGATAGGATGTTCACAAGGCTTAGGGTGACTATCTCAATATCTCTCTTTGTATCCCTCTTAGCACAGTGTCTTACATAATACATGTTTGTTGATGGATTCTTTTTGATAGAAGAGGAAAAAGTTGAAAGATAAAAAGATTTCTCAAGGAAGACATGAAATAGGGATATATCATGACAAGAGAATCAGAATTAAAACAAAGACTGAATTTTTCTTGATGGGTAGGTTGAAGGACAGAGGTGCTTTTCAGGTTAAGCTCAGGATCATACAGCTAGTAAGTATATGAGTTCTGATTTGAACTCAAATGCTCCTGACTCCTAGCCCAGAATTTTTATCTACTAGCTGCCCCAAGGACTGACTTTCTTGCTTAAATATTTAAATTTTTTACACTTAATTCTTTTGCTTGTGCATGGTCTCTCCTCTTTCTGAAACTCTCTCTCCCTTTCCCTTCATCTTTCTCTCTGCTTCTTATAGATCCCTCCACTATCTTCTCCCACTCTGTGTTCCATCTCCTGTGTCAGCATTAAGGCTCCTATTTCTTTTCCATGCCAATCTCTTTTCTTCCTGGAGAAAAACCACCATTCTTTATATAAGCATTGCTTGGGTTCTGCCACATTTTAGTCCAACTTTGCCAAAGGCAGAATCCAAAAAATAAGTATGCAACCCTATTCTTTGCCTCCTATATTAGTGGAAATAAAATATTGTTTAAGAATTACCAAAAAAACACCACTTAGATACAAACTACTACTTTATACTTTTTTTCTGGTGAAAGCAAGCTTATTATTAGGCACCCTAAGCTCCCCAATCCCTCTGAAATCTCTCATAAAAGAAGGTTTATTTTGAAAGAATATATTTTGAAGTCAAAGGGAGGAGAAGGGTCAATGACTGGTAATGCCACTAATGAGCTTTTCTCTCAAAATAAACCCAGGAAAAAACATGTGTGTGTTCTCTTTACTTTCCCTAAATAGCCATGTCTTTCTTCTTGATAAGCTGATAAAAGTTATCATTCCCTTCTTTCTACCAAATTCAAAAGATATAAAACATTCCAGTTTTCCTACATTTAGGATTTCTATATGGTATTTGTGAAAAATAATCTATTTCTTATCCCCAATCCCATGACTTTCTTTTCATGCTTATTACTGGCCCTAGTAAGAACAGCTAAGTAAAGAAGGTGAATTATTATTTATGAGCTGCCTCTTGTATGTTATTCTATGCAGAATATCAGGAATAAGATGGTCTAGATCCCTCCCAAGATCGGAAGGGAGAAACCTTATTAAACAAGGTTAAAAACTTTCATTTTATGGTTATATAAATTGAGGCTCATAGAACTTTCTGGTAAAAGTAAGGAAAACATACATACTTTCTTAAGTTAACATAGCCACTTAGTGGCAAAGCTGGAATTATGGAAAAATGGTTCCTTGATTGCATTTCACTAAATTGTGGAAGGTCAGATGTATGCCCTTCCATAATTTATTATTTCATTAGAATTGAATCATCAGATTCAATCCATCAAGAAGCATGTATTCAGCATCTCTTTACTATCTTACCTCTTTGAAAGATGTTACACTAGCTTTCTTTTAACTGTAGATTTTGTTTTTTAGTGTAGCCCTGTTATCACTGATAAATCTCTTCCCAGTGTTTGATTAGGGATTAAATAGTTTGGTATTTGGATAAATATCAGTCAATTAATAAGTTTTTATTAAGTACCTAGACACTATGCTAGATTCTGAAGACATAAGTGGGACATACATGTAAGAATTGCAGCTAGGTGAATTGTGGATAGAGTATCAGACCTGGACTCAAGATTCATCTTCCTGACTTGACCTCCGATACTTGGGCAATAGAATGTAAACTCTTCAAGAGTAGGTTTGACTTTGGATCCCTAGTATCCGAGTAAGGTAGGATAGAGCCCTGTACCTGATTTACCTTCCTGAATTAAAAAAAAAAAAAAAAATCTGGTTGTGTGACCCTGGACAAGTCACTTAACTTGTTTGCCTAAATTTTCTCATCTGTAAATCGGAGAAGGAAGGCAGTTGGAGTTAAGTGACTTGCCCAGAGTCACACAACTAGGAAGTGTTAAGTGTCTGAGGCCATATTTGAACTCCGGTCCTCCTGACTTCAGGGCTGGTATTCTTATCCATTGCACCACCTAGCTGCCCCGAAATGAGTCTTTTTCAAGAAAACCCCAAAGAGCCGGACATGACTGAAAGTTACAAAACAATAGCATGCAAGAAGCTTACATTCTAATGAAAGAAACAAGTACATGTACATATATGTGCAGCATCAAAGTAAATATGTAGTGTAGGATTTATACATCCCTACCTTGGCTGAATTTACTTTAGATACAGAAATTTCCAACTGATGACTGGTTTAACACACAAGATAAATGTCAATTATTTTGACCTAATCTTTCATGAGGATTTAAAAAAAAAAAAAATCAGTGATTTCCTTTGATTGGGGAGTGGGAGGAATGGAGAGGAGAAATATTCTCCACTGCAGCTAGAAAAATATCTCTGATGATCCACCTCAGCTCAAGTCATATATAGCAGTAAACAAAATAACTATGATGAGGAAATGTACTCAAGGTAGCCCAACTCAGGCTTCTGATTGTCAACTCTCATCATAGGGACTCAGGAAAAGGGATTATGTTTGGTTAAGATTCTTCTGAAAGTCTTTGCTCCAGCTTGTGGAAAGTAGCTTCTAGTCTCTTGGAATAAGAACTTGAGCTGCCAAACTTGTCTGCAGGTTTGTCTTGGATGTAAGTACCTTGTTCCGCTTTGTGTTTCTTTGGGCTGATTTGGAGTAAGAATTTAAGCTCATTCACCCATGAGTTTTAGCGTGCCATTGCCCCCAGGCCAGAATACAGTCTCCATCCCATCCTAATTGGCAATGTGGTTGCTCCTAAAAAAAGAGTAGGTCTTCCCCAAGTGGGCTTGCTCATTCATGTTTTTGTATTTTATATTCCATTCTTTGGAGAGTCCCTGCATCTATTCTGATTCCACAAATATTGATCACTATGTTACCACTCTGGCTAGTGAAAGCTCAAGATTTAGTTCATTCTTCTATCATAGAGATTGGAAACTTCATTCAGGAAGCAACAACAAAACACTTTGAAAAGAAGCTGGCTTGTATGCAGAAATAAACCTAGATTTTGATGAGACTGTCTGTGGAATGGCTCATACATCAAAATGAAGAGAATTGGATTTCCTCTCTGGATTTCCTAAGCCTTATTTCTTACCTCTAAAATGAGAGAGTTAGGCTAGAAATAAGGAAAATGATGATATCATTGACAGAAATAGGGAATTCAAGAAGAGGAGATTGCTTTAAATTTGTGGGGCCTTTGCTGATGGAAAGATATTCAAGTGAAAATATGATATTAGAAGCCATTCCCAATTGATAAATAGCTAAAGGATATGAAAAGACAGTGCTCAAGAAAGAGTTTCAAGTTTCTGCCTAAAAATTATTATAAATCACTTATAATTAGAAAAATGCAAATTAAAGCAACCACACCAAGATCTGTATTTCTAATTACCAAATCATCACTTTTATCTTAATGTCCTATTAAATTTTATACTCATTTTGTTTCCTCTTCTGTTTTTTGCCATCATCTTTGACTTCTTCTATCCATTCAGTTGCCAAATCTTGTCAACTCTGACAGCATAATCATTTCACTTTCACTATTACCTCCTGAAGACAGAACCTCACTACTTTTTTCTTTTTTTTCTTTTTTTTTTCTTTTTTAATTTTATTTTATTTTTTATCAATTTTATAATTATAAATTTTTTTTGACAGTATATATGCATGAGTAATTTTTTTATAACATTATCCCTTGTATTCATTTTTCCAAATTTTCCCCTCTCTCCCTCTACTCCCTCCCCTAGATGACAGGCAATCTCATACATTTTACATGTGTTACAGTATAACCTAGATACAATATATGTATGTAAATCCAATTTTCTTGTTTCACGTTAAGTATTGGATTCCGAAGGTATAAGTAACCTGGGTAGATAGACAGTAGTGCTAATAGTTTACATAACCTCACTACTTTTTAAGTTTAATTACAGTGATTCTCTAACTGCTGATCCAGCCTTTAAGATGTTCATAGGAGTAACTTACTAACCTACTTCTCTTCATCGTTTTCTCCTTGAAATTGAGACATGCTACATATACCCTCAGTTTCATTCTCCAAAGACTTGTGTCTGTGTAGCTTTAAAATGAATTCTCAGGAAGTCAGATTTCCTGAGGTTTAACCAAGAAATTAGGGTGACTTTGTTTCCTTTTCCCCTTCTAGCCAATAAATCATTATTGAATTGATATTAGATTTTTAATATATGGTAGGGAGAGGTAGTATATACATCATGGGTCTAGAATATTTTGAGCAGAGGGTAAGATATAATAACTTAATTGAATGTGGAATTTTAAGCATTCATATTAAGAGAAAATATAAGATTCTTATTAAGCAAAGAATCCTTTTGTTATAACCATTCCTTTGTCCCAAATGTACTACTGAAGACCTATTCCCTGATTTGGTGTTTTAAATGAGGTAGTTGATTTTGCAATCATATATTTAATGTCTTTGCTTAATTTGCTTGATTGAATTGTGTACAAACCAAAAATAGAAAAAAATTGGTCCATACTGAAATTGTCACAGTAAATTATGAACTCTCATCTACAAGTTTTTTGTTTTGTTTTGTTTTGTTTTTCCCCAGATGAAGGAAACTTAGTGGCCCTTTCTCAGTCAAATTTTCCTTAATATTTGCAGCATTTGAAACCATGGAATACTACCCTGTATTGTGATTCTTTAACATTGAATTATCATTATTTTCCTCCTATTTTTCTAAACTCTTTTTGTCTCCTTTAAAGGTGGCTGTTCTTCATTACCTCCCCCTATCCCATGTTGGTTAGGTAAGTAGGGGTTCACTCTCTTCTCTTCTTTCCATTCACATGATCTTAAACCAAATTCACTCTTTTTCTCACTGCAGGATTATTGGAAGTAGTAGCTTCCTAACTGCCTCTTAAACTCTTGAGAAATCATACACATTCACGTTAGAAGCCTCTTTATAAAATAGTCTTGAACTCTAAGACTTTTGAAGGAACTCAGAGGCCCTCTAAAAACCTTCATTGGTTTTCTATTACCCGTGGCATGGACCAGCAACATGTTAAAAGTTGCTTTCCAAAGGTGGGAACCCCTTACCTTTTAGAAAACCTCAGAAAAGAAACATTTGGCAGGAAACTGTTCTCCAATAGTGAGAAAAGAGTTGTCATAATTATAATCAGCCCTAAGGTTTGTTGTAAAGAAAGCATTTTGTAAACATTCTGGGAGCAGACCTGGAACTGCGATTATATCATTATGTCATATAGAGACTCTCATTTGAAGAAACTCTGTCTTTTCATGTGAGTTAGCATGTTCTTTGAAACTTAGAAAAATTTGCTTAGAAAACTGCCTAGAGCATAGAGAGATTAAATAACAGAAGGATCACACAGCTAGTATATGTCAGAATCAGGACCTGAACACAGGTCTTCTTACTCTGAGACAAACTCACTCATCCCTTAAGCTCTCTATAGGTGTGATGGATAGCACACCAGCACTGGAGTCAGGAGGACTCAGCCTCAGACACTTAACAACTTTCTGACTCCTTGATTACCTCCTCCCCCCCCCCCCCAAAAAAAAAAAAAAAGTTTTTCTATAAATATGAACTGTCATTTTCATGCAGAGAGAATCCTGACTCAACTTAGGAGTTTAAATCTACTAAGCTACACTGCTTATACATTATGTATTTAAATAAAGCCTCAATGATGATAACAAATACTAACAAGAACCTTATAGAATGAGGAAAGTGGGTTTATGTAGCACCAAGTGAAATGTGAGGAATAACTTCCAATGTTTCTTGAACATGCAGTCCAGAAGATGTCGATTAACACTTTGCACTTAAGAAATAATTTTCGTCTTCAAACTATCATGTTTATATTATTATACAAAGAAGGATATGAAGGAGAAAAGTGGGAGGAACATGAAGGCTCCAGCCTTCAGAATGCAGCTGTCCCCACACAGCTATTCAGTAACTCTCTCCTACAGTCCTTCTGCTTAATCAGAGTGAGAACTCCAGCAGCAAACAGCTGGGCTGCTTCACAATAAGCCACGTAGACAATCCTGGTCAGTCTAGAAGGAATTCCAAATACATATTCTTTCTTTTTCCCTTTGAAATAATTAACACATGATTCAGTTTGGAGGTAGGTGGGAATTGGCTATGATAAAGACAAAAAGCATCACAAAATTATTGTTTAGACCATTTCAGTCCTGTTCAACTCTTCATAGCTCCATTTGGGGTTTTCTTGGCAAAGATACTGGAGTAATTTGCCATTTCCTTCTCCAGATCATTTTACAGAGAAGGAAACTGAGGCAAGTAGTGACTTGCCTGGACTCATATAACTTCTAAAAGTCTGAGGTCAAATTACAACTCAGTTCTTCACATCTCACTAGGCCTGATGATCTATCTACTGTACCATGTAGCTACCACATAAGTAAAATAGATTAAAAATAAAAATAATAAAAGTATATAATAATATATAATACAATAATAAAGTAAAATATTGTATATGTGCTTTTGTTTTACTCCTTACAATGAGAGAGTTAGCTTCTTGAGGGCAGGGAATGTGTTTTAATTATGCTTTTTACCTAGTTGGAATCGAGTATTTGTTTATTTGAAAATATCCAGAGTTTTCAAAATAACTTTGTAATATTATGTGAAGGTTTCTGATCTTCCTTTTGTGTTTGTGACATCCTGGCTTCAGAGGGGAGATGAAGGATGCTTATGCAAACGTTACTAAACACAGATCTTAATAAATTTCTGGGTTATTACACCTAGAATCATCACATTGTAGGCAAGTAGGCCTATAGTTATATATATCTATATAGATAGAGCACCAGGTCTGAAGTCAGGAAGACCTGAATTTAAATCTGGCCTCAGACACTAGCTATTACTCAGTGTCTCAATTTATTTTTATCAAAACACTGATTCTGTGTTTAGGGGTAGGGCCATGAGGTGGGGGGGTAAGAAGATGTAGGGCAAAGGGGGAAGGAAGTTTTGGGAAAAGATTGAAATTTGCTGGAGGTTTTGGTGGAAAGGGAAATAAAATGGCCAGTGTATTCTTGTTTGTTTGTTTGTTTGTTTGTTTCCAATATAGGATGTGTTTTGTTTTTCTAGTTAGTGGTAGGCTTTTAAATTGTTGACATTTCCGGTCTCTTAAAAAAAAAAAAAAAAACCTTGATTAGACTTGTTTTTTTGGCCAAATTGCTGTAGTACTGAAATATTTAGTATGTGTCTCTGCATGTTTGTTGAAGTGCGTGGAGGGAAGATATTGGGTCTTAATTATTGTTGAACAAGCCGAGGCTGGAAGAGGTGTTTTAACATGGGCATGTTGATCTGACAGGATTAAAGTAATATTACGTGAAGATTTCTGGTCTTCCTTTTGTGTTTGTGACATCTTCAGAGGGGAAATGAAGGATGCTTATGAAAAGATCACAAGTCCCATTTATACCGATAGCACTTTATAGTTTATGTCATGCTTTTCCTCACAGCAGCCTGGCTAAAGTGGATTGTAAATGAGGTTGAGCAGGTCTAGCTTGCGTCTTTTTTGTATTCAGTGCATCCCAGTCGTGTACAATGGTGTTTTGATTTTCTAATACAGAAATGAACACACGAATAATTCAATACCAATTTTTTCCTTGTATTGTTTTGGAAGCAGGGATTTATCCTCCTAGTAACACTGAGGGAATCAAGTTATTGACTAAGGGACTGAGGCAGATTGGAGGGTTTTGTTTTGTTTGGGAGGGGGATAGATAGGATTGGAAGGAAAGGTTTTTGGCATTTAGGGTGAAATTTTAAGGGTATGGGGCTGTTGTTAGAGAAATGGAATAGAGGAACAGATAAGCTCTCCTACTCTTAAATGTTAGTACTGGTCATAATTCCAAGGACTGATAACTTTTCCCTTCCTACAACTCTAATTTGGATACATAGGGGGGAAAATGAGGATAATATTATTAGGCAACTAGATTGCTCGTTGATTAAATAAAGTACTGGGTTTGAATTCAGGAAAACCTGAATTCAAATCTGCTGTCAGATCCTAGCTGTGTGACCTTTGTCAAGTTATTTAACCAATGTTTGCCTTAAT
This sequence comes from Sminthopsis crassicaudata, assembly GCF_048593235.1. NCBI lineage: Eukaryota > Metazoa > Chordata > Mammalia > Dasyuromorphia > Dasyuridae > Sminthopsis > Sminthopsis crassicaudata. Next base: position 190,140,133 of record NC_133617.1, read on the forward strand.
CCTTAAGGAAATGGAAAACCACTTCAGTATCTTTGCCAAACAAACCTCCGGATAGCATGGTCTGCAGAATCAGGAATAGTCAGACCCAATAATGTGAAGGGGGAGGGAAAAGGAGAAGAGGGAGTAGGGGGGAGAGAGCAAGAGAGTTTCAGGGTGCTAAAATGTTTCCTCTTGTCCACTTTTGCAGCTTAAATTGCTTACATATAATTTTTTTATTAAAGCTTTTTATTTTCAAAACATATGCTTGGATAATTTTTCAAATTCACCTTTGCAAAACTTTGTTCCAAATGTTCCCCCCTCCCTTAGATGGTAATCCATTTTATAGCAAGTAATCCAATATATGTTAAACATGTTAAAATATATGTGTTAAATCCTACACACACACACTCACACTTATTATGTTGCACAAAAAAAATCAGATCAAAAGGGGGAAAATGCAAACAAACAATAGCACAAAGTGAAAATGCTATGTTGTGATCCACACCCAGTTCTTACAATCCTCTCTCTGGGTGTAGATGGCTCTCTTGATCACAAGATTCTTTTCCTGAATCATCTCTCTCTTTTTTTTTAATTTATTTTTTATTAATTTTATAATTATAACATTTTTCACAGTACATATGCATAGGTAATTTTTTTTAACACAGCATTATCCCTTGTACTCCCTTCTGTTCCTAATTTTTCCCCTCCACCCCCTCCCCTAGATGGCAGGCATTCCCATACATATTAAATATGTTATAGTATATCCTAGGTACAATATATATGTGCAGAACCGAATTTTGTTGCTGTTGTTGTTGTTGTAAAGGAAGAATTGGATTCCAAAGGTAAAAATAACCTGGGGAGAAAAACAAAAAATGCAAACAGTTTATACTCATTTCCCAGTGTTCCTTCTCTGGGTGTAGCTGATGCCTAAATCATCTCAGTGTTGAAAAGAGATATGTCCATCAGAATTGATAATTGTATAATCTTGCTGTTGCCATGTACAATGATCTCCTGATTTTGCTCATTTCATTTAACATCAGTTCATGCCTCTCTAAAAACCTCCTGCTGATCATTTCTTATAGAACAATAATATTCCATAACATTCATATACCATAACTTATCCAGCCATTCTCCAATTTGATCCAATTGATGGGCATCCACTCAGTTTCCAATTTCTTGCCACAACAAAAAGAGCTGCCACAAACATTTTTGCACATGTGGGTCCCTTTCCCTCCTTTAAGATTTCTTTGGATAGTCAATGACTATAGTAATCTAGTGCTTGACAAACCCAAAGACCCCAGCTTTTGGGATGAGAACTCACTATTTGACAAAAGCTGCTGGGAAAATTGGAAACGAGTATGGCAGAAACTAGGCATAGACCCACACCAAGATAAGGTTGAAATGGGTTCATGATCTAGACATAAAGAATGATATTATAAACATAGTAGAAGAACATAGTATAGATCTGTGGGGAAGGAAGAAATTTATGACCAAAAAAGAACTAGAGATCATTATTGATCACAAAATAGATAATTTTGAATATATTAAGTTAAAAAGGTTTTATGCAAACAAAATTAATGCAGACAAGATTAGAAAGGAAGCAATAAACTGGGAAAACATTTTTACATTCAAAAGATTTGATAAAGGCTTCACTTCTAAAATATATAGAGAATTGACTCAAATTTATAATAATTCAAGCCATTCTCTAATTGATAAATGGTCAAAGTATATGAACAGATAATTTTCAGATGAAGAAATTTAAACTATTTAAAGCCACATGAAAATGTGCTCCAAATCACTTTTGATCAGACACACTTGTTGGATTAGCCAAGATGACAGGAAAAGATAATGATGAATGTTGGAGGGGATATGGGAAGAAACTGGAAAATGAGTGGATGCCCATCAATTGGAGAATGGCTGAATAAATTATAGTATATGAATGTTATAGAATATTATTGTTCTGTAAGAAACAATCAGCAGAATGATTTCAGAGAGGCCTGGAGAAACTTAGATGAACTTAGCATTAGCTAAGTGAAATGAGCAGAATCAGGAGATCATTATACATGGCAACAACAAGACTAAACAATGATCAGTTCTGATGAACATGGCTCTCTTAAACAATGAGATGATTCAAGAGAGCCATCTACAGCTAGAGAGTGAACCGTGGGAACAGTATGGAACCAACATAGCATTCTCACTCACTCTGTTATTTGCTTGCATTTTGTTTTATTTGTCAGTTTTCTTTTTCCTGCCTTCTTGATCTGATTTTTTTTTTTTTGTGCAGCAAGATAACTGTATAAATATGTATACATAAATTGAATTCAACATGTATTTCAACATTTAACATGTATTGGACTATCTGCCAGCTAGGGGAAGGGGATGGGGGTAAAGAAACAAAAGGTTTTGCAAGGGTCAATGTTGGAAAAATTACCCATGCTTTGTAAATAAATAGCTTTAATTTTAAAAAAAAATCTCTTTGGGATATAAGAAACACTGTTGTATCAAAGGGTATTACATATATTCTTTAGGAGGGAAATTATTACATATTCTAAATTCCCATAGGAAGTAAGGAACTAGTATACTCTGTTAAGAAGTGACTATTTACAGGGTTGATTTGAGTGCATTCTTCCCTTATTTTCATTATTCCTTCCTATCCTCTTCCTGACTGTTGGTTAAAATTTGGGAATGAAGGAAATTTAAATTTTACAATTTAGGAGTCTGAAGACCAGAGTTTATGTGATTTACTCAACATCACACAGGAAGTAAATGATGAACCAGGATGTGAACCCAGATGCTTTGCTTTTAAAATCAATTTACTCTTTCTACTGTGCTTTGGCTCTATTTTCATTAATTTCTATTCCCTAGGTGTATACAAATACAAATATCAAGAGCCCCCTAAATACAAAAATATAATTGACAGGGCTAAAATGGCCAAGCCAAGAGGTCCCTAATGTCCTGAAGCTCACATGGACACAAGTTCTTTTGGCTAAAAGTAAGAGAAATGTATATCATATTTATAGACACAGAGACATCAGGATTCCTCCCTATCTAGTCCTATGTGTGTACTATAAAATAAAAGAATTTGTGACTAAAGTTTAAAAATTATTTGCTTTTGTTGGAGCAAAGAAGGATATTCTAGTAGAGGTTCATTCAAACCAGGAGGTTATAATAATATATTTATATCCAAGGAGAGTCAGTTCTGTAATTCTCTCTTGCTGGGCACCACAAACCATGATGAATTTGGTATCATTATATGATCATTGCAAAGTTAAATCACACATCTCATTGCCAAGACTTTCTGCAGAGGTCCCCATGGGCTTTCTTAAGTACAAAAGTAGTGTGCAATAATGTCTCATAGAGGTTCATGTTACTGAGCAAAGTACTTCACTTTTCTGAAGGTCAGTTTCTATGTCTAGAAAACAAGTTAATTCATTTCCAGAATTATAAGTTGTAAGACAGTACTGCTTCCCCTGTCAATGGGTACAAAAATCTAAATTCCTTTCTCTCATCTCTTTATTCACTTCTTGTCTAGCCCTCGTTTCCATTATACCACACCCACTTGCAAAGTAGCCAAAGTTAAAGCCAAAGTTATCATTGACTTAAATACTGACTTAAATAAGGGCTTATGATAGAAAGCTTTTCAGGAAATCCTATTTCAAAGCTGCCTTAACTCTGGGTAGAGATGGCCAGGAATCTGAAACATTCCTTGGTTGTCATAATTAATATTTGATTTCATTTAGTTTTACTTAAAGAATGATTTTCCTGATCAAGACTCTTTAGTGGAAAAGGAAAAAAAAAAGTAGGAAATGGGCAGAAGAGGTTGGGAAAAGCTAACAAAAGAATAGTGCTAGTATAGGAATATTTTTTCTTTTAAAAATCACTCTGATTCTGACAAGTCAGATGTAGAGAATTAACAAAGATATACAGATATAAAGTTTAAAACTGCACTGATACTTTGGAGACAACCTGTATAAGACCAAGAGCTAAGATGAGGGGGGCATAGTTAGAAAGCATTTTTTCTGAAAAAGATATGGGATTCCCTTAAGGGATAAGTAGCCAACAGATATGAAAAGCCCTTAAAAGAAAAACACTGCAACATTGTGAAAGATTGTTCCATATCACTAATACAAATCAAATCAACCCTGAAATTTCACCAAATATTCAGCAAATCGACAAAGTTGAATGTTGATGAGATTGGGGTATCAGTTGGTCCAAAACTTCTGCTATGCAATTTGAATAAAATGGTCATGTTCTTTGATTCCCACTGATAAGAATATATATATATATATATATATATATATATATATATATAAAGGATTCCCCCAAAAAAATTTCTTCCAAAATATTTCATAGTGCTGCCAAAGTAGAATTGAGGAACTGCTAACTAAATTATGAAACATAACATTTAACAATATTATTGTCAATTAAAGAAATACAATGATTTCAGAAAAAACATGGGAAGAGTGGTATTAACTGATACAGAAAAAAAAGAAGTGAATCAGAAAAGCAACCAACACAATGATTAGTCAAAATCACCAAATATACATTAAGTACATTCTTTATATCAGACACTGCTAAGTGATGGAGATACAAATCAAAAAAAGCCAAAATAACAAACCTAGCCAAACCAGACAGCCCCTGCCTTCAAGGAATTTGTGATTTAATGGAAAGGTAAAATATAAAAGAAAGCTTAAAAGAGAGGAGGAGAAGATACTCCAAATGGTGGAGAGAAATAAGTTAGTTAGAAAAGTTACAGACTATTACTGCTGCCACCACCACTACTACACATAAAGGAGAGATGAAGAACTAATGGAAGCTTGGCCCTAAAGAAGAGTTAAATAAGTCCAAAGCAGAGGTGGGGGCATGGAATATTACCTATACCCTCAATTATGCTTGATATATTGGTTTTATTGTGCTGCTTTTAACCCCTCTATTCTTCTTTGTTCTAATGGATGGATCTCTGGGTATAATGAATGGCTCTTTTAGAAGAAATAATGAAAAGGAGGAAGAAAAGTGAAAAGGTGATACAAAACCAAAAAAGTATCAATTTTTTTTCTTAAATGACACCATTTTACTTAAAATTTAAAACCCTAGGGTTTAAGTTCTGGCTTGTCACTTATTAGCTTTGAGAATTTTGAGATAAGTCATTTTCTGAGGCCCCTTAAGGGTCTGATTGATGTTCTATGCATGCGCAAGTAGGGAAAGATGAAAATTGTTTATGGTCGGAGCCAGAAGGAAAAAAGAGTCAGAAATATGTAATCCTTAATCAGAATGTAGATGGGCAAAGTGCTTTGTTTTGCTCTCCTACCATTGTCTTTTCCATTTATCTTGTACCACATAATTTAATTGCACTTGTTTCATGGCTATAACTGTAATTAGATTTTTTTTAAAAGGATATTTTAGACATTTTGGATCAAAAACACTTGAGCAAAGGCCAAGGTGGGGATAGTGCTTAGGCAGCCCCAGAAAGAGAGGCCTTGGGTGTAGCAGCTGCACCTGTTGCTTAGGCAGCAGAACCGAAGGGATGGGAAGAAGATTTTCCAGATATAACTTTGCCAGGGTCAGCATCTTGGGGCAAAAAGTCCCATTCAGTTGAATGCTAGTTATGGTTCTAGTTGTGGCTAAAGGCCTCAAGATTAAAACAGGAATATTCCAGGAAGAAAGTTGTCAACCTAAAGCTAAATCCCATTCCCTTCAAGAATTCAGCAAAAATATTTTGATCTAGAACTTCTTCTCTGACTTAACTCTGTTATTGAGTTCCATTTCCACTGTGCCGCCTTCTAATCACATGCCATCTTTTTAAATGCTCCTTCCTTACCTACATCTACATGCAGTCATTCAGACCTCATTTTCAGCCTCACTTGTACCATTATTAGCTGATTTCTAGAATTTACATGGAATAATGACGCATGAGCACAATTCACTCGCTTTTTTTGGATGATTCCTTTCTCTTTTGAACATCTGAAATAGCCCTGCTCTAGTGAACTACCTCTTTATGTCTGTAGACACCAGGTGTTGAAAAGCATCACAGATGGCTGAATTTAGGCTCAAACTAGGCATTCTTTCCCCAGCTGTTCCTTCTAAAACTTTTCCCTGGTGGTACAAGATTTCAGATTTTGCAAATAGTAGGGAAAGGAAGAAAGCTATTTAGAATAAAAGAAACTCATTTTAGAAAAGATGTTTTCTCACAAAACTCTTGACTCCAAATGGATTTGGCATTTACTAAGACCTAGTATTTGAATAAATCTTCATTAAAATAAATGTGGAAGACATTTTTAATCTCTGTTTATGAGACAATGGAGATCAAATAGAATTTTAAGTAGCATTTCAGGCAGATGCTGCTCCGGAACATTTTGGCGTTTAGCACAGAGGATGAAGGGACATTAAAGGTGATGTAGTCCCATAACCCTATTTTACAGATCAGGAAACAGGCAAAATGACTTCTCCAAGTTATATACGAAGAAACAGCAAAGCTGGGCTTTGATCCAACTCCTTTGCATGTTCAGGGTAGGGAAGATTTTTGACTTTTGCCATATTTGTTTTGCTTGCCTGGCACTCAGTAGGAAACTAATGTTCAGATTTCATTCTTTCCACTGACTAGCACTTTTTTCATATTATATCTGATTTATTTTTAAAATTCTTCCAAAATGAAATTAAAAGTCATTTTGTTTTATTTTTTTAGTTTCAGAGTTTTACAATTATCTTACAACTAATCTAATTTTTTTTAAGGGGTCTTAATTCAAAATCTCAAGTTCTCTGTTTTCAAATAGTCTTTGCTTCCTGGGATCAAGACACTTTTGCCCTCTACTGGTTCTTTATTTTTGTTGTTTAGTTATGTCCAGCTCTTTATGACCCCATTTGGGATTTTCTTGTCAAAGAGTGGTTTGCTATCTCCTTCTCTAATTCATTTTACAAATTGGGAAACTGAGGCAAACAGGATTAAGTAACTTGTCCTGGGTCACTCAGCTAGTAAGTGGTACATTTGAATTTAGGTCTTCCTGACTCTATGTTCCATGTTCAATCTAGCTCCACAGCTTCTACATCATTAACTGATTTTCCACTACCCAACTTAATTTATGGATACTTCTCTCCAGAAAGAAAGACAATCCCATCTTCATGGCTCTCCCAGAAATAAGCACCTACACATGCAAAACTCATTTTATTACTTAAACACTAGAGGTCCTAATCTCTGATTACTATCTAATGTCGGTTTAAAATAGTAGAATTCAAATAAAATAATGAAAACCTTCAGTTAATACTTCAAGTGATTAATATAAGGACCAACTCCCACAAAACAGATCTCAACTATTTTGAAATTTAGGAGAAGGGGTTTGAGAATTGTTGTGGTGGGGCAGCTAGGTGGTGCAGTGGATAGAGCACCAGCCCTGAATAAAGGAGGACCCAAGTTCAAATCTGGTCTCAGACACTTAACACTTCCTAGCTGTATGACCCTGGGCAAGTCACTTAACCCCAGCCTCAGAAAGAAAAAAAAGAGAGAGAATTGTTGTGGTTAAAAATCTTGCTAACCTGGATGGCTCCTTGTAGTTAAGCTCTCCTAATGACTTACTCTTAGGCCGCGGTCTAAGATTTTCTGTAATCAAACTTTTCCATGTCCAGATTTGGACCATCCCACCAAAACCTGTCAGAACCCAGAGTCACCTCAAATAGAGTTGCATCCCAATCCACTCTATTCCCTCTAAATTTATTGTCTTTATGTCTGATATTAATCTAGTTATTATCATGGGTAGAACTTGAGTGGAAGAATGAATTCTAACCTAGAGACTTGATAAAGAGCTGCTGATAAAGCTTAAATTCAAAGGTTAATACTTAAATGAAAGGAACATGACACAGGATAGAGAGCTGGAGGAAGATATGGGTTCATTTGTCAATGAGGTGAACATCTTTTTTTCTAAATCAGTTTTTTTCTAAATGGTTTCCAAATACTGGAACACTATTTCTACAATTTTTGTGCTATTCACAATGTAACAGACATGATACATTTTAAGTTTTCTCTGCATTGTTAGCATTTTCTCTACAACTTTGAAACCGAAAAACCACCAAAACAAGCCTTGATTCATATGATTTTTCAGTTTCTGTGGTCTGAATAGTCCAAGCTATAAATAACAACACTGAACTTGGGGATAGGAAGATAGCTGTACATTAGACAGTATAATTACTACATAATAGTAAATAACCTCAAACATATAGATAGTAGTAAATAATTAGGAACTGAGTATCAATTTTTATATAATGCATTCAATTGTAGGTTTATATAATTTAATTCTTTACTAATAGCTTCTTACCAATCAACTTGGAAAATTCCTGAAAATTTAAATTCTATTTAATTAAAATGTAACAATCAACTTTTGTAGAGCCAGTATAAACAAGTCAGGTCTAGTTCACCACTGTTTGTGTCTAACATATACTTGCTATGTAGCTCTGGTCGAATTAGTTGGTTTAACTTTTTTGTGCTCTAGGCAACCTCTACTAAGAGTATAAATTGCAGAGCAGATGCTGATCTACATTGATGGAGGGGAGCTTTCTTATGGGAATTTCCCTATACCACAGGTTTCATTAAAAAAACAAACAAACAAAAAAACTTTAAAAATAACTCCAAACATAATCTAGACTTAAGAGGTCACCTGGTAAAAAGGACAATGGAATAAGAAATATTTCTACCATGTTTCCTCTACTTAACTTCCAGGGAAGGAAGATGCACTTCTACTATTACTAGTAGTAGTACTACTATAATTACACAACTCTAATTGTTAGGAAAAGTTTTCTCTATGTTGAGCCAAATTTCATCCTCTGTTTTTAGTGCTGTCCTTTTCTATGTGAGAACTTCAGACATTTGATCAAAGCTACCTGTTCCTTTCTCTTCTCTTTTAGGTCTAGAAATTCGGTATTATTTTCAGGAAAAAAATAACCTCTCTTCCTTCATTTGATCCTTCTCTTTGTGGTCTTTTCACCATCCTAATTCCTGTTCCCTAAATGTATATAATCTTGCTCAACAGTAGACCTTGAAAGACAGAATTGAAGAGCAAGTGCATTCTAGGCAGGGGGATTGATTGAATGCCAGAGATGGCCTAGCATAGTCCAAAGAGAAATATGAAATAAGTTTGGAAAATTAGACTGGAATTAGATTGTGGTGACCTTTAAATATCATGTTAAGGAATTTAGTAATACCTAAAGCAATGGGGAACCACAGGTTGCTTTTGAGCAGGAAAATGACATGTTACATCTGTGCCTAGAAAGATTATTTTGAAATTTTTATATAAGGCATTCAGTTGTAAGTATATATAATTTAATTGTTTGCTAATGGCTTCTGTGAAGAATGCATTGGAAAGAATAGGGACCAAAGCTAGCTGACTTAATGGGTTATTACAATAGGTCAGGGAGGTGGTGATAGGAATAAAGGAGAAGATAAGTTGAGGGATCATGGATGAAAGTTGTTGTGGAAGTAGAGTGTGATAGATAATTGGATATGGGGTTTAGGGTGAGTCGGAAAGAACTTGTCTCTGAGGTTAAAAGCATGAACAATAGGATAAGGAAGATGGTACCCTCACCAGAAAGGTAATGGAGAATATGGAATAAGATGGAGGAAGAGAGAGTTAGGAGGGAAATGATGAGTTTAATTTGAACATAACTGAATTACAGATGTCTATAACAGGGAGGGTAGGATTGGAGTTAGGGGAAAAGACATAGCTATCTATATGAATTTTAGAATTAATATACGCAGAAATGCTCATTCAGCTAAATGGTGTCACTGAGATCACCAAGAATAGAGAGAGGACCGAGGCTTGGAGAGTGATACCCAGGGTAGGAGTTGCTTTAATACCAAAAACTGCAGCACTAGAAAGAGCATCCTGATACCAAAGTAATGAGTCTACTACCAGTGTTTGGTCAGATCTATTATTGAATATCACGTCATGGTTATTTGTCATTTGAGGTTCCATCAGCAGTCTTTACTGGACCATATTCAAGTGTATGACTACTCTGTGATATGAATATCCAACCTCAATCTTTGTAGCTCCAAGTGTGTTTACATATTTGACATATTTCATAATGGGGAAGGAATTGGCAACCATGATAAACAAAAAACATAAACTTAAAAAAGGTAATAAGGTAAATTTACTGTTGCCTTTCATTCCATAATATTCTGGGAGCATCGAACAAATAATCTGGCAATTCCCACAGAATTAACAAGTCACTTAAGGTTAGCCATTAATTCACTCTGTCATTGGCCTAAAAGTTGACTTGTATATGTTCTCATTTTTTAAGGCAAAAGCAAATATTTTCAAAGAAAGATATAGATGATAAGTCCCTGAAAATGGACCACATAAAATGAACTATTCTTTAATGGTTCAATAGAACTATTTATTTGTTGTGATTTTTTTATTTACAAGATATATGCATGGGTAATTTTTCAGCATTGACAATTGCAAAACCTTTTGTTGCAACTGTTCCCCTCCTTCCCCCCACCCCTTCCCCCAGATAGCAGGTTGACCAATACATGTTAAATATGTTAAAATATAAGTGAAATACTATACACACACACACACACACACACACACACATGTCCATACAGTTATTTTGCTGTACAAAAAGAATTGGACTTTGAAATAGTGTAACAATTAGCCTGTGAAGGAAATCAAAAATGCAGGAGGACAAAAATAGAGGGATTGGGAATTCTATGTAGTGGTTCATAGTCATCTCCCAGAGTTCTTTCTATGGGTGTAACTGGTTCCGTTCATTACTGCTCTATTGGAACTGGTTTGGTTCATCTCATTGTTGAAGAGGGCCACGCCCATCAGAATTGATTATCATATAGTATTGTTGAAGTGTACAATGATCTCCTGGTCCTGCTCATTTCACTCAGCATCAGTTCATGTAAGTCTCTTGAGGCCTTTCTGAAATCATCCTGCTGGTCATTTCTTACAGAACAATAATATTCCATAATATTTATATACCACATCAATAGAACAATTTAAACATTGTTCCGTCAGATGCAGAATAAGAAGAAAGAAAAAATCGTCAATTTGTACTTCTGTATATCTCACAGAACCATGATTCAGAGACAGAAATGTAAGAATTGTTAGTTACCTTTGGATTTTAAGATCAGAAATAAATTCACTGCTTAGGACTGAATGGGATGAGGTTTGCTTGTCATCCAAGATCTAGTAGGATAAGTGGAGGACCCCATCTGCAATGAATTCCTTTTGAAGCTGATACAAATTAAAGTTACAGAAACAGCATAAACATCTGAATATGTTAAATGGAAACAAATCTCAATCTGCTGTGATCATAATATAGGATAGAACAGAGCAAATCAAATACTCTCATGTTATATCTAGAGAAACTGAAGTGTATAGAGGTTAACTTAAGTTATTTACTCAGAGTCACACCTGTAGCAAATAATAAAATTGGAATTTGAACCCTCATTCTGTGATTCCAAATAGAATAGTTTCCCCAATCCATCACAATACTCATTGATAGATCCCACCTCTGGGAGTGGGGCAATAGTTTTTAGGACAAAATACAGGAACTTCAGTCTCTTTTTATTACAGTACACTCTTATGTAAAACATAAAATTGTTGCATACATGGTTTAATATTTAAAGGAGAAAATATCACTGTAATATTATTCTTGTGCTAGTTTTTTATCAAACTGGGAAATGTTGGATCAGAAAATGATATCTGATTAGATCAAAATTTCTTATGGCAAAAGTTTTATTCAGTGAGCTTAGGCACTCCCCTCCCCAGCTTCTTTTCTGAAAAAGAAGTGCTTTATATAGTTATTTGATACCTACAAGACATAACTTAATTTTTTTTTAAAATTTATTGATGTCTTTTGTAGGTCAATCATTACAGCTACTTCCCTAACAATATCTCCCCAAATATTCCTTCCTTCTTCCCACAAATGAATCTTCCCTGGTTTAAAAAAAGAAAAGAAAAAAGACATAGAACTTTAACTTTTCATGTTAACACATCTTGGTCTTCCATCTCTCTCCAGAAAGGAAGTGCTTCTTTATCTTTTTAGTCATTATAATTATTCAGCATATAGTTTTGTATACTATAATTTTGATAGCTATATAAAGTCTCATAAATTTCTGCCCCAATACTAGATTCCTTGAAATTTGGCAGCATGTAGCTTGATGTAAAACAAAATTAGACATTTAAAAGTAACTGTATAAAAATAATTATAATGAAATATACTTACATACCAAATACTTTTATTATCAAGTCAAGTTGAAAATTATTTTCAAGTTAACTTTAAGAATAGTAAAGGGTTATAAGTAAAGTTATATTAAATATATTAGAAATTTGCCCATATCACTCTTTCTTCCTATTCCCCCCTCCCCCCATTTCATTTTTTTCTTTTGGTCTTTGAAATGACGAAGGAAAACATTCTCTCTCTTCCCATCGCCCTATCGCCAAGAGCTTCAAAATTTCTTCATTATTGAAGAATGAAAATCTTCATCATTTCACAGAAGTTAATGGAATGATAGCTGCTGGATTTAAAGCAATCTTTATTTAAAGGTTTTCTTAATTATTGTAAGCCTTAGAGAAATAGCCAAAAACTTTAATAGAAGAAGCTATTAGTATTATAATAAATCAGTTAGACCTTTTTGTTTGTAAAATTAAAATGACTACATAAAATACTATGGACAGTGAAAAGAAATAAATTAGGAAAGGTCATGAGATAGCAAAATCCAACCCCTTTTTACTCTCTAGTGATTCTATTAAACATCCCAAGATGGGATGGCTGGAAGAGCCTTCAGATTGTTTGGATGGCAATCATTTGCCAGGAATGCAATATCCTGTACTCCTGAGCAAAATTGGTAGAACCAAAAATGAAACCTTTTGGACTAAACATTGTCAGATCCCCGGACCAGAGGTTGTCTAGTCTGTGGTTCCTCCAATACTATTCCTGTTTCTTTTGTTTTTTTTTTTTAATCCAGTATATACATATTTAGTTATACAATTATTTTGCTGCACAAGAAAAATTAAATAAAAAAATGAGAAAAAATAAAGTGCAAGCAAACAACAACAGAAAGAATGAAAATGTTATCTCTGGATATGGATGGCTCTCTTCAGCATTGAAACTGGTCTGAATCCCGGCAGCTAGGTGGTGCAGTGGATAGAGCACCAGCCTTGAATTCAGGAGGACCCGAGTTCAAATCTGGTCTCAGACACTTAACACTTCCTAGCTGTGTGACCCTGGGCAAGTCACTTAACCCCAGCCTCAAGAAAACTGGTCTGAATCATCTCTTTGTTGGAAAGAGTCATGTCCATCAAAATTGATCATAGTATAATCTTATTGTTGGTATATATAAAGATCTCTTGGTTCTGCTCATATCACTTAGCATCACTTCATGTAAGTCTTTCCAAGTCTCTGAAATTATTCTGTTGCTCGTTTCTTATAGAACAATAATATTCCATAACATTCATATGCCATAATTTATTCAGTCATTCTTCAACTAATGGGCATCCACTCAGTTTCCAGTTTCTTGCCTCTACAAAAAGGGCTGCCATATGTGGGTCCCTTTCTCTCCTTTAAGATCTCTGGGATACAAGCCCAGTAAAAATACTGCTGGATCAAAGGGTACACAGTTTGATAACTCTTTGACTATTCCTACTTGTAACAGAGTCTTAATATAATCATGGTGCCTTTGTGCAAGATTTTCCTTACTAGCGACTATATTTTTCTGTTGTAGTTTTCTATTAGTGGTGATGTAAATTAGGTTCATTTGATATCTAACCAGAGCAAGGTAAGCAACTTCCTGGGAAAGAAATGGGAGCATGAAGTCACTTGTACATTTAAGATAATATGCTTTGATGCTTGTGCTCTAGCTAAAAAAACTTTTGAAGCCAAAATGAGCCACTTGGTTCCTGGTACAGAGAAGATAATTTAAGATAACTCCAGAAAACAAATAGTTTTGGTATTTCCTAAGTTTTTTTGATATCTCCCATAGCTTAGATCTCTCTTTCAAAGCAGTTAAGCCAAGTTAAAGAAAATATGTGAATTTCTAGTCTTAAAGTCTTAAAGACACTTCCTGTGTCTTTGAACCTTACTGTATTTTGATTCTGGATATTTTGCCCCAAGGAAAAAAATGGCTAGAGATGTTGCAATGTGATTCAGTTTAACATAACTAAGAATAACACATACATCACTTAGGACTAGTCAGAGAAGAAAAAGGTCATCATGAAGTGATGATCAGGATTTCATCTTTAAGATTATATTCCCCCACTCCTATGAGTTTTGAGTTAATCTATTTTTAAAGCATTCAAATACTTAAAACATTCCAACAACCTACAGATTTCCCTAGCAGAGGCAACTCAGTCCCAATGGATCAATCATTTGGTTGCAAATCAAAAACGTAGACCCTGACACTTTAGGTAAAATCATCTTTTGGATAAAGAACCATGGCTTTAGAGCTAGTCTAAGTCCCTTATTTTATGGACAAGGAAAATGAAGTCTACAGATCCATTCTTGTTAAAGCCATGTTCTTCCTTATATAAATGATCACAAACTGTTTCTTTGTTTAAGAATTTTTTCAAGAAAATAAAAATCAAGGTCAATGGCCTATAGATTATGCACTTAATATATTCACTTTTGGAAAATTAGACCATTTAATTTTCTTCTGTGTAAGGTACATCTCCTGTTCTTTAAGTACATGGAGAAATTTGAATTCAGCAGGGGCAGTTGAGTGATCTCTTATTACCTCCCTCCTTATCAAGAGTTTTAACTATCCTATTAGTCATTTTTTGTGCCATCCTTTCCAGTCCAAAGATCATTATCTTTGGCCACAGTATGTTAATGACAGATACACAGCTGCGGACCTGTCAGAGCTTGTGTTCTGCCTCTGTAGCCTTTGAAAGGCCAAGATCACCTCCACATCCCAGCAAGGAGTTGGAGTGGATTTTGGCAGAGTCCAACCTCAAAGTAAACTGAAATATCCATAAACAGCCAGTCACACTAGCTACCTAATCTGTGGCCCCCATGGTAAAACAGTAAGTATGAAGAAAGAAAAATTCTCAGCACTCTAATTATGATTATTCATACCCCATTCATAATTGTTCCCTATGCTCCTGACTAACTTCTATATTCATGACTTGGTCTCTGAGAGTTGGTCCCTAATACCTCCTAGAAGTAGTAATAGGTGATCTTCCTCAGCTCCCTAAGATATCAATGCCTTGCACATTATAGGTGCTTAATGTTTATTGACCATCTGAATGATCCAATCTGAAGTGAGTTATGGAGAGTCAAAAAAAATTTTAAGGTCTTCTGAGAACCCAAAAGATATATGCCTCGAGTTAGAGAGTTATAGTTGTGAATTTGTAAGAATATGAGAAAACACTTCATAATGATAGGTACATTGGCAAAGCATGTGTTGTTGTGTTTTTTTTTTTTTTTTTTTTTTTTTATCCTTCAGTTCTGTCAAGGAAAGAGCAAAATAAAATCTTGATGGGTTCAAGTAATTTTAGCCACAGGAGGGAAAATCTTGAGGGGAAGTCTGCCTGCCACTTAAATAAACTTATTAACGTGTTTTCATCCGATTAATTCCAGACCCTTGGTTACCTACATCATTTTTCATCCTCTGTGGAAAATATGACAACCTTCTTCTCAGAAAGTGTAACTGTTAGCTAAGGTGACATTAAGTTATTTAAATCAGTCCTGCCTATACAATCCTAGGCCTTAAAGTAAGCATGAAAACTAAATATTAACGAGTCATTCATTGGTGGTGGGTAAGAATCAGTTCCTGCAGGTTATGGGACCATCTAGGCCCATGTGCTACAAGCCAAACTACCAATCTCACTCCATTTGTTTTCATTATTTAAGCTTGGCAGAGTTGAATCTGAGTTCAGTTAACTTGCTTACTTGGTTCTATCATTTATGAAGCTTTCCTTTTAGAAATCAGCCCTATCACAAAAAGCTCCCATTGTGAAAGGAATAAGGCTGACTTTGCACAATGTGACCAGTCTCGTCTCCAACACCATCCCACGATGTGTGGAGCTAACAATGCCGTGTTCATAGGCTGCATGCTGGTAATGAGTATGTGCAGGGAGTTCTTGGCTAACATTATTATATGGTTAAGTCACTTTTCTTTTCCTGGGGGGTGCGGAGTACAGGGAATTATGATTTCATTAAAATAGTCAAAAGAACCAACCTGGGATAAAAGTTTGAAGTTTTCTCAGGCATTTGAAAAAAACAGGGGACAAAGAGTTGAGAATAATCATGTTTACTGGAAGGGTGCACAAGGTAAGCGATTAGGTTTAGGGAATATTAATAGTGTTATTTGTCCATAGTTTCCATAATTTCCCATGTTAGCTGGGAAAAGAATCAGGAGGTGCTGGCTATTTCATATTTTGAATCCAGTGTCCAGCTGTGATAACCCTACTCCGGAAATTACTGAATTCTCCTCCTGTCAATCCTCTCCAGATTGTTTAAATGCAACTTGCCCCGACAAGCGGGCGATTTATATGATTCATAGGATGGTTCTACTTTTTTTATTTTTCCTGATTTTTTTAAACAAAAACTCATAGACACAGTGTGTGTGACATTCAGGGGACCTGTATACAGAGGTTGTCAAGATGTTTCCTTTTTGAACAAGTGAAAATTTCAGAGCCCTGACAAACTGACTAACCTCATTTTGGGTTTCCTCACTAAAAGGAAACATGATCTTTAGGTTCCCAAAAGACAGTATGGAGTATGTCTTCACACCTCCACCATTCCTCCACAGCTCACTGTGGGTAAGATGTGTGATACGGACATTCCTGGTTAAAGACTATATGTAGCATGGGCACTTTTTATAGAGAATTCCAAAGTAAGGTGCATTCAGATTGTTTGTAACTATAATTTGTAAAAGTGTTCTTATATCTGCATGGATCAGTGAGAAGTACTAGTTTTATACTATTTATAAAACAGTTTTATTACCAAAAAATTCCAGGGTATCAAAATGATACTCAAAATATTCTATATCATCTCTCATTCTTATTACATTATTTACTCAATTCTTTCATTGTCATATGTGTCCTGGATAATAAATATTTAGCCATCATTGCTAATAAGCTGCAAAACCCATTGCCTTTTTGACCCACTAGACTTTCAATTCCTCTGAGATCATCCACAATAGTTTTGCTAGGAAAATATTTGTGTAAAGTGGATTATTGAAAGCACTATGCATTCATACTATTCGCTGCATTCTGAAATCAATAAAAAGTACATAATTCATAAATTTCTACTTATGGCTTACGGTAATGGGGAAATGACACTGGGTTCACTGGGGCCATATTAGTGGAGTGATAGCTCTGATAAGTTTACTAATGACAGAATTCCTGCCTATTGACTAAAGTCATCACTAAATATCTGAACATGGGGTTGGATGGGGATGTTTTATGGGGGAGTGGGACTTGGAGAGGAAGCAATATCACTAATGCAGGCTATCACCTAATATAAACTAAAATGTAAAATAGTTACCTCTACATAGGGGAGGAAAACATAGCAAAAAATTATGGATCCTTGAAGGTATAGGGATTGGAACATATTTTACCTTGGTGCATATATGCAAAGCATGTGTTTGGTGCTTTAAAAAGGAACTATTTTGGCAATGAATCATGACTTAGAGAATCCTGAAAAATAAAGGGAGAATGTAGTATATACCCCACCCCCCCAAAAAAAATCCAAGAACAACAACTTACTACTTACTCTTTAAAAAGGAAACAAGGGCATTTGTTGTGGTAAGGATCTAACTGGAGGAAGAAACAGACTTCCAATGGAGAGGGGTAAGTGCATTGTCCCATCATCATCCAAGTCATGATATTGGGTTCTACCAGTTATATTTTTTTGCATTTTTTTGAGGTGAGAATAATTTCTAGGTGACAGGATCAGTTTTGTTTTGTATTTACTTCCCTAGTGTCTCAAGCACAATTCCTTGCACAATCATATATATTAGGCATTTGATAAATGTCTGTTGATTTGGATTAAAGCAAGTAGCCAAATTCCTTGTACTCGGCCCCCTTCCTCCAGCTTCTCTCTTCTCCCAGGCCCCAGAAGTGACAGAAAGAGGGAAGCTTTCAGAGAATTACACTTCCTAACTCATTTTAAGTTTTCTCCATTTGTAGAAGTCTGGTTCCTCAGGTTCTTGTGCCAAGGGAGATGTCACTCAGAAAATGTGAAAGAGACTGGTTATACAGGTTTCACACCCCTTTTCACTCCAGTGAGAGGGCAAAAACCCTTGCTCGAAGTTAGAAGAGGTAAAATAGTTTAAAACCTTTTTAAAACACACATATATGAGCTCCCCATCATGATCTTTGGGGATTATTTAACAAGATATTTTTGATTCACAAATATTATTAACCATTTTATCTCTACTGGTGTTTTTGTTCCTCCATGTCTTATAGATGAAATCTTGATGTGGAAAGAAAAGGAGAAAAATGCATTCTATTTTAGTGAAAATGTTAAGCAGGGTGTGGCTAGTGGGTGGGTGGACATGTTTGGCTTCAAAAACATTTCTTCTCCCTTAACTGTTGACTTTTGCTTATAAAAATATAGTAGATCAAAAATGTGGCTTTGGTTTAAAAAAACAACAACAACCAAAAAAAAAAAAAAAAAACCCTACCCTTGGCAATTGACACTATTGTGAAAAGGTCTTTAGGAAATAAGTATATTTTCATGAAGTAAAACCTATTAGAATCTTTAAAAACTAAAGGATTATCCCTTTGTTTTTATTATAATTAGAAGAACCTGGCTAATTGAATACCATTATATAAAAGGATGTCATGAAAAAGAAATATAATAGATAAAAATTCTTTGTGATTGCATTTGGGATTTTCTTGGCCAAGATACTGGAGTTGCTTGTAACTCATTTTACATATAAGGGTTAAGTGAATTGCCCAGAGTCACACAGCTAGTAAGTATTTGAGCCCTGGTTTGAACTTGGGTCTTCCTGATTCCAGAGCCAACAGTGGAAAGAATTAGAATTTCTGATTCTAATTTACTTTTGTCCTAACCCAAATCTTTTAAAATAAATAATATGTTATGAAATTAACTTTAAATTTACCCTCCCCCCCCCAAAAAAAAAAAAAAGTTTCCTCTATCCTGCTCTTATTTCTCCATCTCTTGTGGTTGAATCTTGAAGTGGAGGGAAAAGGAGAAAGATAGTCTTTATTTTAGTGAAAATGTTAAATAAGATATGCTAAGTGGCATAATTGAGTTTGTTTAAAGAAAAAGGAAGGCCTCGTAAATAGAGAGTAGGCCTAAGATTCAGGAAGACTAGGGCCTACCTCTGTGCCAAGTAACAGTGATTCTGTTTTTCTGGACAAATCACTTCACTTTAGGAAAGTGCCCAGGTACCTTTCTAAGACTAGATTGCAGAAGAACTGATCTATGTTGGTATAGATGACATTTATCCCTGAGAGCTCCATTCAATCACAATCATAGAAACAAACAAACAAACAAAAAAAGGTAGTTGTTTCAAAAATTGAAACATTATTTTTTTCCCCCCAACAACTTTTCCACAACGGAAAAAAGAGTGGAAAATGCTGGTTCACTCATTATACTTTGCCATAACTCATGGAGAATGGAAAGAAAATAGGATGAGAAACCCCAGCATCATGTGCTGATAAATAATAGGGCCAGTACCAAGTATTTCAGCTTCCATGGGTGAAGGCCGGATGAGATTAGATGCTATCTTATTTCCTTATTTCTTCATCTGGAAAGATACAAATTTTCCCCCTCTCATTTTAGCACTAGGTTTCTTTCTTTCTTTCTTTTTTTATCACTAGGTTTCAAAGTAGAATACATAATACAATGGTTTGCAAACTATGGTCTATAAGTCAAATGCAGCCTGTGTGAGTTTTATATTTTATAAAACAAAGCTTTATTTTAAACTGTAAAAACCATTCTTAGCTCACAATACAGGGGAAAAAAAATTTGTGTTAACCTCTTACATGAGAGGAGAAAGCAGTTTATAATTGATTATTGGTTAGGACAGACAAATACCTGGGTTTGAATGATGACTTTGGTCTTAAACTAGCTGTGAGTTATTATTTGAGATACCTCCTTGTTTAGTAATTTTTTTTCAGCATAAAACCATTACACTTATTTGGGAATTCCTGGAGTTCTTTAAAAAACAACAACAACTTAATTCTTTCTATATGTGTACTTTAATAATTCTATATTTTTCTTCCAAAACAAATTTTCCCTTAAAAAAAAAATCTCATCAGAGGAAGGGTGACTATATGTAGACAAATGAGATATTTAATCATTCATCATTCATTCCACAAATATTAAGCTCTTATAACATATAAGCACTCTCCTGCATGTCAGAATACAAAGATCTGAGTGGCCAACAAGTTATGAAATGGCCCTTTCCTCTTCTTACTTGAGAATAACCTGCATGTTCTCTTCACCTTGTTCCCTTCTCTCAGAATTAGCTGACCCAGCATTAAAGGCCAGTGACAGTGGCAGTCTCTGAGGAGGAGGACAGGATGTTACCTCCTTTTAGGGCTCTATCAATGGCACTCCTTAATATGCCCCAGGACTTGCTTGAGAGCCCTGCCAGGTACCTCCCTCTCTACCTGGAAAGGAAGGATTGTTTTCTATTGTACAGCGGCTGGTAAAAGTTAAAGAAGATTATAAGGGTTCATCTGCATTGAGAGATTGAAAACTCTTTGGGGTTATAGGTTTTTTCCCTTCCTAGCATCTTCTATCTTTCTGTCTGTCCAGATTTTATTTATTTTTCAAGTCCTACCTTCTTCACCAACTATCCTAACCTAGAAGGAATGGTTTCATTCCTATAATAAATTCTATCCATTTGGTTCTCTTTTATTTCTTAAAAGTTACTTATGTGTTTATTCATTCATTCAAGTACTTATCTATTTATCCATCCAAATATCTCTTTTTTGTTTGTCTTTTTGGCAGCTAAGGTCTCTTTATCTCACTCTGAATGTAGCCTTTCTTTTACAGGCCAATCCTACTGATGATCAGCATGGAAGCTTTATGCTGATCTATTTCTGACCTGGATCAATTTACCCCTGCTTAAATAGCATTGCCTTTCTTCCTCCTCCTTTTTCTCTTCCTCCTCCTCCCCTTCTTTGTTGGGTGAAAATCATAAATACAAAGCATTTGATCTTTATACTTTGAAATTCCCACTACCTCTCCTGCAGAATGCATGTTGGGCTCAGTGTTAGTTCAACCTTCTCCCGCTGCTATTTGCTGTATGCTCTCTTAGGCAAGTCATTTCTCTGTAAAACTAGGGGCTGGAAGGAAATGATCACCCAAGTTTTCTTCCTTCTCTAAGACAAGATCCCATTTCAGTTTGCAGACAAATTTTTTTTAATTTAACCAAACGATGTTGTCCTTATAAGTATTGGGGGAAGAAGGGGGAGTTGTGATTCAGGTAAAATGGTCATCCTAAGGAAAATTCGATCCCCAGTCCCACCTCGAGATATCTTTTATATGTATAAGGTATGTTTTAAAAACTAGGGAGATCATGGTCATTGATGAATATTAATCAAAAATATATGATTTCAAAATTATTTAACATTTGGCATTTTGCATCTCCATTCATTATAAATCATTCTGAAACCTTTAAAGTGTTATGTCATTTTCAATTAATAGTTATTTATAACTGAATTGGCAGTAATTATGAGTTAATTTAGTTCTTCTTCCAGTTACATTTTGACTTCTGATAACATCAGATATAGAGTGTCTTTTTATTTACAATTAGCTTTCTTGATTGATCAGTACTTGGTATTGGTGTGGGGTATGGTGACTGGTTTTAAAAAAATTTACTTTCCAGGGATCTTATTCAAAATGGAAGTGTTATTGATTAATCTCTTAAAGGATTTAGAACTTTAAAATTCTGAATAGAATGTACTTCTATGAACTGCTTTCACAATAAATAACAATGTAAAATCTTCTTATTAATTTGTTCATCATGGATATAATTATGCAAATTGATGACTTAAGATGTTTAAATACTAATATGGAGTATCAAAACTAGAACTAAAGGCATCTCAGAGACCATCCAATCTACCTCTCTAGCCTAGGTGAGGAAACTGATGCCCAGTTTTGCACAAAGTTAGAGATAGGAATTAATCCATTAACTCCAGCATCAATATTCTTTCCCCTGTACTCTACTTCCTACTTTCATCAATAAGGACACTTAAATGTTAGGCTTCATAATTTTAAATAACTTGTTAATATTAATGGGGAGAAATCAGTTTTAATGATGCAAGCAAAGTTTTGCAACCTAAATTCTTTACCAAAAAAGATGAGGAAATACAATGAAAACATGGAGTTTTCCATGTGCTGTTTGTATGAGGTTATAAATTGTTTGAATATTAAAACCTGTTCACTATTTGCTTCATGATTATTAACTGAATTGGAAGGTCCTTTCAGCCATCTTCACTGTTGGAACACAACATCAAGCCTTCATGTTACCTAGGAATGTTAGAACCTGTTTTGTACTCTTCCATTCTTCTACAAGTAGAACCATGATTCTTTCTAAAAGACTGGTTGTAGAACTGTGACTCAAGAGCTTAGAACAGTTCTTCCTCATGTTAATAAAGTCTGAAAAAGTTTCAGAATCTGGCTCATCTTAGCCTTTCCAAAAGAACCTGACAGGGACAATATGCAATGAAGTCAGTAATCCAGGTTTTCTGAAAGATTACACAAAAGTTGAAAGTTTTGTTTTGGCATGCACGCATGCATGTCCATTATATGGGAACAGAAACGAATGATTAATTCAGTATATTTTTGTTAGAGCTGACTTGGCCATATGGTGTCATTACACTGTGGTCTCTCCCTATGTCATGGTTTCAGAAGGATAAACACAAATGAAAAAGGATGGCATTTGTTTACACATCCAGATGGTGACAAAATTAGTTTGGAAAGTACTTAAAAGAATAAGACACATCTTATTTTTAGCAAAGCATATTAGGAGGTTAGAAATACTTCATAATATCCAGCTATGTGACCTTGGGCAAGTCACTTAACCTAATTGCCTTAGCTAAAAGAAAAAAAAAGAAATACTTCATAACAAAGAATCTACCCAAACTTCTGATGTGGCAGAGAAAACAGCTTTTGAAGACCTAAGTAGAAATTAAAGTTAGAACAGTTTTAAAATATCTGTGCTAAAGAAACCCTGTTGATTGGTCTGGATCCTTTGACTTCTAAGTTTCCAAGATGAGCTGGTTCACCCCTCTTTACTTAACCTGATGCTCTCCTGTTCTTGAAGTTTACCATTTCAATGCTGAACTTTGCAGAGAAATGTTATTGGCATAGCTTATTGCAGGTCAGACCCCTGAGCTCAAGAGATTGCCAGACTCAGCTTCTGTCATTACAGGTGTGTGCCATCATACCTGGCAAAAGTTAAGCAAGATTCCTTGACTACATAATGTGAGCTGGAGTAAGGGAAATAAAATCCCTTCCTCTACAAATGAATAAACAAATAAATTACTCAATTCTTCCTTTGGTTCCAGAACTGTCCTTATAGGCACATAAAAAAAAATGTAACCCAAAAGAAAACCTCAATTATCTTAAGATGTTCAAGATCATTTTCTGAGAAACATGAAGATCTTCAATAACTTCATGTAGCTATTTGGCATAGTGGACAGAATTTTGGGTCTGAAATCAGGAAAACCTGAGTTCAGATCCAGTCTTGGACATTTAATGAGTTTGTGATCCAGGGCTCCTCTGTTTGCCTCAGGTTCCTCAATTATAAATAATAACACTACTTATTTCTCAGAGTTATTATGAGATTAAATGAGATATTTGTAAAATAAAAGCTTTTACTACAATGACTAGCAGATGTAGGTGCTATATAGATGCTTATTCCTCTCCTCTTCTAAATTTCCCCTCTTTGGCTCACTTTTTATATCTTTTCTCATTCTTTCCCTCTTTTTCTACATTCTATTTAATGTTCTCTCTCATTTCTGGACCTTTTTTTACTTCATCTCCCATGACTGGAATCAGTCAATCAACAAACATTACTTTGGCATCTCTTCTTCCATTCATTTGAGGCCCAAGTCAGGTACCATGTCATCTGTGAAGTCTAATCTCCTCCCCCCCCCCCAACCTGCACTCACATTCCCCACCACCCAAATATATGTCTTCCTATTTATCCTAGGATTTTCCATGGACTTAACTTGTACACTCTGTGAGAACATGAGCTGGTTCTTATATCAATTTTGCATCTTCATTGCCCAAAATAGTGCTTTAATTATAGAAGATATAGATAAATGTCTGTTGGGGCAGCTAGGTGGCGCAGTGGATAGAGCACCAGCCCTGAATTCAGGAGGACCAAATCTGGTCTCAGACACTTAATGCTTCCTAGCTGTGTGACCCTGGGCAAGTCACTTAACCCCAGCCTCAGGAGGGAAAAATAATAACAACAACAAATAAAATAAAATCACTAATTAAGTGTGTGGTTTGATGTCACTACCATTCAAGAATCCAAATTTCTACAAAGATGACTGCTTTCTAATTTTCTAATATTATGGGTTTTGCGAACAATAACATCAGAAAGGCACAAGAATTCAGATTGATACACTTGGCTTTGGTAGAATCGTGCCCTAGGAGGGGATATGATGGAATTGGTGCAATATATTACTGGGCCAAAGAATTCATCACCATTGGACAATGTACTGCCGATACAGTTTTCAATGCCAAGCTAGGCTGGTGTTTCTAGAGCACATACTCTCTGTCATAAGAATCATATTCAATTTCTTTCTAGCTTACTATACACTGCTAGGCTCTTCTGCACCACTGGCACTATCCATCAGAGCAGGGCTTTTGTAGAGGTAACAATTTAGGTAGTTTTATAAGTTGTAGGCTTTTTAGGCTTTGGAGCAGTTGGGAGGGAGCTGGCTAGGGTAAGAAAGAAAGAAAGATTAAAATAGTAAATTTTAAAGTAATACATATAAATAGAATAAATTAGTAAAATATAGGTTTGGTAATGTTTTGATCAGGGCTTTTTTCATTGTTTAAAAAACTCATTCTTCAGCCTCATTCACCACTCTACTCAAAAGCCTTCTGTGGTAATAAGTCATGAGAGTCTTCTGTTTTCCCGTTTGCCAAGGACTGCTTACTTATGTGAGAGATGGTGTAA
Organism: Sminthopsis crassicaudata; assembly: GCF_048593235.1. NCBI lineage: Eukaryota > Metazoa > Chordata > Mammalia > Dasyuromorphia > Dasyuridae > Sminthopsis > Sminthopsis crassicaudata. The sequence continues at coordinate 190,165,229 of NC_133617.1, forward strand.
GATATTCCATTGTCCAGCTCAAGCCAGCTGGATAACTGCCTTCCAGCTCTTTTTTCCCATAGTGTAATTATCATCAGGTGTTTATCAGCCCAGGGTTTTGGAGAAAGATGGGATTCCTGTTCTCATGATCAGAGCTACAGAATTCCCTTCATAGCCAGTCCCAATTCTCACATCCAGGAAGAGTTCATTCAAAGAACTGTCACAAGTGCTAGAAAAACTTGTCTACTCTGGGGAATATTTACAGTTCTTGTTAATAACCTTTTCTTGTCTTCTGTCTGTGATTGCCCTGCCAAGAATGGGCTGCCAAGATGTTGTGACTGACTGTAGTCTGGCTTGGATTCTTGTTTATTTGTATACAGCAAACTATTCTAAAAGTGGTTTGAAATTCCAAATAGGGAAATCCGGGCTCAAAATCAAATAAGTAATTACATTAATCCCCAGAATCTCATTGTGATGGGTAAAATACCCTCAAGAGAAAACAAGAAAACTCTGGTCAAACTTTTGCTTTTAATTTTTAGCATAGACACTAAAAGCCTTTAATAACAATCATCACTGGAATTCAAATTTTGAAAATGTAAATGGGTCTGGGCTCCTGTTTATAGCCAATTTTTTCCTCTAAGTTAGCTCAATGTAAAAATAACACAGCTCTTCTATCCATCTATTCATTCATTCATTCATTTATTAAGTACCTCTGCCAAGTACTTCAGGATACTCTAGTTAGTCGTGTGAACTTGGACAAATCAATTAACTACAGTCTATAAGATTACAAGGAAGAAGAAAAGAACAGGGTGACCTAAGGCAAATGTATTCTCAATTGGCTGGAAGTAAAGTTGGAAGGGTAGGTTGAAGCAGATTTTGGATAGCCTTAAATTCTAGGCTAAGGCATTTGTATTTAAGCCTAGAGATTATGGCATGATTATAGCAATACATAAGGGAAATATACAACAAAGAGATTATAGGAATCAACAAGATTTTAACAGGCTAGAATAGGTGGAGTTGGATATGTTCTGCATGATCATCTTTTCCAGATAAACCACATATATTACATATATTAAAACAATGCATTTTTAATTGGCTATATTATAGGGAATATTGTCCATCTTTGAAAGGTTAGGAGAGAGGATCTACTGAAGTAGATAAGTTTTTAATATAATACTTGTTTTGGGTCTCAGTTTTTTCTTCTGTGAAATGAGTTTGTTCACTTGTTTCAGTCATGTCTGACTCTCCATGGCCTCATTTGGAGTTTTCTTGGCCAATATACTGGAGTGGTTTGCTATTTCCTTCTCCAGCTCATTTTATAGATGAGAGAACTGAGACAAAAAGAAGGGTTAAGTGATCTGGTCAGGATCACACAACTAGTAAGTCTGTGAGACCACATTTGAATTCTGGTTTTCCTGACTGCAGGTCAAGGACTCCATCAAGTTGCCCAAGTACAACCACTAAGGTTCTTTCCAGCTCAAATTCAATAATTCTATTATACCTAGGGTATGGGAGGCCATAGCGTTAGCTCTGAGAGCTCCTCCTCCTATGTTGAGTCCCTTAGTACTGGTAGGAGGACTTTTCGGTTTAATATTCCATAATAGTGATCTTCAAGTCTGAGGGACAATGCACATCCCTCTTAATGAGTCATTGGCTTCCTTCCCAAGCTGCCTGAAGGGCTGCTCTCCTTAGTGGAAGTGATTCTGTCTTTGAAGTACTTTCCAAAGCTGTCAACGAATGTTCCATGATTCCCAAAGGAAATAAGAAGTCAAGAGCTCTCACATACTGACAATGTAAGAGTTTAAACGGTTTCTATAGGAGCCTAGTTGCCTGCTTTTCTAAGGTATTCAGCTTGTTTATAGAGTCTTATCTGGCTGAGTTTTGGCATTCTGTCTGGCAGCAAGTCCTATGAAAAGCAGCTGTTTAAGCAGTGGGTGTGGCTGGTGCTCCTAATGCCATTTCAGAAGGTTTATAACTTCTTGTTTAGAGATAGTATACTTTTTTGGCTACAGCTAGGCCCTAGAGACAGTCTTAAATTTTTTTTTTTTTTTTTTTCATAAATAGCCATTTAAAAAATAATATCTTAACCATATTCCATTGATAGCTTCTGAATTTCCCTCATGTTCTTTGCCACAATCCCCACTCCTAATCTATTTTTTCAATAAAGTGAATTGGTTGTTTTGAGTTTTACAGTTGTAAATAAAGTAGGTCAATTTCCTCAAGGTCAATTGGCAAGGTTCTAGGATTCTATATACCTATAGGATTTTTTTAGGTATCTACAGATTTGAGGGGCTTTCTTTCTCAAGATACCTCATTAAGGTTGAGATTTGGAGGATGAGGCTAAGGAGGAAGGTTCCATATATAAAGAGAAATGTCAGAAAAATTGCCAGCATTTGGGAAATGGAAGGAAGAAGAAGAAACTGTCAATTAGCCAAGCTTTTCAGTTGGAAAACACTTTCACCAACCCAAACAAAGCAGATGCCATTGAGAGAGATCAACAGAGAACTCCCAACAGAAGCAAGTATGCAAAGTATTTAACTAAATGTGGGTCTTTCTGGCAGGCTGCTTAGCAGCAACTGAGTAGAGATTTCAAAATTCCCAAAAATCAGTGCCTTGAAGTTGGTTGATATGAAGAAAAAGTAAAGTACAGCAAATGATAAGTTAATAATTATAAAGTATAAATATAATGGATTTCTGTGTGACTGGAATTGGGTTGCTAAATAAGACAAGATCACAGGGCTTAAAGTTAGAAAAAAAAGTTGCCATAAGAGAGCATCTGGTGCAACCCCCTCATTTTACTGAGGGGTCCCAAAGATGAGCAAGATTCAGTTAGTAGCAGGATTCAAACCAGCTTGTAATTTCAAATCCATGTCAGATTTCTTTCCCCAAAAACTATTTTTCTGCTCCCAGAATTAATTTTCTAATAGAACAAGATTATTTTTAAAAACCATGAAGTTAAAAAGAAGAGGCAATGTAGCTTTTGTATCTTTTCCAAATCATTTTCCAAATCGTATAAAATTTTAGCATTCTTTTTAAAAATTTTGACCCACAAATCTTCTCTTCCTCTATAGGTTATACATGTGCAGTCACACAAAACATTTCCATATTAGTCACATATTAGTTGTGAAAAAACACAGACAAAATAAAACCTAGGAAAAATAATTTTTTTTAAAAAAATATGCTTCAATCTGCTTTCAGATAGCATCAGTTCCTTCTCTTGAGATGTGGTTAGCATTGTTGATCTTGAGTCCTTTAGAATTATCTTGGATCATTATACTACTGAGACTAGCTAAGTCATCTAAGTTAATAGTTATACAATGGTGCTATTCTGCTCATTTCATTTTGAAACAGTTTGTCTAAGTCTTTCCAGGTTTTGTTTTATTTTGAAAGCATTCTGCTTGTTATTTTTCATATCACAATCATATATCACAACTTGCTCGCCCATTTCCTCAATTGATGGGCATCCCACTAATTTCCAAAAAGAGTTGCTAGAAATATGTTTTAGATATAAGTGCTTCATTTAAAAAAAATTCTCTAGGGTATAATCCTAGGAATGATATTGTTGGCTAAAGGGGTATGTATGATTTCAAAGCCTTTTGGGCATAATTCCAAAGTACTCTCCAGAATGATTGGATCCATTCACAGCTCCACCAATTGATATCCCAATTTTCCCACATCTCCTCCAACATTTGCTATTTTCCTTTTCTGTCATGTTAGCCAATCTGTTAAATGTGAAGTAGTATCAGTTCTTAAGGATTAAGAGTCAAAAGACCCAGTTTCAAATACTTGAATTACTTCTTTTAGTGCTCTATATAAACCATCAAGCATTACTGAAACAGGGGTTATTACTATGCGATCTATGTGAATGGAGACCATTGCTGATTTTAATTATTTTTTGTTGTTTCAGAAGAAGTAGACTACTGTAACTTTGGGACCAGCACATTAACTAGGAAGAAGAAGGTCCTGGTTACCCTTCGTAACGATAACCTCCGCCGGCGTCCTCACCTCAACATCAGCATGCCCCATGACTTCCGACCGGTATCTTCTATCATTGATGTGGACATCCTTCCTGAAACCCACAGGAGGGTCCGGCTGTACCGGCACGGGTGTGAAAAGCCACTTGGGTTTTACATCCGTGATGGGACCAGTGTGCGGGTGACGTCCCAAGGCCTTGAGAAAGTCCCGGGCATCTTCATTTCCCGCATGGTCCCTGGAGGCCTTGCTGAGAGTACAGGGCTGCTGGCTGTGAATGATGAAGTCCTAGAAGTGAATGGGATTGAAGTGGCCGGCAAAACCCTTGACCAGGTCACAGACATGATGATTGCCAACAGCCATAATCTCATTATTACTGTTAAACCAGCCAACCAAAGGAACAATATTATTCGTAGCAGCCGGATGTCTGGTAGCTCAGGTCAGTCAACAGACAGTACAGCCAGTCACCATAGCTTGCCTTCTTCCCATGCTGAACAGAACTTCCAACCTGATGAAATGGAGAGTGATGAAGAGACCGACATTGTCATTGAAGGAGCTCTGGAGCCCCAGCATATCTCCAAAACGCCAAGTCTGCCTTCGGGCAGCTTTTCCCGGGTCAATGGCACAACTTTCGGCCACAGGCTACAGAGGGATCTCGCGCTTAACAGCTCCAGTAGAGAAAGCAATGGCAATCTCCACAAACTACTGAGTTCCCTAAAATCAGATCCACGTCATAGTCTGGTCATTCCCAGGGGAGGAATTGAGGAGGATGGGACAGTGATCACCCTTTAGTGGTTCCATTGTGTACTCTGTGTGTGTTTGTGATCTGAAAGTGACTCAGAACAGAGATGACTAGAACCACACACACCCAGGACAAAAGGACCTATATTTTTCAAACCTCACCAGATGGAAGGAAAAGAACTGCAAGAAATCTTATTGATTATATGCATAATGGTCACATTACCAAAAAACACTGAGGGAGAAATAACACAGAAAGTAGCTATCCCCATTTAAAAATAAGTAGGAATTCAACTGTATATTTTCTTGTTTGTCTTCAATTTTCTTTTCCTGTTTTGCACGGTTCTTTCCACGGGATAGGTTGGAAAATAGAAGTGTTCTGTAATTATAATGACTTTGCAAATGCGTATAAATTATATTTATATTAATGCTTACATGCAAAAACTGGCCATTTGCAAACCAATTATATCACATCCAAATGCAATAAAAGCCTTATTTAGAGTTTCTGAAATATGAAATTGTTTGATTGTTGTATTAAAGAACAATGAATTTAAGTACAACCTCTCATATTAAATAAGGATATAGTTGCCAACATCATTAATGACCATTGCACATGGGCAAATCCCCTGTCCTTATTTGCAGATGTTTTACAAGTGAATTTGGTTTGTACATCTATGCATTAACATTACATATAAGGAATAAGGCTGAATGTTTTTATAGATATATCTGAATCTTTATAAGGTACAACTATATCTATTTTTTAAAAAAAGAAAAATGCAATCTTTCCTGTTTGCATAAATCAGTATAATTACATCACAGTAAATATCAAAATAGACATTTGAAGGTAGGTGATAGTATTATTCATTACTTTAAAAATTCTGGAATCCCCTTTTGAAGGAAGGATTTGATTTTTTTGTAAACATCTAAAAACAACTAGGCACATAAACCAGGAAGAAGTATTTAAAGAAAAAAAAAAGGAAGAAAAGAAAAGAAAGAAAGAGGAAAGAATCTAGAGAGCCCATAGACTTGATTTTTCCCAATGTCTGAAGGCAATTTAAAAAATACCTGAGCATTGCCAGTGCCTTGGGATAAGTATATGGCCTCCCAAGGTGACTATTTTGGAGGACAACAGTCATTTCAATATTTAAGTTCTGAAGCATAAATATTTGTGTATGTATATATGTGCATATGTGTATGCATAAACACACGTTTCTGCCTATGCATGTACATCTGTAGATATATCTATGCACATGTACATATATTCATAAAAATGTGTGTATACACATACATGAATCAGAATTTATATAGTCAAATAACTGTGTCATAAAGTAGTGTTCTTTGAGAAGGGTATGCACTTATCCCAGTAATGCTTCCATTGCTCCATAGCTACAAAAAGTTGAGAAGTAGCCTTCAGAATGTATGTAAATATATTATAAGTGTATGTCATTATATAAACATGTTTGTGCACATATACATATATGTATAAATATAGCATTATATATGTATGCTACATCTATACATATAAACAGATGCCTATGTATACATATGCATATATTTATACATATATTGTTATATTGTAAATATGTCTGTATGTATATATAGAAGCAATGCATATATTCATATATATTTGTATATGAATATATGTATTATCTATATGATGCCATTTATATATACATATATGATCATGTGCACATTTTGTATGTTTGTATGCAAACATGTTTATAGGATGCATATGTGTATGCATACATGTTTTTTGAATAAGTTTTTGCAAGTCATATAGAACATACTGCTTTTTAACAAACAAGACCGATGTTACCTTGCAAATCCTAATTCCATAGTTTTTATGGCCATTTTCCAGGAATGTGTTTACATTTTAACTAATTTTAAAGACTTCCTAATGCTCTAGTTAAATTTTATATGAAATGTATTTTATTGGGGGGGGAACACATTCAGCATCTATTCTTTGAGAAGTTCATCCAAAATAAATTTTTGTATAAATATGTATGTGTAAAATATTTTTTTTAACATTGCAACAGACGCAAAAAGCTAAGGTTGCTGATTTCCTGATTCCTTTTAGATCAGCACCACTTACTGGTCAAAGGAAGTACTGTTTTTGAGATATATTTCATGTATGGCATATACTATATATTGGAAGGAAAACAGTTGACTTGAGGAGTTTTGAATGAATTATGTGAAAAAATTAATCTTTTTCTTTTGGAAAATATTTGTCAGACAGAAATTGTGTATTTTGGTAGTTGTGGTTCTCTTCACCTGTGCTAGTTTTTGTTTTGGTTTGGTTTTTATACTGTGGGATGCAAATAGCTTTAATAAGCTTTTCTGATCCACAATATATAGAAATCTGAAGATGATCCTACTTTTAGAGGTCTAGGGGAAAAGTCTCAAACAAGATGAATATAATACATTATAATGAAAAATGCAATGGACCCTTTTTTTTTTTTAAGCTCTTCCAGAATGCAAATATTACTTGAGCAAACTGTTGTTTTCATCATGTGAACCCTAACAATCATGCTGAATATACTGCTCACTATTGACTTGCTTGATTCATTTAGTAATTTGTTCTCTTGGCCAAAGTCGAGAAGCTTTTTGTATCAGCCTACTTTTGTTGTCCAATTCAGAAAATTGCTATTAAAAAGGAAAAGAAAACTCAGTTGGAAATGTCTTCAATTTTAAGAACAAAGTGTATTTTTCTACCTTCGGCTACTTGTCATTTTCTTTAAAAAAAAAAAACCAAACAAACAAACAAAAAAAAAAACTTTGTAGTATTACTTATTAAAGTTTTGGTTTTTGTATGTGGAAGAATCAGTATTTTTTTTTTCCTTTGCCTATGTATTAAAATTTGTTTATATGTGTTTTTCATTGGCAAGTTAAAGTATATTATTGATAATATAGTTAAATGCCTAAATGATTAAAATGGGGGGCAGCTAGGTGGCGCAGTGGTTAGAGCACCAGCCTTGAATTCAGGAGGACCTGAGTTCAAATTTGGTCTCAGACACTTAATACTTCCTAGCGGTGTGACCCTGGGCAAGTCACTTAACCCCAGCCTCAGCAAAAATAAATAAATAAATAAGTAAATAAATTTGATTAATTAATTGATTGATTGATTGATTGATGTTTACCGGTAAGAGTAGAGTAGAGTTGCATGCCTAATAATCTCCATTTTGAATGAAGGGAGGCAAAAGAGCCAAAAGGATGAGAAGTATCACAATGTTATACAAATGACATTTAACTGGGAATCAGCACTGGTTTCCAATGTTATCATCTGGTGATACTTCATGTCTCAGTTTTGTCATTGGTAAAAATCACAGAACTATAGAACAGTAGAACTTGAAAGCACATAGTGATCTACTCAGTGATCTACAAGCTCAACCCCTTCCAAAGGGACTAGCTGAAGAAGATGGTATTAAGACATCTGTTAACTCTAAAGTTCTGAGTCTGCATTCAAAAATTAAATTTTAATTTCTTTTAATTTCCAGCGCCTTATTTATTAAAGAAAAATATATGCCTTCCCCCTCATCTATACTTTTCATAATCCTTTATCTTCATTACTTTATTGGTCTTTCAAAAAAAATCCTTTCATTCCTTGAAAGTCCTTAATACCTCAATTTGCTGGTACCTTTCTCTCAAGTGATAATTTATCAGGTAAAATGATCTTTCATGGAATATTGGAATTATAAGATCTTTGGTTCAGTCTAGACTTGAATGCCATCCTGCCTAGTTTTTTGTGTGAATATCTCAAAGGAAAACCCACAACCTCTGTGGCCACTCATAATGGTTTGCATTAATTTTAAATATCATGAAGTTTTATTTTTTTCCCTCAAGCAAAAATGTGACTACTTTCTACACTAGTTCTTCTCTGGGTTCTGCCCTCTGAATGCCAAGCAGAATAAGTGTAACCCTTTTTCCATGAGACTTCCATTCAGATGCTTGAAGACAACTATCATGCCTCTCCCAGAAGTCTTTTAATCTCATGATCTCAAAATCCTTGTCAGCAGCTTTCCTCATACTCAAATATAGTCTAACCAGAACATATTACAAGGCCATCACATTCAAATCTAGACTTTAAATATCCAAAGACAGTTATATCTTCCATGAGCCTTCTCTAGTTAAAATTCCTTCAACTAAATTTCTTTCCGTGTGTATCTGAGATGGCTAAATATAGTTAGGAGACTGGAATAGGACATATTAAGATTCTAGGATTTATGAATCTCAAAGAAGTCTTAAAAATCAGATTGTCTTAGGTATAACTTATAACAATAACAAATTGAGCATCAGCATAAATTAGCAGATAAAGAACTATCTTGTACTTAGGAAGGTCTGCATTCAAGTCCAGCCTCTTAACAGTATGATGCAGTCATTTTTACTCATGTCCTATTCTTAGTGATCTCATTTGGGGTTTTCATGGCAGAAATACTGAAGTAGTTTGCCATTTCCTTCAGTTCATTTTACAGAGGAGGAAATTGAAGCAAACCTTGAGGCAGGGTTAAGTGCTCAGGATCACACAGCTAGTAAACATCCAAGGCCAGTTTTGAATTCAGTAAGGAGTCTTTCTGACTCCAGAGCCAGCAGTCTTTCTACTATATCACATAGTGGCCAATAGCTGTATGATCCTTTAAGTCATTTGTGCTTTAAAAAACTATAGGTGGCAGAAAGTTTGTTGATTTTCACTGGTTGGAGTTTCCACACCGAGAATTACTTAAATGAAATCACATCCACAGGGAGAAAAAACAAAACAAAAATATTTACATTATGTTCTAATGTTTATAAAGTAATTGCCTTAGTAATAGAATTAGTGACATCTTAAAGAGGAAGTATATTTGGCCAGGATCAGAGTGAGCATCTGAGGCAGAAGTCCAGGACTCCTGACTCTAGGCTGAGCCCATTGTCTTTTCTCAGTATCTGTTCAAAAATTCTAATTTAACTTTTAGATCAACTTACCTGAGAGAGAAGAAACTCAAGGCAGCAATGAGCTGACAATTTCCTCAATCATCAGGATTACCAAAATGGATGTTAGGCTGCCATTGTTTCTATTTGCCTATGTGTAGCACTGTAGTATAGACGAAAAAGACCTGGCCTGGAAACTAGGAATACGTGAAGAAGTCTTACTTAGGATCTAAAAGGACACCTGGACGCCTTCCATCTGACTACACAGACCTCCTGTACCATCTCCAGCTTCCTCTGAAATGGGGAAAGAGATAACTTTTGCTTAATAATTAAATTCCTGGGGTAGCTAGGTGACACAATGGATAGAGCACCAGACCTGAAATTAGGAGGGCCTGAATTCAAATCTACTCTCAGACACTTAACACTTTCTAGCTGTGTGACCCTGGGCAAGTCACTTAACCCCAGCCTCAGGGAAAAAATAAAATAAATTCACACCTGCTCATATCCTGTACATCCCAATGATTCTGAATGCCTGTATCCAAACCCCATTCTCTATTACTGAATTCCTTATACCCATCTCCCCTAAGCCACCATCCAAAGTCGCATCCAAATGCTATCTAACCCTTCCACTGTAGACAGCAAACTATTTTAAATCTTTCTTTTTCTCCCATTCATGGATACATCGCTCCTCTTTAGTGATGCAATCCTCCCTTGCTACTCTTTCCAGCATTGGACTTGGGGAAATTAGATTACTCCTTGGTGCCCATTGCCCCGTCCAGGTTCTCCTATAACCACCATTTGGCAACCTCTCTTCCTTTGAAGTCCATATGATCCACATGTATCACTCTATCAAAATCCTGCTAACTACATATCTCTAGGATCCTCTCCTTCCTTTCTCCATGAGTTCAGAATCTGAATTACATTCTTCCTCTCCTCTTCAAATTCTGCCCTCATACTAAGGGATCTCGGTATACATACCAATACTCCCTCAGATAGCCTCTCAGTTCCTCAACCTGAATATCATTTCCCACTACCTACTCCTTCATTCTACCTGAATCAAAGATGATTGTACCCTTGATCTTGCCCTCACTGACAATTGTACTGTCTTCATGTTCTTAAACACTAAAATTGTCTTATCTGTATGTATTCTATTGGATTCCCACTTCTCCTGGTGCCTTCCAGTAGCAAATCCTGCTTTTTATCCACACAATAACCTCCAATCCCTTGACCCCTTAGTTCTCTCCCAGCTCCTGAACTAGCCATATCCTCCTGTTTTCCCCATCTTGACCATCTTGATGGACCAATTCAGGTCCCCATTATCTTCTTCAATCTTTCAACTTAACATATCACAGACTGTGCCAAAAACAAGGTCCTATCTTCCAGTCACTCTTGCCATCTGCTGCTTTTGCTCCTATACAGGTTCTGCTGAACAAAGGTGGAGAAAATCACACAACCATTCTGACTGAGTCCACTAGAAATTTGTTATATAATCTCAACTGGGCTTTCACTATTGTTAGACAATCCTTCTATTTAGCTCACTTCTCACTGTCCAAAGTGACTCTTTCAAATCTTTTCATCTCTTCTCAAAACTCCTAAGGGGTCCCCCTTCTGCCACCTTTTCAGTTGGGAATTTTTACTTAAAAAACAAAAAACTGAGGACATTTGCACCAAGAACTCCCTTTTTCTCCCTTATTCCTCAATTTCGTATCATTCAGATCCCTACTTTCCTTCTTCAGCCCTGTCTCATACAAAGAGGCAGCCCTACTGCTTGCTTCTACCTGCACAGGTGATCCCATTCCATTCCAATTCCTCCAGCCAACTGTCCTCTCTCTCTTAACATCCACTCCTACTTATCTTCCATCTGTCCCTGTCTACTGGCTGCTTCCCTACTGTCCATAAACATACCCATATCTCCCCCATTCCCCCCAAAACTATCACAAGATACTTCCATTAACCTCATCACCACTTAAATCTCTCCTTCCTTGGTGGCTAAACTCCTTGAAAAGACTATCTACAACATGCCTCCACCTCTCCTCTCACTCACTCCTTAACTCTACATTAAACCAACATTCAAAGTTAACAATAATTTCTTAATTGTCAAATCCAATTACATTTTCTTAGTCTTCATCCTTCTTAAGCTCTTATAACATTGTTGATCAGTCTTTCTCTCTTAATAACGTCTTCATGACCCTGCTCCGATCAGTGACAGCTCTTCAGTCTCCTTTTCTGGATCTTCATCCAAGTCATAACAATTAATCCTGGCTATCCTACAGAGCTCTATCTTTTCTCTTCTCTGTCTATACTGCTTCACTAGGTGACCTCATTAGATCTTGTGAATTTAATTATGATCTCTAAGCTGATGATTCTCAAACCAGCCTTAACCTTTCTGCTGAGCTACTACCTCACAAATGGGTGAAATTCTCTCAATTGCTACAGATATAACATTTCTACTAGATGCCCAGTAGATCGCTTGAACTCAATATGTCCAAAAACAACTTTCCCCTTAAACCTAAAACACTTCCAAACTTCCTTATTATTGTCAAAGGCACCACTATCCTCTCAGTCCCCCAATATGTTGAAACTATCTTGTTCTGGTCCCTCTGACCATCCTCCCACAGACCCCCATTAATGTAGCAAGTTTTTAAATAGCTAGTATAAGGTAATAAGCATAAGAAGTAAGATTGTAAAGGGAAACCTATAAGTCACTTACAATCTATCTTATAAATTAGGTCACTGGAAACTCATAAATTAAGGCCACATCCTGAAACTGTGCTAAATTAAGGGAAGGGAGCTAAATCTTATAATAGTCCCTCAGTTCTGCTTAGTACTCTTAGTCTGTAAACCTCAGATAAGCACCATTCTCAGTAAGACCAGCAAAATACCAGCAAAGCATTATGCTCATGAACTAAATCTAAGGTGTTACTGATAAGCTTTAAAATGTGAATATGTTATTGAATTAACTTGCACATGGCATAGATATATGTTAGTCTGTTACCTATCACCAAAACTTTATAAAAATAGAACCCCAAACTCCTGTCCCTCTCCGTGCTACAGGTGCGTGCTGTCAGAATGCTCCAAAATCCCAAGATTATATTAATGACTTTGTTTCCTTCCCATTCTTTATTTTCTTCCCTATCACTGCTTCCTTCCTTCCACTACCCCATCCCTAAACCTTTGCTTATTTCCACTTCCATCAGGGCTGCCTTTGTATTCTCTGTACCGAATTAAAGTTGACTGAAGTATTACTCTTCCCTTGATAACATCATGGTATTTTCTGGGGAGTACCTGAGAATGCCTGTCCCAAATCAACCCACAGGGACCCTCTATTCAAATTCTCCCCCTGAGAGAAGGGGAGAAGAAGGCTGCCCTACTCTTGAAAGAGCACTGTTAATAAAGCAAAGTTGGATAACTAATCCTTTTGTCTCCTTCTAGGAGATTTCCCTCTACCTATTACCACAAATTAATTATTCTATAAATTAATCGGCAATTCACAAGGTTTATGATCTAAGTGTCATCCTTCACTCCTCACTTCCTTTCATACTCCTCCTCTCATTAACACCCCAAAACCATCCCATCGGTTGCTAAGGCTTGCCAATTTCACCTTTGCAGCATCTCTCAAATACATCCCCTTCTTCCTCTGTCACTGTCACTTCCCTAGGGCAGGCCCCCATCAGCTCACACTTGGATTATTGCAATAACCTTCTGATGAGTCTGCCTGAGGAGTCTCTCCCCTGTCCAATCTGATGATTAAATCTCTTAAAAATCCTGCAGTGACTTCTGATTATCTAACGGTGTGGTTGCCTTTGCCAGTGATGAAATAATTCAGCACATGGTGCAGGGAAAGAGCCAGGAGGTCACTGAGGCTGGGAGGAGAATGCAGGACCAGCTGTCCCAGATGGATCACTTTGGGAGTTAGGGTATTCCGGCACTGTGGGGGAGGGTGGTCTTTAAATGAAGGGTAGGATTTCAAATGGAAATCTCAGTAGAGTTTGGACCAGGTGATCTTTGAGGCTATTCACAGACAAGCATTTATGAAGTGCCTGGTTTATGCTGAGCACTGGTCTCCAAAGACAAAATTCTCCAAAGTCTCTCTGTCCTTGAGGAATCCTCAGGTTCCTAGATGTCCTTGAGGTTCCTCACCTAACTAGCACTGGGGCATGGAGGAGAATGAATCATCTGTTTGGACCCCAGTTTTCCCATCTATGAAATAAGGATAAAAGTACCCTGCCCCACCTAGGGAGCTGCTGTAAAGAAAGCCAACCAAGAGCTATGGAGAGGGAAAGCTCCTTGGGTCAAGCTAGGTGAAAAAAACAACCCTCCCTCCCCCCTTCAATTCCCTAACCCCTCCCCAGCTGGTGAGGCTCTCCAGGGAAGAGATTTGGTGCAGAGATGTCCCCTTCCCCACCAGTCCGGATACCCTTATGGCCAAGGTGCAGAAGGGCTGACCTAGCCAAGGGAGAGGAGTGATCCCACACCTCTCATCCCTTCCCAGAAAAGACTGGCTGGGAGATGAGCCCTCCCCATCTTTCCCATCTCTGTTCCTGAGTGTAGCTGGGAGGAAGTGGTGGGTTTCAGGAGTGGAGGTGGGGACCAACATGTGAGCTCAGGATGATTCAGCTACCTTCCCAACACCTTCTCTAATCAAGGGGTGGGGGTGGAGGAGAGCTGAGGGTGACGGCAGAGACTCCCCACCCCTCCCCCAGCAGGCTGTGTGTGAGCAAGGCCTTGAAGCCTCCGTTTGTATGTGGGCTAAGGACAAAGAAATCCTCATAGGGGAGATGTGAGGAGTAAGAGAATTTTGAATGGGAGCCCCTCAGGGAAAAAAATGACTTTAGTGAATCAGAAAAATTGTTTTAATCAGAATGGAGCCCTTGGGCCTGCCTTCATGTCATTCCCCATGCCCAGGGCAGCTGCGGGCACTAAGCAGGGAGGCCCTCGGCCATCCCACACTGGAAGCCACAAGCCTGAAGTGGAGGCTGCTGGGTGATTCCGGGAAGGTTCCTGAGTATCTTAGAAGGGGAACATCATATTGTACATCTTCTCTCATAGGAGGAAAAGCGTTTTAGACATCGTGAAGCTATATTAATGTGTCTTATAATTGTTAGTATGGCTGTGTCTTGCCATCATCATGGTATTGTTTTGTCTGTTTAAAGAGAAAGATTTTCAGCATGGCAAGGTAGTTACCTGGGGCAAAGTAAGTAAGCAAAACTGTAAAGTAAGAGTCTTTTCTTTTGTTCTGCTCGTTTATTGTTTTCTTCTAACCTTAATCATTAATCAAACAAGCATCCAAGAAAAACAAGCAACAAAAAAATAATTGGGCAGAAACATGTAAGCACCAATCACAGGTATGCTAAAAAAAAAAAAAAAAAAAAATTTTCCAGCCTATGGAGTGTGGGGGGATTCAGCACATGGCCATATACCCAAGATGGAATAGGAATGAGAAGGTGGGAGTTGGGGAGTAGCTAGTGTTTGTTGGAAGAAGGCTGAGAAGTCAGAATCCTATGGAACTTGTGCCTGGATGTAGGAATTGCCCCCGGGGAGAGAACTTGGCATTGGAAGATGATAAAGCACATGAAAAAGACAGTCCTGGTCTGCTTGTGGGTACAAAGCTAAACAGACAGCTAACTATCTGATGTGGTACATTTTCTACTGACACAATCTCTTTGGGTTCCAGGGATAATACCTGTAGAGCAACTCCATAAGGAGGGAGCTGGGATCCCAGAAATATAGCTGACAATCTGCTCCAAGGGCTAGAAGATATCTGTGCCAGGCATGGAGTGCATTCTGAGAAAGTCAGTTTGACACATATAAGGGATGGTGTGCTACTCATGAATAAGTTTGCCCTGGAAATTTTCCCCCACTTACTACCTTGGGAGGCATAATAGATTTTCCCCTTTTGGTTTAGGGAGGAGGCAAGGACATTTAATAATGGCTCTGCCCAGTATTCGTTTCTTTTATTACATAATAATATTAACAACTTATTTATGTAGTCATTTAAATTTTTCAAAGCACTTTACAAATATTATCTCATTTTTCCTTATTACAACCCTGGGAGATAGGTGCTACTATTCTCCCCATTTTACAGACAAGGACACTGAGACAGGTAGAGGTGAAATGCTTTTTTTCCTAGGTTACATAGATTATATATGTCTGAGGGACAACCTGACCTAAGGTCTTCCTGATTCCAGGTCTTTATTTTATCCACTGTACCACTACCTCTTTGGCAATCTGATATATCAAATCAGCAAGCAAGAATTTATTAACTCCCTACCATGTTCCCAGAACTAGGGATCCAAAGAAAAGCAAAAATGGTTCCTGCTATTAAAGATCTTACAATTTCATGGAAAAGACAATAAGCAAACAATCACATACACAGATATAAACAGAACAAAATGGAGATTTCAGAGGTAAGGCGCAAGTAGAAGTGGGACCCACCTCGTTCATGGTCTATGAAAAGAGGACTGAACTAGTTATGACTCAAGCTGTAATTTCAAGAGTTTAACATTTGAACTTGAGAAGTTCGTGGGGTTCCTGAGCCAGGAGACTTCAAGGGATTCTTCTTACACAAATAAAGTTCAAATAGGGAGCTGATCCTCAAGATAAGCCTGAGCTTGGTAAGAGAATACCTAGCTGCCTTCATTGAGATCAAGTCCCTAAGCCCAGATAAACTACTATCAGGAGTACTAAAGTACTGGCACACATGATTGTCTAGCTGCTGGTGTGGATAGGTGAAAGACTGGCAAAATTAGAAAGCTAGCACTGAGAAGGGCAAATATCTAATATCAAAAAAGAGAAAAGAATAGTCTTCAAATTCAAGCTGGTAAGACTGCAAAATTCCTTGCAAAATTCTAACATACTTTATTAAAGGAATGAAGTATGAGTATTTGAACACAGATGTTATGAATATTAAGATTCAGCTTGATTTCATCAAGAACAGGTCTTTCAAGACTATCACTATTTTTTTCTTTCTTGACAATGTCACAAAACTGATAAAAAAAAAAAAAATACTATAAGTACCATCCACCCACTATTTTAACAAAGCATTTGAAAAAGCCTTTCATTTGATCCTCATGAGAGGCCCAGCAAGTGTGATGGAGAGCTTGTTCTTGGCAGGATAAAGTAGAAAACTCACTTATCAGAGCCCAGGGACTCAGGCTTAGAATTCAAGATCGGGGGCTGGGGAGGAGAAATGAGATACAAAAATACAAAATAGGTGGCAGATAGGTGGCAAAGTAGATAGAATGTAGAGTCTGGAGTCAGGAAGACATGGTTTTCTAAGTTCAAATCTGACCTTGGACACTTTATAGCTGTGTGAACCTGGGCAAGTTACTTAACCCTGTTTGCCTCAGTTTCCTCTCCTGTAAAAAGAGCTGAAGAAGGAAATGGCAAAGCACTTTGGTATATTTGCTAAGAAAATCCTAAATGGGGGCAGCTAGGTGGTGCAGTGGATAGAGCGCCAGCCCTGAATTCAGGAGGACCTGAGTTCAAATATGGTCTCTGACACTTAACACTGCCTAGCTGTGTGACCCTGGGCAAGTCACTTAACCCCAATTGCCTCAGCAAAAAAAAAAAAAAAAAAAAAAAAAAAAAGAAAGAAAAAAGAAAAAAGAAAAAATCCTAAATGGAGTCATGAAGAATCAGACACAACTGAAAACCAATGAATAACAAAATGAAGAGATGGTTAACCTAGACAGCCTACTTTAAATGTTTGTTCTAGCAAGAATCTGCCAATCAAAAGATGAGGACATGGGGCCCCTTATTGTACAGATGAACAAACTGAGACCTAAGGCAATTAGGTGATTTGGCCATGTCCATACAACTAATATGTAATAGCTGGGACTTGAATCTGGATATCCTGACTTCAAGCCAGTTCTCCATCCATCTTTGTTTTTATTTTTAATTCCTATTACCTTCAAAATTAGTCTTGTTTCTGACAGTTTTGAGGGGGAAAAAATTGTTCAAGTTCTTTTTACAGATGGAGATCAGTATTATGATATATGCCTGAGACTTTGGTTCTGTATCCAATTTGTTGTTATATTTTGCAAGTTTGTTGAGGTCACTAAGTCCTATTTAATTCACTGGATAATAAGAATACTATATAATAGAATAATTACTACCTGTTTGTATTTTGTTTGTATTATTTGTATAATGATTTGGGGGCTAGGAGAGAACTTTTTTTTTAAGAAAGAGAATGAAAATTGCCTTTTTAAACATAATTTTACAGTAGTCTTATTGCTAATATCATCTTGGTTTACTATTTCCTAGCTATAAAGATAATGCTATAGAGTTTGCCTCAGGCTTTGAAGTCATTTCAGAGGAGATAGGAAATGTCTAACAATAGGGTCATTAATTTTCTAAAATACATAAAGAAAAAAAAAAAGAAAATATACTAAAAGGCAACCCTCTTCCAAATGCAGTATTATCGAAGTAATCATAATTTCTATCACTCAGTTTTGTTCCATTAATTTAACAAAACAACAAAAAAAGGTTTGTTTTATGAATGGGTGGGATAGGTGGCCACCTAGTGGTGTGTTTTCACAAATAGTAACGAAGCAAACCTAAAGCCGTCCCACTGCTCACTGGCTCACTAATATGTTCAATTCTCTTATAATAGAAGTATATTCCTTTGGTTTAAACTCTTCTTCCTGCACATTCTACCTTTATTTAAAATGCAATTTCTTTTAGGTAGAAAAGTTGATATTTTACTTATTCACTTTATTGTATTTCAATATAGAGAGCCTGGACAGATCAATAAACAATTACTATAGCTATATCTTCTATCTTCCTTCCCTTCCTCAGGTAAACTCTTAGAAAAAGTCATCTTGCCTCCCTTCTTCATTTCTCAAACTTCAATCCTTTGCAAACTGGCTTCCAACCTCTCTTCCCCATTAAAATTGCTTTCTCTAAGTTCATCAATTAACTCTTAACTGTCGAAGCTTTTCTCAGTCTTTATCTTTTTTTGGCCTTTACATTTACACTGGATGTTTTGGGATATACCACAGATATCTGAAACTCGACATATCTACAGTAAGAAATTACTGGTAAGCAATAGAATTTTAGAAAAAAAGTAGGAGCATAACTTAATAAACAAGAAAAAGATTCACAATGTGAAAGAGCCCAACTGGCCCTTGTACTTCATTAATATAATGAGTTAATACAGGATAACCAGGTTCAGGAGAAATATAAATTTATAAATATAAAATATAAATTGCTTTCCTCCATGAGCTTATATTAGACTGAAAGATATGAGATAGTTACATATAAGATCATTTGAGAAAAGAAAGAATACTAATAATTGGGAGAATCGGGGAGAATATGGGAGAGTGTAAGACCTGAGCTGAGCCTTCAAAGAAGGTCAGGATTATGATGAGTCAGAGATGAAGAGGGAGTGTACAAACTAGGCAAGAAGGAGAGCAAGAGGGCATTCCTGTTAAACTGGCCCACATGCTTTTGCAAGGCTGTCCGCAATGCCTGGGATGTTCTTCATCTCTGCTTTTTCAAACCCTTATCTCCTTTTCAAGGTTCAGCTCAAATGCCACCTTCAATAAGGACCACCCCGTTGTTAAGGCTCACATCACCAATATGACCAAGTTACTTTGTATTTATTTGTATCCTGGGGTTCAGGTGAGAAATTAGGGTTAAAGTCATAGATTTTTAAGTCAACTGAGCAAAGATGATAATTAAGCCCATGAAAGTTGATGAAATAAATCAAGGGAAAAGATGCCAAGGACAAAACCTTGGGGGATATCCAAAATTAACCAGTGGGAGAAAATGAATTGGCAAAAGCTCAGAGAAGGAATGGGGAAAAGAAGAACCAAGAGAGAAATGTATAATAAAAGTCAAGGGAAGAGGGACTGGGCTTTCACTTGATCCTCATGAGAGGCCCAGGAAGTGTCAAAAACTATGGATATTGAGACTTCCAGGAGCCAAGATGGCAGAGTAAACAGGAAACTGCCCAAACTCTCCTAAATTCAACTACAGACATTACAAAATAGTGCCTCAAAATAAATTCTGGAAAGGGAGAACCAACAAAAAACAGGATAAAACAATTTCCAAGTGTAAGACAATTTGGAAGGTTGGCACAAAAGGTTTGTCTCAGATAAAAGGGGAGTACAGTCCAGCAGGCAGTTTCTGGAAAGCTAGAAATAGGGTCTACCTCAGCAAGCCAGCAAGAAACCCTGAGCCCCAGTGCACCAAACCAGGGCTGCACAGAGCAGCACCCCACCCCAACACAGGCTCCAGCAAACCACCAAGCCAGTCTCCCCCACCCTCCCATTAAAGCCCCATCACAAACTAGGTGAGCAACCAGGATTCTCTTAGGCCCTGGCACAGTACCAGGATTCCCTGAAGCCCCAGCATAACACCTTCCCACATATACACACTGTGGGCCCTGATGCAGCATCAGGCAAGAGGCCAACCAATCCCTTTCCATCCCTTCAATCCCATCATAGCACCAGGTGAACAGCCAGTCCCTTATGGCCCAGGTACAACATCAGGCCAGAAGCCAGGGTCTGCAGTGCCTAGCACAAGAAGCTTGGAAGGAATGAGTTCAACTTTAAAAGTAATGAAATAGGCTGGAAAAAAAAGAGCAAAAAACAAAGAACCTATCATAGAAAATTATTATAGTGGCAGAGAAGATAAAAACACAAATTCAGAAGAGGACAACAATATTAAAATGCTTACATTTAAAGTTCAAAGAAAAATGAAAATTGTCTTGAGCCCAAAAAGAATTCCTAGAAAAGTACAAAAAGGACTTTTAAAAATCAAGTAAGAGAATAAAAATTGAGAAAAGAAATAAAAATGATGGAAAAGGATCATGGAAAAAACACTCAATCGCTTAATAAAGGAAGCACATACAAAATAAATAAATAAATAAAGATTTGCATAAATTTACTGGAAAAAAAAAATTCCCTAATTGGCCAAATGGAAAGAGAAAGGGAAAAGCTAACTGAAGAAAATCATTCTTTAAAATTAGGATGGTTCAAGTGGAAGCTGATGATTCCATGAGACATAAAGAATGAAACAAAATCAAAAGAATGAAAAAATAGATTAAAAAATCTCTGAAAAAAACAACTAATCTGAAAAATAGATACAAGAAAGATAATTTAATAATTATTGGACTATCTGAAAGGACCTGGACATCATTCTTCAAGAAATTATAAAGAGGGCAGCTAGGTGGCTCAGTGGATAGAGCACCAGCCTTGAATTCAGGAGGACCCGAGTTCAAATGTGATCTCAGACACTTAACACTTCCTAGCTGTGTGACCCTGGGCAAGTCACTTAACCCCAGCCTCAGGGGGGGGAAAAAAAGATGCAAACAAATATAGGTTTGATGGCTTGAAGTCAGGAACAAATTCTTTACACTTAAAGATACAGAATGGGCAACTTCAAAAGGGTTTGAATTATCTCTTCTTTGTTTTAAGAAGAGCCTGGATGAACAGTTAGACATCTCAAAAGGAATATTCCATTCATGTAGGGAATCAAAAGAAATGATTGCTAACACACCTGTTAACTTTCAAATTCTTGATTGTGTTATATTTGTCATAAATTGTTTCCTCCTCACTCCCAAAGTTAACCAATTCCTTCCCAATTCTGATTACCCCATTTTTATTTATGCAAAAGTATTTTTTTAATTTCAAAAATTGAATCTTCATCAATATTACCCAAAACCTAGAATAAAGCTTTTGTAGTTATATTTTCTATCCTGCTACATTACTAAAGTTATTGTTTAATTAAATTTTAGTTGGATTTTTAGCATTCTTTAAGTCAACTGTATCATTTGCAAAATACATAACTACATATCTACATGTATACTTATTTTCTCAATTTCTCAAACTATTGTTTTTGTTTTTGTTTTTTTTGACCCTTGTAAAACCTGTTCCAAATTTTCCCCTCCTTCTCCCCACCCTCTCCCCTAGATGGCAGGTAGTCCAATACATGTTAAATATGTTAAAGTATATGTTAAATACAATATACATATACATATTTATACAGTTATCTTGTTGCAAAATAAAAATCAGATCAAGAAGGAAGAAAAAAACTGTGAAAGAAAACAAAATGCAAGCAAACAATAACAGAGAGAATGAGAATGCTATGTTTTGGTCCACACTTAGTTGCCACAGTTCTGTCTCTGGGTATAGATGATTCTCTTCATTACTGAACAACTAGAACTGGTTTGAATCATCTCATTGTTGAAGAGAGCCACCTCCATTAGAATTGATCGTTGTATAGTCTCGTTGTTGTTGTGTATAATGATCTCCTGGTTCTGCTCATTTCACTTTGCATCAGTTCATTTAAGTCTCTCCAGGCCTTTCTGAAATCCTGTTGGTCATTTCTTACAGAACAATAATATTACATAACATTCATATACCACAATTTATTCAGCCATTCTCCAATTGATGGGCATCCACTCAGTTTCCAGTTTCTTGCCACTATAAAAAAAGCTGCCACAAACATTTTGCATCTGCAATATCCCTTTGGGATATAAGCCCAGTAGAAGCACTGCTGGATCAAAGGGTATGCACAATTTGAGAATTTTTTTGAGTATAGTTCCAAATTGCTCTCCAGAATGGTTGGATCCATTCACAACTCCACCAACAATTTATCAGTGTTCCAGTTTTCCCACATCCTCTCTAACATTCGTCATTATCTTTTCCTGACAGCCAATCTGACAGGTGTGTAGTGGTATCTCAGAGTTATGTTAATTTGCATTTCTCTGATCAATAATGATTTGGAGCACCTTTTCATATGACTAGAAATAGTCTCAATTTCTTCATCTAAAAATTGTCCTAATAGACTTTGGCCATTTATCAATTGGAAAATGCCTTGAACTATTATAAATTTGAGTCAATTCTCTATATATTTTAGAAATGAGGCCTTTATCAGAACCTTTGAATGTAAAAGTGTTTCCCCAATTTATTGTTTCCCTTTTAATCTTGTCTGTATTAGTTTTGTTTGTACAAAACCCTTTTAATATAATCAAAATTATCTATTTTGTGATCAGTAATGATCTTTGTTGTTTTTTGGTCACAAATTCCTTCCTCCTCCATAGATCTGAAAGGTAAACTATCCTATGTTCTTCTGATTTGTTTATAACAACATTCTTTATGTCTAGATCACCGTGAACCCATTTCGACCTTATCTTGGTGTATGGTATTAGTTGTGGGTCAATGACTAGTTTCTGCCATACTAGTTTCCAGTTTTCTCAGTAGTTTTTGTCAAAGAGTAAATTCTTATCCCAAAAGCTGGGTCTTTGGGTTTGTTCAAAATGAAAATTCTTAAGAACATTATAGCCAGGTTTCAGAATTTCTAGATCAAAGAGAAATACTGCAAGAAGCCAGAAAGAAACAATTCAAATATACAGTCACACAGAAAAGTACACAGAATTTAAGAGCTTCTATATTAAAAAACTAGAGGATATAGAATATGATATTCCAGAAAGCAAAAGAGCTAAGACTACAACCAGGAATCACCTATCTGGCAGAATTGAGCAGGGGGAAAAGAGTCATTCAATGAAATAGAGCACTTTCAAATATTCTTATTGAAAACACTAAAACTGAACAAAAAATTTTGATTTACAAATATGAGTGGAGGAGCATAAAAAAAAAGAAAACATAAGGAAGACAATAAGGCTAAACTACTTATATCCTTATATGGGAAGAGGATATTTGTAATTCTTTTTTTAAAATTTATTTTATTTTAAAAATAGAATAAAGAAAAGCAGAAAAGGAAAACAAAATAAAACAGAATATTGCCAAATGTCCGGCAGAACATCAGGGATGATTCAAAATATATAACAATAAATTACCAATTCTAAAAAGGTTATATAATAGTAGAAAAAATTATATTCATAAATATCTCTTTTCTTTGCTTCCTTGTAGGTTATTCTTTTGTTTTCTACTGTGTACTTTTTTTTCTTTATTTTTTTTTCCCTTTTATCTCCCCCCTCCACTTCCCCCAAACAAACTATATAGTTAGGCACAGATGTTATATACATATATAGATATATACATACACATATGTACATACACACACCCTGCCCCCACACATACTCTTTCAAACACACATAAATCTATATACATATACATATGTAAATATTTACACCCACCCACAAACCCACTCACATATACATAACTATGTATACACATACATAGAGCAACATGCATGCATATACTAAGACACACATACATACACATCTATGTACATATACATTTACCTACATGAAAACATGAATCTAAAACCGTGTTAGTATGGCTAACATATAATACAGATTTCTCTTAATTTAATCTTCAAGTTTGAGTTATCTCTTATCCTTCCTAACTTTTCTGATTTAATTCTACTCCTCAATTTGCCTTGTTATTACTTAACCTTCCCCTACTCATAAATCGCTCCCCTCTTCTTCCCCACACTCTCTGCTTCCCCCACTGCCCATCCCTCCCCCTTATTTCTTTATATATATGTGGAGAGTGCTATGCCATTCATGGTATTTATGTAGTGTTGCCTATTTAACCCATTCCTGATGTGAGCAGCTTTTCAGAATTATGAGCTCTCCTCCCTCCTCTAATGTTTCTATGACTATTCTTCTATACCTAATCTGTATAATATAATTACTAACTTTACCTTCTTCTAGGCAGTTTTGGTTTTTAGAGTCTTATCATACTCAACTCTGTCCCAATCTTTTTTCTCAAGTTACCCAGTTGTTGAAGTCATATGATCCATGTTAAGTTCCTTGAAATTTATCTTTGATATTGGCTCTTATATGTTAAATTTTTTTATTGACTTTGAGTTTGATAGAAAGTTTGCAAGTACATTGAATGTCCATTTTTTTTCATTCAATATTATGGATAATTTTGCTGGATATGACATTTTTATTTGCAGGGCTAGTTTTTTTGATTGTTGGTAGATATGATTCCAGGACCTGGGATCTTTTATTGTGCCTGCTGATAGATATTGTACAATCCTAATTATAGCTCCAATGTATTTTGAATGTTTTTTTCCTTGTCTCTTACAGAATTTTCTCTTTGAGGAGTTTTGAAATTTGGTGATAACATTCCTATGTTTTTTTCCACAAAGAATCTCTTTGAGGCGGTGATTGGTGGATTTTTTTCTATTTCTACTTTTCCTTCGTGTTTTATCACACCAAGAAATTTTTTTTGAATTATTTCTGGTATTATTTTATCAAGGTTCTTTTTTTTGGTTACACCTTTAAGATAGTCTAATTATTCTTAGGTTTTTCTTCTTGATCTGTTCTTCAGATCAGTTGTTTTTCTTCATATTCTGTTCTATTTTTTCATTCTTCATATTGTTTTGTTATTTCTTGGTTTCTAATAGCTTTATTAGCTTCCCCTTGCCCAATTCTAATTTTCAAAAAATTACTTTCATCTTTGAGACTTTGTATCTCCTTTTCTTTTTTCTTTTTCTTATTTTGTTTTGTTTTGTTTTCCCTCAATGTCTCTCATTTGATTTTTAAATTCTTTTTTGAGTTCTATAAATTCTCTCTGGGTAGCCATTGCTTTTTTTTTTTTTTTTTTTTTTAAACTGAGGCTGGGGTTAAGTGACTTGCCTAGGGTCACACAGCGAGGAAGTGTAAGTGTCTGAGACTAGATTTGAACTCAGGTCCTCCTGACTTCAGGGCTGGTGCTCTATCCACTGCGCCACCTAGCTGCCCCTTTTTTTTTTTTTTTTTTTTTTTTTACTTCAACATTCTTCTCTGAAGATGAACCCTGGACTTCCCTGTTCCCATGTTGTTTCTATGGTTAGTAGTTCTTTGCTAGTTCACTTTTTTTTTTTAAATGAGAAATATTAGTGTAAGCATCTCTAATTATGGAGTGGGGAGCTGGTGCCTAAAGCTTCACTTCAGCTCTCCCCACTGACCTAGAACTCCAAACCCCAAACTCTCCTCTCCTACAAATGCCTGCAAACAGTAAGATCTCTGCCCACCTACTTTTGCATTCATGGGTGTGCAGGCCACATCTCTGTCGTGCAGCTCAGCCTGGTATTCCCAATTAGCCAAGTTCTCTCTGTCCTCCAAAACTCAGACCCCCCATTCCCCATGTAGTCCAAGAGGTGAAAGTTCCTGTGGTTCCTGATGAGGCTCCAGACAGACCCAGCTATCCCCAGATCTTCTCCTTGGTGAGAGATGTTTGCATCTCTTGCCTGGAATTTTTCTTCTGATCATCTTGGGCTATACTAAGAGGATCCTGTTCTGTCCCATATCTTCTTGATTTTTCATCAGTATATTGTTCTGAGGCACAAATTTGTTTTGTTTGTGTGGAAAAGCTAGAGAGTTTGAAATTTACTGATGTACTCTACCATCTTTCCAGAATCGTCCCAATATTTGTAATTCTTAAGAACAATGCAGTTAGGAGTATACATAGAGGGAGTATGCATATATATAGTGACTTTGGTGGGATGATATTAAAAAGATCAACTGGGAGCTGAAGGAAAGGATAAAATGGAATAAACTATTTAATATGAAAAGTCACAAAAGATCTATTATAGTGGAGGGGAAAATGAAGAGGGAGAGAAGGAGGCATTGCCTGAATCTTACTCTCATTGGAATTGGTTCAAAAAGGGAATAACACACACACAACTATTTCATTATAAAAATCTATCTTGCCTAGTAGGGAAGTAGGAGTGGAGGAGATTAAATAAAGATGGCCTGGAACTGACAGAAGGGAGGGCAGATTGGGGAAGGCAGTGGTCAGAAGCAAAAAAACTGAGAAGGGAAAGAGTGAAAGGAGAAGACAAACAAGAGAAAAAACAGAATGGATAGAAATATAGGTAGTAGCCATGCCTGTGAATGTGAATGGAATGAACTTACCTATAAAAAGGAAGCAAATGGTAGAGTGGATTAAAAAATCAGAATCCTACAATACAGAGACACAATAAGTGTATCTACAGGAAGTATGCTTGAAGCAGAGACACACAAAGAGTAAAGGTAAAGGGCTGAAGCAGAATCTTTTATGATTCTGTTAAAGTAAAAAAAAAAAAAAAAGCAAGGGCAACAATCCTCATCTCAGATAAAGCAAAAGCAAAAATAGATTTAATTTTAAAAGATAAGGAAGGAAACTACGTCTTGCTAAAAAGGTTTAATACACAATGAAGTAATACCAGTACTGAACATATATGTACCAAATGGTGAAGCATCCAAATTCCTTTTTTTTTTTTTTTTTCTTAAGGCTTTTTTATTTTTCAAAACATGACGGGCAATTCTTCAACATTAGCCCTTGCAAAATCTTGTGCTCCACTTTCCCCCATTTCACCCACCCCTTCCCCTAGATGTCAAGTAGTCTAATATATGTTAAACATGGCAGAAATATGTGTTTAAATCTAATATAAGCATCCAAATTTTTAAACAACAAATTAAGTTAATTACAGGAGGACACAAAAAATAAAACTATAGTAGTGTGGATCTTCAACTTTCCCCTCCAAGAACTAAATAAATCTAACCACAAAATAAGAAAGAAATGAAGAAAGTGAATAGAGTTTTAGAAAAGTTAGATATGATAATGAATAGGGATACCAAAAAATATGCCTTTTGCTCAGTGGCACATGGTACCTACACAAAAACTGACCATATATTATAGCACAAAATTTCACAATCAAATGTAAGAAAGCAGAAATATTAAATGCATTATTTTCAGGTGATAATGCAATAAAAATTACATTCAATATAGGGCACTGGAAAGATAGATTAAAAATTAATTGGAAGGGCAGCTAGGTGGCACAGTGGACAGAGCACCAGCCCTGAAGTCAGGAGAACCTGAATTCAAATCTTGTCTTAGACACTTAACACTTCCTAGCTGTATGACCC
Source organism: Sminthopsis crassicaudata (assembly GCF_048593235.1). Lineage (NCBI taxonomy): Eukaryota > Metazoa > Chordata > Mammalia > Dasyuromorphia > Dasyuridae > Sminthopsis > Sminthopsis crassicaudata. The sequence goes on from NC_133617.1 coordinate 190,192,635, forward strand.
TGGGCAAGTCACTTAAGCCCAATTGCCTCAGCAAAATCAAACAAAATTAATTGAAAACTAAATAAGTGAATCCTAAAGAAAGGGATGATCAAAGAAATGATCACAGAAACAATCAATAATTTAAAGGGAATAACAAAATAATGAGACAACATACTAAAACTTAAAGGATGCAGTCAAAGTAGTACTTAAAGGAAAATTTCTCTCTAACCCGTATATTAATAAAATAAAGAGAAAGCAAATCAATGAAAAATAGAAAAAGAACAATTTAAAAATCTGCAATTAAACATCAAATTGAAAATCCTGAAAACCAAAGGTAAAATTAATAAAATTGAAAGAAAACTATTGAACTAATAAATAAAACTAGGAGCTAGTTTTATGGGGTGGGAGAGGGGAAACAATAAGATACGATATTCCATTGATTGATCTGATTATTTTTTTTAAGAAATAATTATCAGTATCAAAAAATGAAAAGGGAGAATTCACTACCACTGAAGAAGAAAGCAAAACAATTATCAGGAGTTATTTTACCCAATTATATGTCAATATAATTGTAAATTATGTAAATAAAAATGGAGAATATTTACAAAAGTATAAACTTATTCTGTGCCATACCAATCAAACTACTATCTATTTGATAGAGCAAGAAAAAAATTACAGCAAAATTAATCTGGAAAAACAAATAGCCCAGCAGAAACACTGTTGGTTCAAAGGGTATGCACAATGTGATAATTTTTGAGCATAGTTCCAAATTGCTCTCCAGAATGGTTGGATCCATTCACAGTTCCATCAACAATGTATTAGTGTTTCAATTTTCCCACATCCCCTCCAACGTTCATCATTATCTTTTCCTGTTATTTTAGCCAATCTGAGAGGTATGTAGTGGTATCTCAGAGTTGCCTTAATTTGCATTTCTCTGATCAATAGTGATTTGGAGCACATTTTCATGTGACAAGAAATGGTTTTAATTTCTTCATCTGAAAATTGTCTGTTCATATCCTTTGACCATTTATCAATTTCTCCTGATTACTTGAAGAACTTGTTGCTTCTGAATTAAATTGCTAAATTTAACTATTTCATGTTTTCAAGTTTGCATCTTTGGATTTTTTTTTTTCTGTAGATTATCTGTGAATTCTTTCAAATATTATTTCATTTACATTAAGAAGTTCTGGACAGTTCTCTTATTTCTTGCATTATGGTATGCTTTTGATCCTATTCTTCTGGAAGATGTATAATCCTTATATTGTCTCCATACATCTTGAGTTTGGGATCAGTATGTTTTGCTGGTATAGTGAGCATATTTTATTTAATGTTAGTATCTTTTGTTTCTTTTCTTCTAACTTCACCTTCACCTTTATAAATTTGCATTCCCAACCTATCCTCTCGTGTTTATTTGGTGATATTTGGTCATCATAGATGGCAGTTTTTCTATCTTGCCATTACTTTTGTTGTGAAGGCCACAAATTCTGCTTTTATAATCCTTATTTCTTTCAAAACATTCAGAAACAGAGTGTTATAGTCCTTCTAACCAAAAGTTGGATCATTTTCCTTTGTTTTGCATTATTTACACATGCTTGAACTAATTTACCTAATCTGGAAGTCATATTTTTTTTTTCTGCTGTTAATGTTTTCTTTGATGCTTTATTTGCTTATGTTGAAGATTTCTGAGGTTTTATTCTTCCTAAGATCTTCAGGTGTTTTTTTTTCCTTTCTGATTTTTCCCTGTTCACTCTAACTCTTCTCTGATCAAGACTTCCTTGGGTGCTAGATCTCAAAGTGTGTCAGCCTCCTAGCCTTGGGTGCTAGCCTCAAAGTGACTTTTGAGAGGTCAGAACTGGCTCCATCTAGATTTTGAACCTGGGAGTGTGTTTTGCTGTCCTTTTCCACTCCCTCTGTTCCTTAGTATTTGGGCCAGTCACAAAGGAGTTCCTACATAGTAGTCTACCCCAATAGCCTTAGCCATAGCTAAAAAGTTGTTAATCAGTTCTCTTCTAATTTTTGTCAAAGGACCTCAGTTAGGTCCTCAGATACATATTAAAAACTCTATCTGAGAAAAAAAAATATAGAAGCATTGAGAAAGATAAAGGAAAGCCATGAGAATTGAATATTTAAATAGCTTTTGTCAGGAGTTAGGAAATATTATTATCTTACAATTAATGGAAGGAAGACTCTGGAGAGGCGATGTATATTTCAACATCCCTTTACCTCAGCATATACAATTGTTCTCTCTCATTTCTCAAATTTTTATATAGCACTACTAGGATTTCTAATGTTGTTCAGTCCTTGCCTGAGGTTTGGCAGTGGTTTGTTAATTTCTTCTCCAGCTCATTTACATACGAGGTACTGAGGCAAATAGTACTGCCCAGGGATCGCGCTGCTATTAAGTATCTGAGACAAGATGCGAACCCAGGAGAAGACTTCTATCCACTATTCCGGGAAGCTATCCTTATTAGGAGCTCTACCTTTATTTGAATTCTCTATTGTGTCATAACTATTTTACATACATTTTAACTCACCTGTTAAGAGCTGTAAGCACTATAAAGGTAAGGATTGTACCATTTTTTCAAGACTTAATCCCTCAGGGCCTAGACACAATGCTGCACACATAGCATTGAATCAACTCAACAGAAAACTTAATTAAACTCAAGCGCTCCTCAACATGCTTGGCGGGGAAAATAGAAATTTCCAAAACTTCACCGTGGGGACCAAATAAAATAATTTAGAAGTTTCCTAAATTTGAGAGTCAGCTATCGTAAGGGGAAATCTCAGTCCTTCCATTCACTGGCTAGCTGATCTTCCCTTTTACAAGACTTTTCTCACCCACGAATAGTTGCATTATAATCTCTTAAGTCTAGGAAGAAAAAAGTATTTTATGAGCCTAAAACGTTATCCAGTCCAATAAACATTAAGTACCTACTATGTGCCAGGCACTCCGCTGAGCGTCGGGGATACAATTAATGAAAAGCGAAAATAATGCAATACGGACGCAAGGACTGACGGAGTCGGGTTTCTGTCCTGTATGAGGGAAGGCATTGGGTGGGATTGGTTACCCTCCAGTCCTCTCTTTGCGAAGGACAGCAGTGAGGAGGGGATCCATTAGGGCGCGAATTAGCCGCGGGACGAAGATTGTGAGTGCCGCGCCTTTCCCGGAGGAGCACGAAGCAGAAAAGAAAGGGAGCCGGGCAGCGGGGGCCAGCAGATAAAGGAAAGAGTCTGGTGGCAGAGGCGGCAGAGAGAGGCGGTACCCAACGAAAAGGTCAGACCGCTGTTATTCACGTTATTAGTGTTATTTCTCTCTCAGTCATCCCCTGTGGTCAGTGTTGATGGGCAAAGAAAGATGGATACAGAGATGTCCTGCTTCGCCTCTCCACCTCTTGCTACAGACTCGTCCACATGGGCTCATTTTTTAGCTCTCTGGTGTCTTATCGGTTAGAACATTCCTCCACTCCGTGGATTATTCTCTCGGTTGTACAGCATCCATAGCCTCGGATTTGTCCAAACTCCCAGTCTAGGTTAGTTCCCGAAGGCCTCCCTTTGGCCTCTCCCCAGCACGTGATGCGCATCAGCTAATGGAGGGCGGGGCGATTGGGGGAGGGGCGAATAGAATTCCTCGATCCGCGTGTGAGCGCCAGGTGGGTGTGGCCAATAAAGGGAGGCGGGGGAAGAGGATTCCGGGGTGCGCGTCCACGAGTGCCCGCACTGGAACTGCGGGCGGAGGCGAAGGGAAAGAACGGTGGGGGAAGAAGCAGCATCGCGGGAGCTGCCGGCAGCGGGGCCATGGAGAGGGGTCACGCGGGTCTGGGACCGCGCGAAGGCTTGGCGCCCGAGGAGGAGCTTGAGCCCCCGGGAGCTTCCTGGAGCGGAGACAGCGGGAATGTCTCTCAGAGTCACAGTAGCGCCTCCGGGCTCTGGGAGGAGGAAGAGGAGGCGGCGGCGGCGGCCGAAGAGGACGGCGAGCGCAGCGGGCGGCGGCGGCCCAGTCGGGACCCCGAAGTCGCTGGCGACGCTGCCGGCTCGGACCTGCCTCTGCTCCGCCGCACAGCCGCTGGCTACGCCGCCTACCTGCTGCCGGCGGCCGGAGAGGGAGGCGGCCCCGAGGTGAGCGGGCCTGCGGAGAGAAGTCTTCCTCTCCGGGCCTCCCCCACTTCCCCCACTCTCTGTCTCCCGCCCCGAGCTCCGGATGGACTTAGCTGGCCGTCCCTGGGACGGCTTCTCCTCTCACTCGACTCGGGCCGCTTCTTGTTACTTCCTGATGTCTTCGCCATAAAGTGTGCTCTCCGCCCCCGGCTGAGCTGCGAGCCCCGCTCCCTGACCCCGGTACCGTAGCCAAGCAGTCAGCCAGCCTCCTGCACTTACTGAGTGCTAACTCTGTGCTAGGAAGCCGTACCTGTGGGGGTATGGGCTCTTAAGGCTGGTTGAGTCATTGATATTCTTTGGCGGAGGGAGATATATACATATATATCGCCCCCCCCCCCCCAAAAACAAAGTAGTTTGACGTGGGAGACACAAGCCGCCGAACACATCAGTAAAGGCCCATCGAGGAGCTGAGCAGAGCTTTCTAGACGAGTAGGCATTCCAAGAGGTAGGGGTGAGGTGGGAAAAATTGTAATAAACATTTATTAAGAACCCTGTGTCCCCAAAGTTCTGGGGTGGTTTTAGGCTACTAAAGCGTTAAATTGCCTGTATGTGTCAGGCAAGGAGGGCAGCCTGTGCAAAAGCCTAAACATGCAAACAGGTCAGTTTCTTTGGGCTTCAGAGTGCATGATGGGAAGTAATGTATAATAAACTTGGCAATTTCGAACTACTTCCAGTCCCACCTCCCCATTCATTGGAAGGAAATTCACTGTTAAGAAAGACAAAATAAAAAAATTTTCCATTTCCCAGTATTTAAGAATGGTACCCATGACCGGGCCTAAGTTTTGTAGAGCCATTGAATCCCCCGCTTAAATGTCCTCTGCATTTTTCTGTACAGAACTTTAGTAAATAAGTAGGAGAGATGGAAAAGGGAAACCAAAATTGAGGTGTGAGGTGTCACAGGGGCTAGAAAAGTACTATTTTGTTAGTACTTAGTATTTTAACAAGCTGTTTTTGAGCATATGTATTATTTTATTGTGTTGTTATGGATATTGTGTGTAATAAAATATACCCCCCAAACAGATCAATTAAGGTTTTGTGTTTTCCTTAACATTTAAGTTAAGCTAGCTTCCTCACCAAGTGTTTTGTAAAAAAGTTAATTTCTCAACTCTGAGAACTCAGGCAGCATTGGCCTAGTGGAAGGAATACTGGATTTGGAGAAAAGTAAGGCTTGAGTCTGCATTCTTGTAGCTTTACCACAAATTTGACCTTGGAACAGTTTCTGAGCTTCAGTCTACTGTGAAAAATGAGGAAGCCAGGAGATGTCACTTAAGTTGCTTTTACTTTAAATGTGATTCATTGAGCATTTATTTATATATAATGTATATATGTGTGTGTATATATATATATATATATATATATATATATATATATACATACACACACACATAGATATGTGATTTTGGGACTTAATACTTTTTGCTACAAAGAAAAGTTAACACTTAAACTTTAAATATTATCCATTGGTTTTTTTTGTTTTGTTTTGTTTTTCCCCCTGAGGCTGGGGTTAAGTGACTTGCCCAGAGTCACACAGCTAGGAAGTGTTAAGTGTCTGAGACCAGATTTGAACTCCGGTCCTCCTGAATTCAGGGCTGGTGCTCTATTCACTGCACCACCTAGCTGCCCCCATCTTTAATCCATCTTTCACATAGCTGCCAGAATAATTTTTCTAAGGTCTGACGTTCTCTTGATACTTATGGAGTATATTTGATAATAGAATTTAGAACTAGTAGGGACCAGTTATGGAAGGTATATTGCTAAACTGAAGGGATACAAAGGCAAACATACAAAAATGTTCATAGAGGAGAAAGGGAAGGAAAAGGATAAGACTGAGAGAGATAATATAGCCCAGAGAGATAACAATTTTCTCAGAATTACACAAGCAGTACATAGCTAGGATTTGAACTTCAAATCCAGGCTTCTTTGTACTCAATTATTCTTAGCAAATCTAGTCTTTCTTAGAAATTACATCTTTTCCTAGATGCTCACAACCATCTCTTTAATAATCCACTTGCGGAGCTTGAGGTCAAGATTTTTTTGTTCTGGATCCATAATTTCATGAGTGGAGGAAATCCCTTTCATCACTGCATATCAGCAATTCATCCATAACTTATATTCTTAGAATTTCCAGGAGTACAACATCAAAACTACCAGCCTATAATTTCTAGAATCTGCTAGCTGTTTATTCTCCCCTGTTGATAATTTTTCAAAAATTACTTTGATAAGCTTGCTTTTTTCACTGCTCTAGTGTGTAACTCTGGGCCTAGATATTAGCAAAATTTGCTCTGTCTTCAGTTATGAGGGTAATTTTCCATTTTTACTTGGTGTTTTTTTTTCCCCTGCCTATTAGAAACCCTGCAGTAGTTCCTCTTGATTATTCTTCTATATAAGTTTCAGATCCTGAATTATGGTTTTAAACATTTCAGCTTATCTATCTCTAGTTAATGCTATTTTAGAGTATCTTACATGTATTATAAGATAGGCTTAAATAGTCTTACAGGTCCCCTTCATTACTCATCTGCTTTTCTCCTTTTGTGCCATGTCTTACTTTCTTTCAGTGTTTCTTAGGCCACAATCTATTTGTTTCTTTTTTTTTTCCCCCAAGTTGTGTCCAAATTCTTGTGACTTCTAGAGGTTTTTTTTTTGTTTTTTTTTTTGGCAAAGATTTGCCAACTGGTTTGCCATTTCTTTCTCCAGCTCATTTTATAGATGAACAACTGAGGTAAACAGCATTAAGTGACTTGCCCAAAATCACACAGTAAGTGTCTGAATCCAGATTTGAACTCAGGAAGACAGTCTTCCTAATTACCAACACAGTGCTCTGTCTACTGTGCCAGATAGCTGTTCTCCACATCTTACATGCATGCAATTTTCCCATGCTTACCAAAGACTCTCTTATTCTCTAAAGTATACCTTTTTTAAAGGCCATAACTTTACGTTTTCTTACTTAAGTAGGGTCCAATTTGCCTAATTGCCAAGGTAGATTAATTAGTTATAGCTGTATAGTGAACATCATAGATTTAAGCCCTCCCTTCTTACACCTATGAACTAATTATCCTTTTGCTACCATACAAACTGTGTTTTATTCTTTTGCCTCTTTGTGGTATTGATAATGTCTCAACATCTGTGAGTTGATACATAGCTTGTAAGCCAAGAGAGGAAAAAGCAAGTGAGTGAGGTTTTGGATTTTAATATTTTTGGAATTCTGAAAGTCTACTCAATTACCATATCAATTGAGAAATTTTAAAAAATGAATACACTGATTATTTTTGCTTCTGACCATATGAAATATAGAATTGATCAGCTACCACATGATGAATTTCCTTTTTTAATCACTTAAGGCATAGGGAAGTTGTGATCTTTCAGTGGAGGGCACTCCGCATTAATGAAAAGTAAAAATCACTTGAACTAGGATAACATAAAAATTAGTGCAAAGAATCTATGGAAAAGTAAGTCATTTTCACTGTATTTTCTATCCTGGTAATCTGTTGATTAGAAAGTTGCCCCCAAAGTTTATTGATCCTTCAGTACACTCATGTATGACAATTTGAAACATTGTGGTTAAACTTTATATTTTTGTGTTTCAGATAGAAGCTTTAGACAGGAGTCTTGAAGACTTACTAACTAGAGTTGATGAATTTGTTGGGATGCTAGATATGGTATGTTTTGATGAAACTCATTTTGCTGTTCCTTTTAAATAAATATGCACTTGTATTTACATGACCATGAAACTCATTTTCCATTCCATTTTTTAAGGCATTGTTTAATGCTATAAGTGCTGTGTTCACACTAAAGTTACTCTATATGTTTTCATAAGTGATCTCTCTCCAATGGAACATAAACTACTTTTGAAAGCAAGAATTGTCTCTCTTGTCTTTGTATTGCCAGGACCTAGTACAGTGCCATATAAAGAGTGGGAAATTAAGATTTTTAAATGGCATCAAGGAAATATATAAATGGAAAGTAACATGCAGGCTAACCATATCGAGAAGGCAAGGGATAGATAACAAACCGTGTACGCTGAACTGATTCCTATATAATAAGGAGACCTAATGAAATTTATCGGCTCTATACATCCACAAGCACATTGGAAGTGTGTTCCTTAAGAAAAACTGTTTGAATGTCATAGTATGAGGTAGACAGATTGTAATATGTATCAGTGGTGGTGCATATCCTACTAATGAAATCACAAGATTAACTGAATTAAAGGAAATTCAGCATATATATGCATTCTAATAATGATATTTATATATTTTTTTCTAATTAATATTCTTTATGGTAAAATAAAACCTACTTATATTTTGTTTTAGATTCGAAGTGACTCCTCACAAGTAGTCAATGAAAGTGTACCTCATATTCACAACAAAGCCACTGAAATGAGTGAGATATATAGAAAAATTGACAAATTGGAGGTAAGTAGTGACTTTTAAAAGTACATATAATACAAATTAGTTTTTAAAAACTTTTGAAAGTTTTGAAACAGTGTATTGCTATATTTATAGACTTGCATTTTATTGAAAATTTATTTAGCTCTGTATTTCATTTTAAAACTACCTTTCATTTATCTTTTTGTTGGCACCAACTTGTTCTCAGCTAAGGTATGGCATCAGTACACAATCAGTAATAATAAGTATTATCAATCAATATTCAAACTCTGACATATAGGTAAAATGAATTGTAATAAACTTCAAAGGGACATTTCATTGTGTTTAGAAACTTCACTATCCTGAGACCTATCAAGGATATGTGTTGTTTATACTCTAAGAACAGTTACTTTAAGACAATACCTATAAACTAGCAATATAGGTAGCGTATTATAATTTTTAAAAAATAAGTATTGTCCGAAAAAACAACATCCTAGAAGTTAATGATGGGAATAATCACATATGGTGATTATTTGATGGGAAGTTATAAATAAGATGCTTTTCTACTTTCAGAAGAAATCAGTGAGAAATAATGGGTTTACTTTTCATTAGGTTCTTTATGACATGGTGGCTAAGTTTTTAGAGATTCTAGAAAACAGTTTGCAGCTCAAAAATATTGAAGATTAATTTTCTTAATTGGATATGAGATAAAAAATCAGGTTATTCATAGAAGGTCAAATTACAAACTCTAAAGTCATCAATGTTTAATTTCACTCACTTTTTGAGCGACTTAATGTTCTTGTTGGGACTTCATTAAAGCTAATTTTTATTGTTAATCGGCTTTTTTGTACATATTTGTAAGAGAGAAATGTACAAGTAAAATTAGACAAGGAATTTTGTCTTAAAAAAGCAGGTTTTAGCTTTCAAAAATGTTTAACTTAAAATATGAATTAGATATTATTAGTGCCACTTATTAAACTGTTTTACCTTTTTCTTTTGTCATTCAACACAAATGAACATGAAAAATTGAATAGAGACATTTATGTAAATAGGATGGCAGGGAGGAGATAATTTGTATTCTTTAATGTAGGCTTATACTAGTTAATAACATTTTTAACATTTGTAGTCACCCATAGATTTGAACCATACATATAGGGATAATACTGAAAAGTCTTCTGTTTCTCCCCATTCCCCACATTTTTCCTTCTTTCCTAGGCTTTTGTTAAAATGATTGGAAATTATGTGACAAGAATGGAAGAGCAGGTGACAAAAGCAGAAGCAGAGCTTGGAACATTTCCCAACACATTAAAGAAACTTTTGCACACAATTAATGTGCCATCCTTCCTTAATGTAAGTTCCTAATTTTAGAGTCTTTATTATATCTGTTTTTTTTTAAAGCTCCAGTAGATTAAATTATAGCCCTAATTTTATACCTGGGAAGCTTCCTTGACCACTAGCTAGTTTTTTAAACCAATGAAATCATAGGTATGGATAGGAAGAAATTTTTAAAATTTAGAATTAAGTAACTAACTCCTCTGGCTGAAAAGGCAACATGTTTTTGAAGCTGTCACATAATTTTTTTTTTAAAGCAACCTAAATCTGAAATTTGAAGGATAACAAACAAGTGGGACAAAAGCTTTTGTTATATGTGATATGAATAATTTTTCTTTTTTACAATTATTTCCAGAAGTCGTATTCCACAAAGCAACAGCAAACTGTCTATGAACCTCCTATCCTTTTCAGGACAGAAGACTATTTTCCTTGTTGCAAAGAAGGACCTCAGGCATGATATTGTACAATACAACTACTTAAGAAAAGATATATCAAAGGAGAAGTTCTTATCTTGAAAAGATCATTATTATTAATATTTAGTGTATTTAACATGATGTGTATATTCAATAGGCAGTTTTAAAACAATATTTTTCATTTTGTGCAGATTGCATAGCTTCCCATGTCTTCCAAATCTCAACTAAAATTTTGTTTAAATGGAAGAGTATGAGTAAATATTTCCTTATAATTATCAAAATTGCTACTTTTGTATTTATACTATCCTTGTGTCAACAGTATTATGTTTTTTAAATATTTACCTTCACAAGGTCTTAAAGAAAAAACTACTGAAGTATTACAAAGCATTATTTATTATCATTCTTAATGGTTGACAGTCTTCCTATAGTTTATTTTTTTTAATAAACTGTTAATTAACATGATTTGAGCTTTATACATTTTGAATTGTAAACTATGCAAGACTATTAACTTGTAATTAATTTTGACAATTATATTGAAATAGTGCTCACTATAATCTTGTTTGTAAATGACTGTGTACATAGTTTGAGTTATAATTTAAATTCAATTAAAATCAAAGACTTATTTGCATAGATTTTTCTCTTGAAGTGCTATTGGGCAAAAGCCTAGAAGACTTTTTAATAGAAATTTTGTTTTATCTTGAATACAGATTTCCATTTTCTCAATGGATATAGTAAATTTTAAGAACTTCCATAAAAGCTTTATGTGGGGGGAAAATTGTACCGTTTACTCTTAGCTAATGTTTTAGCAAAATCATATAATCTTCTAAGTCAAAGGTTCATAGAAACATTAGAAAGGACTATGGAGGTTTGGTCCTCATCCCTCTGATCAAGAAACATTTGCACTGGACTTCAAAGTAATTAAAATCATAAGTGGAAGATTTATATGAGTAAAAGAAGAAAAACTTGTGCCCTCCACCCTAAATAGTAAGCTTTGCATTCTTAAAATTGAAGAGTTGGATGAGATCACCTCCCTTACAGGTGAGGAAAATGAGGCACAGCAATATTGTGACTTGCCTGAGGCCTTACAAGTAGTAACAATTTCTGATCCCAAATCCAGTTCTATGCTATGTCATTTTTTTTCCCCAGTTATATTCTGTGATAAGTTGGCTCTCCTTTACATTAGCTAAAAAGATGCAGTCTTTTATGTATAATAGATTTCAGCTTCCATTTCAGAGCTTTGTTCTACCTTTCAATGAAGAGGACAAATAGGTGCCTGGGTCCATTCTAGATTCCTTTAATTGTAAATAATTCTGGTGTTAATAGAACTAGGACAAGTCACTAGGACTTTATACTTTGCTAAGTATTTGTTACTGTTTCATATTCTAACCATTATTCACCGTGTCCTCATTTGTTCTCAGTAAATAATTTTGGCAGTTCTTTTTGTTTCTTACAAATGGATAGACTACGGTTAAATAGCTTATCTAAAGTCACACACTTCAAATAAACATTAGATTCAAATCCCTATCTCTTCAACTCCAAGTGAAACACTTTCTTCACTATATACATATACTATATACTATATTTTTAGTATACATATGTGTGTATGTATATATACGTGTGTGATCTGTTTCTCTAAATTGTAATCATTCTCTTGGGAGCAGGTTTCTGGGAGAGCTTCTGGAGGCAGCCTTGGCTTCAGTTCAGTTCAATAATCCCAAAATGCAGCCAGGAGTCTGAACCCTTTATTGTGTCCTTCAAAGTCTTGAATCTTTTCCTGGGGTCTGGCTAGCTTTAACAGAGGCCTATCTCTCTCTTTGAGCTCTTGTCAGAATGTCTCCAGCCAGTCTCTCCTCCTCCCCATGTCTCCAGTCAGCACGAAGGTGGATGTGGGAATGAATCAGACTCCGCCTCTGAGAGTGGGATTGTGGGTTACAGTGGACTTGGGGGAGCTCCCAGAAGTCAGTTCACAACTACGATCCTAGTGGCCCTGAATCTCCTGAAGTCCTCTCCTCCTCTGAAGTCCCCTGAAGTTCTCCCAGGAAGTCCTCTCCTTCCCGGCTCTCTATCTCCTACCAGTGAGCTTGTCCTTTTATGTGCTCTCTAAAGGTGTGAATTTAATGTGTGGACCAATGAGTGAACTCCTTTAAAGGTGTGAACTAAGTACATAAGTACCTTGTAGGACTCCTAATATGTGTGTGTATGAGAGATTGTGTGTATATATATATATATATATATATATATATATAAGTATGTATACACACACACGTTAGACAAATTCTGATCACTGCAAAGTCCTGTTACTGGATTTAAAAAAACAGATATACAAATATAGATGGAGAAAGATGGGGTTTTCACGGTATACCGAATGAAAGAGATGTTGTGTTTTATTGTATTACAAGCTCAGTTAATTAGCACTGACCTAGTGCCAGAAAAACAAATATACCAAGTTCTCCCACTAGTGTCTGAATTCAGTTTCTCACATGTTTACTTATGGCCCTTTAGGTTCTGAAAGAGTACAAGTTTAGATAGTTCTATTGAGCACTGAAGACTTCAAGTACACTCTGAAAAATGAATTGTTTCATCTAAAGATCAGCTAAGTTTGGAGAGGCTTGTAACCAAGTTGGCTAATCTATAACAGGTTTTCTGGCCAAAGCATTTCAAGAAATCTTAACTAAAGATTCCAGCTGCATCAGCATCTACCAGAAAACCAGACCTACCCTACAAAGGCCTGTGCCATATGCCTTGCTATTTGTTGCTCAGTCCCCTCCCCAGCAGGAAAAAACTTCCTTCAGACCTAGACGTCATGATTTTCCCACCACTCCTTTTCTGCCTTCCCCAAACTATCCTCAGCTTTGGCTTGTTTTAAATCATTTCAGACCCTATGTGACACCATTTGGGGTTTTCTTAGCAAAGTGATGTGCCTCTTCCTTTAGCACATTTTACAGAGGAACTAAAGCAAACAGGATTAAGTACACTTATCTGGGGTCACAACACTAGTAAGTGTCTGAGGCCAGACTTGAACTTGGAAAGATAGTCTTCCTTCAGGCCCAGTGCTCTATCCACTGCAACTTGGCTTTGGCATTCCACCCTTATAGGTCAGTAAAATCTCACCTAACCCACTATATATAGTCAGGCACTGGACCATATTTTGTATACCATTCAGCCCCAAGAAACCAGGCCATATTTAGCACTAACATCTTACCACTTGCCCTCTTATTATCCCTATACTTAAAATCTACTTCCCTATAACTATTCATATAATTCCCTGGTCCCTACTCTATGTTGTGTCCCTATATTAATATAAGTTTATACTTGCCAAAAAACCTGCTTAAAATGGAGGCAGACTGCTCAGGTGTCTCACAAGCTTTTAAATTAGTACCAGACCAAATAAATAATGGTCAAAAAACTAGTTGAGTACATCAAATTATTAGCCAGAAACTCATGGTCAAGAGACCAAAATCCATAACTTGCTGATTTATTCTATGAAAGCAAGAAATATTTGAACAAAATCAAATGGCTAAGAATGGAAACTTATATAAAGAACAAGTGATCTTATCTGGCAAACAGGTTAAGAAGAGAGTTAAAAAAGATTGGATTCCCTGAAAACCAAAAACATTTCAAGAAATCTAAAATTAAAACTGCCCAGAACTATTATAAGCAGAGGCCAAAGTGAAGGACAAAATCTATTGAATCCTTTTAAAAGGAACCCTTAAAGGAAAAATGCCCAAAGTATCATGGCCAAAATTCACACTTTCCTCTTTTAATAGAGAAAAAACTCAAGTATCTAGAGAAAAATAACAAGCATCAATATTTTAAAAGGTAATAGACAATATAAGACAAACTAATTTCCTTTACACATCCTACAGGGGAAAATGGACTTTAACCAAAAAGAAAAATTTCAAACATTCCTGATAAACCAGTTAAGTAAGAACTTTGATCTTCAAAAGCAAGAACCAGAAAAAAAAAAACTTAGATAAATTGATTTGAGCAATTAAAGTTGTAAGATGATGTACTAACAGCAGGAAAAGAAACTATGTCTTGTAAGGGTATTGATTAAATAAGAAAAACCTGTCCTGAAAATGGATGTTGTTTTAAGGGTTTGAAGGGAAAGGAAGGGTAGAATTTGACTTTTCTAATTTCAGGGCATGAGTAAATGGAAAGATGAAGAGGTAAAGTCTGTTCAGATGAATAAAATTTAGTGTGAATATACATGAAGCTGAACAAATGAACAAGTAGGGATGAAGGGGAAGGTTAAGAAAGAGGGTAATATCAGGGAGGGAACATACAAGCAAAATAAACTTACTGATCCTGAAAGGGAAAAAATTAAAGGAGAAAGGTGTTTACATTTTTTTTTTTTTTAAAGAACAACATCCATTTATCCAAAGGTCCCAAAGTAACAATGCAGGAAACATCAAATGCAAACAAAATCAAAGGACACTAGGACATTTTGTTTTCATTTTAACAATTAACTTCCACAGCAGACTATGAAAAACATACCCAAAGTGAGGTTTGGCAATTAATCTTCCATGATCTATATTAGCTTCTTAATTTAATGTTGAACTGAGAAAGTGCAATCCTTCATAATTTAATATACATCTTCCTATTGACTAAGAAGCATCAAGGACCTTCTTCCTTCACAGTTCCAGAATTTTGGGATAGTCCCAACTGTTAAGATTTTGATTTTTCTTTCTATGTTTTCTTTCCCTCCCTTCCTTTCCTGTTTTTTTTATGTACTATCATTCTGTGTATAACATTGTTTCTTGAACTAGGGAATGGCTAAGTAAATTATGGCATATATGCCAGGCCTGAAGATGTAAATTAAAAATGTTAGGTGGTCGCTACCTTTAAAGAACTTGTCTTTTTTCTTTTAAAGTTTTGAACACTATAAATATTTCCATACATAAAAAAAGGATTTTATTTATATGAGACTGAATATCCATTTCTCATCCCTTTTCTTTAAAAAAAGAAGTCTGCATGCCTGTGCTTCCATCTGAATTTGCTTAGTCTCCTTTTGTGCATTTTTAAAAATGGGTGTTGATTCCCTCAGTGGGAATACTCATACCAAGAAAAGCCTTAGGAACACTGTCAAGTTGCACATGGTTCAGAACAAGATTATATCACCATTTTACTCTTTCCAAGCTGAGTCAAAATCTGGAGTATTTTGTTGAGTTTGAGGTACTGCATGTTAAGCAAGCACTGACGGTATGATGTATTTCAGGTGGCAAGGAACTAAAAAATGCCAGGTAAGCATTTTATAGTGTCTAGCTTTTTCTTACACACCAACAATCCTTGATTACATCTAATAACTCGTACTACACTATATTGTCATGAGGATTATTTGAGGGAACTAAGTTCAGGTGACAAGAGAATGTCACAAGTATAAGTAGGGTTTTATGGGATAGGGAGACAAGTATATATTTTTGCCAAGGCTGGCTCCAAATTACCAAGTTCTTTGAGAGACCTATTTGAGCTCAGAGAAAGTAAAATTTAGAGCTATTTAAAAGTATATAAACTATCTTTCAGCAGTGGTATGTTTGTCAGATTTTCAAAAGAAAGCTGGATGACCATTTGTTAAAGATGTTGTAGACAAGATTTTTGTATAAGACAAGATTATGTATATAAATGGGATTAGATGACTGATTTTTTTTTCCAAGTCAAATTATTAACCACCTTTCATTATCTATTACTACTGAGCACCACAAAATATTGTTTTAGGAAATAGCTCATGGTATTTATTAGATGTAATAAAATATTCAAATAATAAACACTTCACATGTCTGCAACTTTTTGTGGAATCGGCCACTCAAAAAAAAGAGAAGCAATTTCTTATGGCCTCAATTATTGGCATAGTTCAGACTAGAATTAATTCATCCAAGTCCAGTCATGTTTTCATTTGATTAAATAGTGGCCAAAAGTGTTAAGTATCCCTTTCCTTCAAGTTTCTACAACTTTTTATGTTTAACCTCTCTAAAAAGAGAATAAAAAGTGATTTGGTCATTTTGAATTGAAGGTGATCAATGAGTTTTATGATCAAAATATCTGAAGTTCAGCTTGGTATAGTGCCTTTTATCACAGTGGTTAAAGAAAGTATTTTATTGCACAAAAATAGATCATAATTAGATCAGAACTTTTTTTCTCCCATTCAAATGAAATGCTGTGAAATGCTTTGCAAACCTTAAAAACTTATCCTTGCTATTTACTAGTTTTTATCTATCTTCCCTCAAAATGTGTTCCTAAATTTGAAATAATACTATAAAATATTTAAAGTCAAAATAGTAACAAACTATCAAATGACTGATTTATAAGGAAGAAGTATGATCAAACCATTAATTAGTAATTCTTAACTCAGGAACAGGTATATCAGGTATGACAAAAGGGATTAAACATCAAAGTTTTCCAAAACAAGATAACAGGTCAGCAGGAAAAGTCCAGGGCACAGGCCACACCAGCACAGGTTGTATCCCACAAGCCAGCAGTAGGGAGTGACTGAATCAGTATCTTCCAGAGTTATCTGCCCATAAAGAATAAGGAAATTATAAAGCTAGCCAGAAGATTATAGAGGATCCTTTGCTGGCACTGGGTTGCAGTTTCTAGTCATCATCCCAGAGCAAGAAGAAACACTAGCATACTATCCAGTTTTAGGGGAACAAGGGCCTGGTCTTAGTTTTAAGGCAGAAAAAGATGCCTGTGGCTGCTCATAAACCAGAAGAATAGTAAACATCTCTCCCTTAGATCATATCACCTTAGCTTGGGACTATGCCTCCTCCAACTTTAACAGGGAGCAGAATCCAACTTTAACATCAAGTTTAAAAAGTCAAGACAATGAATGCAAACCCAATTTTTAATCAGAGAGGTAGATGAAAAATTGGTTAAAGGAGAATGATGAAAAGAAACCCAAACCCCAAAAAACAAAATTCTCAACCACAAAAAGAGTCAATAGCTTGGTAAAGGAGGTAATGAAGAAAATATCTTAAAAAGCAATTGCCTACATGGACAAAGATGTACAAAAATCCATTGAAGAACTACTTAAAAAGAATTAAGAAGGTACAAAAGCTTACTGAAGAAAATTGTTTCCTAGAAAAAAGAATTAGGCAAATAACAACTAAAAACTCCACAAGAGATCATTGGAAAAAAAAAAAAAAACTCACCTGGAAAATAGATCAGGGAAAGAATTCTTGGACTATCTGAAAGCCACTTTTCAAGAAATTACCAAGGAAAATTGGCCTATTATTATAGAAACAGTATAAAATAAAATGTAAAGAATTCACCAATCACTTCCTGAAAGAGACTCCCAAAATGGAAACTCCCAGGAATATTATAGCTAAATTCCAAGTCAAGAAGAAAATCCTGCAAGCAGCTCCTTCCTCTCCACCCCCAAATAAAACAATTCAAACATTGTGGAGCCAATTAGAATTACATAGGATTTAGCAGCTTCTACATTAAAGGATTAGAGGACTTGGAATATGACATTCTAAAAGACAAAAGAATTATAACTCAAGATAATCAAAAATCACCTATACAGCAAAACTGAGTACAGTCCTTCAAGGAAAAGAAAAAGATATTTAATGGAAGACTTTCAACCAATCCTTATAAAAAGATCAAAAATACAAGTCAAAGGAAAGCATAAAAAGGTAAAGAGGAGAAATGAAGGCTTCAATAAGGTTAAAGTGTTTGCATTTATTACATGTAATAAATGGGAAGAGAATACTTGTAAGTCCCAAGAATTTTCTCATTAGAACAGAAGCATTATATACAAAGAACATGGATGTGTTTAACTAGGATATTCAAATTGAGACAAGAATGTGCCCGGAGGAAGAGGATTAAAATGGGGTAAATTATTGCTATAAGAGCATAAAAGAACTTTTACAATGGAGACTAGAAGATAATGCTTGAATCTACACCTTACTATTGGCTCAAAAAGGGATTAACACATTGACATACTTGGATAAATAAATCTAGGTAAGGGGAGAGGAATGCTAAATGAGAGCTGATAGTGATTGTCAGAAGCAAAACAAGGGTCAGGGTGAAAGAGAAAAAAAGGATAAATGGGCAATTGAATGGAGGGAAATATAACTAAAATTTTTTAAACATCAGATTTATAAAGGCCTAATTTCTCAAATATGTAGAGAATTGGGTCAAATTTGATACAAGTCATTCCTCAAATGATAGAGAATATAAAGTTTTCAGATAAAAAAAAATTAAGCATAAGAAATGCTCTAAACCAACTCACTTACAGATTGTCTAATGACAGAAAGGGAAAATTATGTTGGATGGGATGTGGGAGAAATGGGACATTAATGCATTATTGGGACATTTGAACTGATCCAATCATTCTGGGAACAATTTGGAACTCTGCCCAAAGGGCAATCAAACTCTGATGCAACAATGCACAACTAGGTTAGTATCCCAAAGAATTTTTTTTTTTTAAGGGAAAAGAACCTGTTTATACAAGATTATAACAATTTTTGTGGTAGGCAAAGAGATACTCATCAATTGAAGAATGGCTAAACAGATAGTGATATTTGAGTGGAATGGAATATTACTGTGCTGTAAGAAATGGGCAGGATTCTTTCAGAAAAAACTGAACAGACATGAACTGATACAAAATGGAAATGAGCAGAACTGGGGGAAAACAGCCTACACAGTAGCAGTAATCAACTGTGAATGACATTCTTAGCAATACAAAAGATGTGAGAATCAATCCTTAAGGCTTTATGATGAAAAAAATGCTACTTCTCCCTTATATAAGCTAGAGATGAAATGTTTTAGGCTATTGTTTACCCAATGTTTTGTACAATGCCATATGTACATATACACACATGTATATATGAAAGTGCTTAATGTTTAAAAAAATAAATCTCATATTCTAATATTTATTATGACTGTCAATACATTCTTGGATCCTGTCCTCCAAAATACTAGCTAACCCTTATTTAACCCATTTTGTGACTTGCAAATTTGATAGACCATCTATACCTTTCTTCAAGTAATTATACATTCTACCATACAAAACCTAGGATCATTATACTAGAGCATTGTACAAAACATTGGGTAAACAATAGCCTAAAACATTTCATCTCTAGCTTATATAAGGGAGAAGTAGCATTTTTTTCATCATAAAGCCTTAAGGATTGATTCTCACATCTTTTGTATTGCTAAGAATGTCATTCACAGTTGATTACTGCTACTGTGTAGGCTGTTTTATAGGAAAATAAACTGAGGTCCAAAGAAATTGTAACATCTATTTATGGAAAATTGTTTAGAAGGGTCTATATTTACTAATACTCAACACAGCCATTTCCACTAAATAAAAATTTAAGTACACTTCTTTCAAAGTACTTGAGTTTTTTCCTCTTAATTCTAGATAACCTGTTCTGAATATGGTTTTAATTTATGACAAGTTAGCTGACCATGCTTTTTAATATATAAAAACTGAAAATGGCTATCCTTGATGCTAGATACACTGGTCACTGCTTTGAAATAACAAATTTGGGTTTTTCTTTTGGTCTATTTTGGCATAAAGTAAAAGCCACTTCATGAACCTCGCTTTCTAATTTCTTATAGATCAAGTTCACCAGCATTGATCACATATATACATTATAAACTTAATTTTAAATTCACACATGTTAAATTTTAATATAAGAATACAAAATTAACTATAGAAATTTAATTAAGATGCTCTAATAGTTTAAGATCTTATTAGTCAAAAAGTGATTTCTACTAACCAGCAATGAAAACTGCACAAGACGCAAACATCATAGGTCATAGCAAATAACATTGTTTTGTCAAGACAATTGAGTTTGGCTCTGAAATGGGAGATGTTATCAAGGGCCCTCAATTCTCTAAAGGACCGACTATATAATTGTTCCATACTGGTTCAAGAAGGGACCACTTTTGTTCCCAATAACAAATGCATCTCTTCTTTGCTATTTGATGAATTTTTTCTACATTATAATACCTAGTTTTTAGGCTATCAGCAAACTGTCAGCTTTTCCCTATAATTCTAATTAGCTTGATGGGTTATACAACTGCCTTTAGATTTTGCTTCTTTTTCACAATGGCTATTTAGTACTATATAAAAACTTCATATGAAATAACATCAAGGTCAGGATGGTAGTTTACAATGTAAAGAATGAAAAACATTTTCAATAGGAAAATACGTAGCTTTAATTCAAAATAGACATTTTGAAAACAATTTATAAAAAAATTTTAAATGGGAAAAGTTCAGCAAGCTTTTTCTTTGAAGTTTACAATAGGAGAGTACATTGACAATCACAATCCAATTATACAATTGCTTCAAAAGACGCATTGTAACAGTTGCATGCAGTATTATCCCAAAAATATTATGTAAAAAGTTCCATTGAATAATAGGACCCAAGCTTTCCATTGAGCATTCCAACTTTTCCATCATATGGGTTTAAAACCCTATATCCCTTTAATAAAGAGCAACAAGATATAAGATGTTTGTTTTCTCCCTCACCGCCCCCCTAACCCCAACCCAGAATTTAAACAACACAACAGACGTAATGACTAGACTGGCTACTCTGTTACTGGACTGTGTTCACTTAAATGATTTTAGATTTTGTAAAAGATTCTAGATGATAGCCAAAGTATACTAGAAGAAAGATCACATAACTAAACATCAGTACAATGACATACTAACCCAAACAGTTGTATCCTTCCCATTTACCAATGTTAAGAAAATGTTCTCACTGTTAAATTTTAACATACTAATTGCTGACAGATGGCCATTAGGCTTAGTTTAATTCTATTAGATCCACTGAATCAGCATGTCACTATTACACTGACCTGGATATTAATTAGTAACCACCAAGTGGTAAAACTTCTAGATTCCTATTTCCTTTTCTTGAAAACAAAAACAAAACAAAACAAACTACTCCCTGTCCCCTTCTGGACAGTTTCTGAGCAAATTAAAAGGGACAGGGAAAATTCTTCAGGTAGTCCAAATTTCTCACTGAGTAAAAGGCACTAAGAAGGTACTGCCTTATCTCTCTTCATGGAAAGTAATACATGTCAAAATAGTTAAACTTATACTGAAATGTGTTTCTGTTCTCTAGAGAAAAGTACTTCATTTTTGGTAATAATGATGCTTTTATCAACTTATACTACACACCAAATTTTGGATTTGGGCACATACTTCATAAATAAAATTTTTTGATTTCTATAAAATGTAAAAGTAAGCACATTTGAAAAATTATAAATAGGTAACAGTACAAGCAAGTATTTTACAAAGGAGAAATTAGCAAAAGTTAATATAGCACACCATTACTGTGCCATATGCATTACTGGATTTTTATTTAACGCGTACTCCTGTGTCTAAGAAAAAGTTTGCTGTACCATTCACCACTAAAAGATAAACTACCTACTGGGATGAATGCAAAAATGGAAAAAATAAAAATAAAAACAAAAAATCCCAGAACAAAACAAAATGTGGTTTTGGTTTCTAATTATCTCAACACCACTGGGTAAACAAGCAGATATAAAACATAAGTTACATTTAACTGAAAAAACTAATAGAATGACCTCCACAAAACCAAAATAAGAACTATTCGTACTGTGTGCCCCAAAATATCTAGAGAAGCAGGGTAAGACCACTGTAATTCATCAGGTCATTACACTGTAACAGAAAATCTAAGTGCCCTCCACCCTTTCCCCCCCCAAAAAAAAACCTCACTAAAAACTAGTTTGATTGCTTATTTGTGATTTCTTAAATAGCTTTTTTATAAGGTTTGTGTTTCACACTCAAAGTGTAATCTGTGCTTAACATTTTTCAGTTCTGACATATCAAAGCCCAAAAGCACAGAAGGTTTGTAATTTTTTATTGCTCTTAGGCAGGTATATCTTCTTTTCCCAAAAAAGGATGCAACATCAATTTTCCACACCCAGAGAAGGGATGATAACAGTTCTATCTCTTTTTTGCTAGGATATGGCCTCTTATGAAAATAATCTTTAAGGAACTGTTTTTTCTCCTCATATGAACGGTCTTCATACTTCTGGGGATTTAGTGCTAGAATATGAAGAGCATCATCATTTATTAGTGGACCTTCAGTCCTGCTTTCATTCTTTTGTTTTTTAGAAGGCACATTCACTGCTTTTTCAGAAACAGAAGTGATGTCATTATCTATGATAAGAGGTTCTTCTTTATCCCTTTGGTCCTCTGCCCCAGAACAGAGATCGGGAAGTTTTCTCTTGACAGGAAAAACAGAATCATGTATTTCGCCGTTCACTAATGGCAGTTCTTTTTCACTAAGATCAGGCTGGATCTGAAGATCTGAACTACTAACTTTGGGAGCACTCCTGCATCGTAACAAATGGACAGTGATTGCAGTTAATGTCATTTTTCCAGTATATACCCCACAGCAATGGATGCACTTGAAAGCAGGAGTCTTTAAAAATGTATGTACAGTTGGCATGACATGATGTCTTTCCTTTAAATGTATTTCATATTTTTCTGTGGTCACAAAGGTACCAAGGCAAAATGGACAGGTACTGACTTGTTTTCCAGGATTGCTATGTTCCTCAAGAGTCTGTGGTCTCACTTTAATGTAGATCGGTACAACTGTCTTGGAGTACATTCCAGCTAGTATTGCCAAATAGACTTCCCTTTCTCCAAGTTCTTCCTTTGGCAACATGGTAATGAAATCAATATGAGGAAATATTAAGTCACCATTAGCATCATTATCTACCTGGAAACCTCTGTTGCTATAATCCACAGATAATCTCTTCTTTCCAAGGTGCACAGTCCTATTATGATCTGAAAGACTTCTAATGTTATGGAAAGTATATTTACAGAATAAGCACCCTAAACCATGCATCAATAAATGATGCATCAGTTCTTCCTCTGATATTAAGCATTTACAAGAGATACAGCGCAGACTTTTTTCTTTCATCCATCTTAAAAATGGTGCACATGCTGCAAGTTTTTCAGGCTCAAGTTTTTCACTGGATCTTGATCCATTATGTTTATGAGCCACTTCCATGTGCACCTGATAGACATTAGATGGAAAGAGTTCATTGCAAACTGGGCAAGTTTTCCATTGTTTAGCTTGTTTGAGATTGACAGGTTGGCTTGTTTCTGGAGTAGATGAAGATGCCTGGACAATCATATTTTGGGAAGTGCTTACCACTATGGGAGGAGAAGGTGCACCAGCTGGGGAATGAGATATCTGGGTAGCTGCATTAGATTGCATGAGCTGAATTGGCATTTGTGGTGGTGTAACATTTGCTACACCACCAGGTGGTACAGGCAACGTAACTGAAACTGGTGCTAAGGTGTATGTAGGTATCCCGTTAACTTGTTTCCCTGTTGGTATTAGCTGTCTAAGAATAGAGCCTGCAGTTAGGAAAGCGGCATTTTGGGAGACATTAGGTCTGACTGGCTGATTTACAGGTAGAACACCTGGTGTAACTGGTTGATTGAGATGGAGTACTCCAGGACGCACTGCCTGGCTAACTGGAAGAACTCCTGGCATAACAGACTGATTGAGTTGAAGAACCCCTGATGGGACTGCCTGGCCCACAGGGAGTACTCCTGATGGGACTGCCTGGCTCACAGGGAGTACCCCCGATACCTTCTGGCCCATGGGCAGAACCCCTGATGCTACCGTCTGGCCCACAGGCAGAACACCTGATGTGACTGTCTGGCTCACAGGGAGCACCCCTGATGTGACTGTCTGGCTCACAGGGAGCACCCCTGATGTGACTGACTGGCTCACAGGGAGTACTCCTGATGTGACTGCCTGACTTACAGGGAGTACCCCTGATGAGACTGTCTTACCCATAGAAATCATCCTTGGTGGAAC
The DNA here is from genome assembly GCF_048593235.1 of Sminthopsis crassicaudata. Taxonomy (NCBI): domain Eukaryota; kingdom Metazoa; phylum Chordata; class Mammalia; order Dasyuromorphia; family Dasyuridae; genus Sminthopsis; species Sminthopsis crassicaudata. The sequence goes on from NC_133617.1 coordinate 190,216,698, forward strand.
TCCTTGGATGACACCTGATGCAACAGGTTGGTTAACAGGAAGCACATTAGGTGCAATGGGTCTATTTATGGGAAGAACTCCAGGTCCAACAGGTCTATTTATAGGTCCAACAGACTGATTGAGGGGCAAAAGTCCTGGGTGAATGGTTTGGTTTATAGGGAGAACCCCTGCTCCAACAGACTTATTGACAGGTCCAACTGCTTGGTTTAAGGGAAGGACTGTAGGACTCACAGGTTGATTAAGTGGGAGGCCATGAGAAACAAAAACAGGTTGAGGAACAGATGCCTGAAGTGCAATATTGTTCTGGCCCACTGGCAAAGGGCTAGACACAAGAGTTACGTGTGATTGGGAAGCAACAGGGGCACTATGGGTAAGAGTCCCAGAGGCACTTGAGGCCACAGTTACCGCCTGTGACTGTACCAGAGTTTGGTTTTGATTATTTTGTGGCAAGGCAAGCTGAATGCAAGTGGAAGCAGCAGCTGTTAGTGCTGGAGCATTGCTGCTAGTTAAAGGAGACATGGCCATATTTGCAGAAAGTTTAGGAGCAATGTGCATTTGCTTAAGAAGTCCTGTTTTTTTAATATGCTCTGAAATTACAGATCTGAGCCTATTTTCCAAATCTCTATGAGTATCTGATGTCAAAATATGATACATTAAAGCATCCAGGCTGCTGGCACCTATGTTACATTTTTTACAATAGTACTTGTCAGAAGATGGAATCATATTGGCAAGTGAAGTGCTGTCATTTTTCACTTGCTCAGGCATTTCATCAGTTCTCATGCCAAAGTAGGAGGTAATCAAGTAATTAAAATGTGCTATGAGTACATGTTTCTTCATGCTGTAGTACAAAGTGTTTGTAAAATGGCATTTTAAGCATGTGAAGTTTATCACATCACTCCTGGATAATTTAGATTCACCCAAAATATTCATGGGGTAATTCTGAATTTTCCGGTGAGAAGAATGAAACATCCGAAAGTGTTTTTCCACAACTTTGGGCTGAGAAGCAAAAACACACTTTGAACAAGGAACCACCAACTCTTGGTCAATTTCATCTTCATGGTAACGATGTAAATGATTTTTCAATGAAGAAAGTAGTTTTGTTGAATATTTGCACAGGCTGCAACAGTACGGCTTTGTTCGATATCTCTGTAGAAAAAGTAAAAATACTCTTAGTGTTAACAATCAGAATGTTAAATGACTAGAGCTAACTCTTAATACCATAAATGCAAAATCCCTCCAAAAAACCCAATTTTCTAGTTTTAAGATTTTTAGAAGTAGTTTTGAAAGGCCTCACTCAAATTGGACAAGATAGTTTTTTTCTTTTCAAATAAATTGTGTTTAACCTGCATCTAACACCTAAACCATTAACTACTATTGAAATCAAATAATTACAAGTTTTACATCCTTTTAAATTCTATTTTAATTACAATGTTACTCCACCAAGCTCCTACTCCAAAACCTCATTGTGGCAGAGATAACTCTTGAGTTTTCAAAGTCCATGTCAGCAAAACACAATCTCTGACAGATTCTACCATGCTCAACAGTAAAAGATGGTCTTCTTTCCTAGGATTACCTTAGGACAGAGAAACTTAATGGGTGCCTTTTCTTTGGTCATGGCAATTCATGAAAAAATTTTAAAATGACTCATTTCTTTTGTGTAATATATTTCTTTTTCTTCTAGTGATTTGTGAAAGTGTGGTAGAAAAGAAGGAAGGAAAAATAATTACAATGTCTAAACCATATATAAAAATTAACTTTTTCTGTACTATAAATGTAAAATCTTAGTCCAATGAGCAATAGGAGAGAGATAGATTGAATTATATCAATCATGACATCCTCACTGATTAATAAAATCAAAATCAAAGAAATATATCATCAGAAAAAATCCATTCACATAGCAAGAGTACACGAAAACTACTTTTTTTAAAAAATAATTTAATCAGTTTTTGATACAAAACCAAAAGATCCTGCAATTTTAATTTGTATTAATAAAACCATTGGTGACCAAAACAGATTATAATCCTATTTCACTCTCTTTTGGCAAAAACAACAACAACAACAACAAAATAAATCCCCAAACATTTTAGAAAGAACACACTGGAATTCTAAGAGAATGGTGAGTAGAGAATGGTAAGGGAACTGGGGGGGGCGGTGGAAGGGAAAGAGTGAAAAAGTATTCCAGTATATATCCAGTATATGATATACTGGAACATGATAAATTCTGTTACATGGAAGAGTTGAATAGCAATAAGTAGAAACTGAGAAGTTTTGAGGTTTTTTTCCTCAGAATCTTCAGTAAGTGACCTAGAACATAACAAGCAATTAATAAACAAACACTTGTGAGTTGAATCAAGAAACAGTTCATAGTGATACCATCTATTTAAGTATCTGAGGCCATATTTGAATTCAGATCTTCCTGACTTTTAAAATTCATTCCTATTATTCAACTCCACCCTCTTCTGTTTACCAGTCTCCATTTTACTTCTAGAACTCAAGATCTTTTCCCCATAACCTTTGCCACGTCTCCCCTCTGTGTTGTAAGCAAGACAGAGCAGGTACTATTTTGCTACTTATATCGGTATTCCCAGATAGTAAGTATGTGCTTTAAAAATGAATTTTTATCCATTTATTCTTTATGTTATTTGGTGCTTGCCATATCTGTTGTTCATGAATCTTTCATTCTTGGAGAAGTCAATGACATCATAAGAGTAATGTCATTGACTTGTGCATCAACTGGATTTGAGCCATGCAGAGTTATGTAGGCTTAAAGTCTTTGGCCTCACTCTCTTGCAGAGTCATCAAAGTTCTATGGCAAGATAAAAATCAAGATAATTCCGGGATATGTTATATGAACCTTTGCTCTAACCTTTTCTCAACAAAATTATATAGGATACAGAAGGATGAATTTTCTATATAATCCATAAGTGGTCTTGGTCTACAGGACCTTAGATTTAGCTTTTTATCAAAACCTATTACAAACGATTAAATGAATTTCCCAGAATTACACATCTAAAAATTATCAAGTAGCCCAGGTCTTTCTACCTTCAAGTCTAGTCATTCTATCTACTGTCATATTATCTTACTTTCCTTCCTTCCTCAAACCGGATTTCCCTAATTCTCTATATTTACCATTTTCTATCTCCAAACTCAAGTCACCACTATCAGAGATGCTATGTTGATTTGATTTGGAAGAGTTTATTAAGTTCTTTGTGGAATATGAGCAGTTGGTGAATTGAGGAATAGCTGACCAAAGCATGGCATGTTAATAAAAGAGAATATACAATAAAAATTTGTAACTATAAAGTATTTAAAAAAATATATTTATATGAAACACTATAAAGAAAAGAAGAACCAAAAACATGCATAATAAAACTATGAAATTAAAGTCAACCAAAATTAAAATATTAATGCTACACACAAAATAAAGGGCAAAAGCATCAGGGCATTATCATGTTGCAAAATTTTACTTACAGAAGATTGTTTTCCCTTGATCAGTAATCAAAATTTATGTAGAACTAGCTAGTGTCCTAAAAATCTTGGTGCAATTCTAAATCTTAACAGCTTAATATTAAAAATAAAAGATTAATAGCTTAGAATTGCATTAAAACTTTTGGGACACTTTTGTGGGAGTAGACTATATTATCAAATACCAAAAACGGATTGTTTTTCTTTTCTGGGAAAACCTTATTACCTCTTCATTCATCAAAAATACATTCTGAATATATCAAGTACCCTTCAGAACTATGCTTATAAGTGTATACTTAACTTTCTCTTTTAAAAGTTTTAAACTCAACTATCTAATACATACCTTTCTTTTTCCTGAAGATTCCCAAGGGGAAACATCTCCCCAAGATGTATTGTAAAAATATTTCTCTCCAGGATCATAATCTTTAAGGTCCTTTAAAAAGGGGGGGAAAAAAAAAGGTTAACTAAATTCAAAAACTGAAAAAAATAACAACAGTTATCTAGTTGTCTCTGTTGTGATTACCTTTAAAAAATTTTTTTTTTAAAGACCTTAACTCTAAGTTCATAATATAAAGCAATATTGTATTCCTATAGAGGTCTTCAACTCAGACTAATTCACACACAATTTTTAAAAGCCTCAACATCTGGTTCATCAAACCACATCAAATCAGATAATTGGAAATGGGAAGAAGGAGGTATGAAGAGTGGAGAGAAGATTCTAGAAATGGGTAAAATGACAACATAAAACTGACTTTCTATGAGTAGGAAAGGAGGTAGTTATTAAAAATTAAGGTGAATAACTGAAAAAGCACATGTATTTAGGACTTCACTGAAGAACAGTTCTACTTAACTCAAGAGCCTTTCAGAATATCACACAAATTTATATTGAAAATGATGACCCGTAGTCATGAAGAAAAATGTTAAAGAACATGCAACATGTTACTTAAAAATTGATAAAACACCATAAAACTATTTCTAACAAAAGGGCTGAAATGTGTATGTTAAAACTAAAAGGACAGTCATCAACTAGGGAATGACTAAAGTATAGCATATTAATGTAATGGAATACTACAATATTGTAAGAAATGGGGAACCAGATTGTTTTACATAGATTTGTATGAACTCATGCAGAGTGAAATGAATAGGAGCAGAGCAGGAAAACAATTTTCATTGTAAAAATGAATATTTAAAGACTTGAAAACTGATTAGTACCATGATTCTAGATAACCTAAATAAGAATGTTTTGAGGCATTAGTACAATTATATGTGTTATCACATTCCTAGATAACACAATATAAATTAAGTATTATTTGTTGTATTGAAAATGAGGTGCAGTAGAAAGAATGTTGGATCTGAAATAAGAGGACATCATGCTCTACTAAGAATACTAATAGTATGATTCTGGGCATGTCACTTCCCCTACCTGGGGAAGTTGTAAAATGAGATATAGGTTATGTTTTTATAAAACAAAGGAGCACATTAAATGTTTTTTCTAGACCAGCTGTTCTTAATCTTTTTTGTTTAATGGATCTTTTAGACAGTCTGCTGAAATCAATAGATCCTTTTGAAAATTTTTTCAACATATAAGATAATTCGTATGTGATTATAAAGAAAACCAATTACAGTGAAATACAGTTATCAGAATTATTTCATTTTAGTCCTCAGATGCAAAGTTAAAATAAAAAACCACTATTCTAGACTTCTCAAGTTTGTTCCTGAAGGAGATTCCTCCAGAACAAAATTTTATCTTTGGCTAGGATGTATAAAACTAGATATATCTCAAAAATAATTGGTTTTATAGACTATTAATAACAATTTTAGTCACCATAACTTCAAATAACACATTAAAATATTTATATTCAAGGTATAACAACCATAAGCAAAAAGGTAAATGACTCATAAAAATGATACCACATGAAATAGTATTCTGATTTTGTAGCTTCCCTTTAATTGATATAAGTAAAACTTATGATTCCCTCAAAATACTTAGTCTACTTTTCCTCATCCCTTGGCTTACAATATTTTTTATTTTAAGATTCTAACTTTTCACAAATTTCTTACTGTTTTTATTACTTTTGGTTAGTCAACACTAGGTTAAAAATGATCCATTTCTATACTATACAAGCTTTATTATCTATAGTATTCTAACAAATACTGAGGCAACAACATGAAAATCTAATCTGAACCCTATATTTTAGAGAAAGTTAAAGGTAGATATCTGTAGACTATTAACATTATTCAATCTTAGCATAACCCTTGCCATGGAATAGGGACTAATGAAGATTACAACTCTGATTTTAAAAAGTCCAAACATTTATAAACAACTAAAAGAAGGCACAATGGCATATTTTACCTTTAAAATATATAGACAGATTCTGGAGAGCAATTTGGAACTATGCCCAAAAAGTTATCAAACTGTGCATACCCTTTGACCCAGCCGTACTACTACTGGGCTTATATCCCAAAGAAATACTAAAGAAGGGAAAGGGACCTGTATGTGCCCAAATGCTTGTGGCAGCTCTTTTTGTTGTAGCTAGAAACTGGAAGTTGAATGGATGCCCATCAATTGGAGAATGGTTGGGTAAATTATGGTATATGAAGGTTATGGAATACTATTGTTCTGTAAGAAACGACCAGCAGGAGAAATACAGAGAGGCTTGGAGAGACTTACATCAACTGATGCTGAGTGAAATGAATAGAACCAGAAGATCACTATACACTTCAACAACAATACTGTATGAGGATGTATTCTGATGGAAGTGGAAATCTTCAACATAAAGAAGATCCAACTCACTTCCAATGATGGACAGAGGTAGCTACACCCAGAGAAGGAATACTGGGAAGTGAATGTAAATCGTTAGCACTACTGTCTATCTACCCAGGTTACTTATACCTTCGGAATCTAATACTTAATGTGCAACAAGAAAATGGTATTTACACACATATATTGTATCTAGGTTATATTGTAACACATGTAAAATGTATGGGATTGCCTGCCAGCGGGGGGAGGGAATGGAAAGAAGGGGGGATAATTTGGAAAAATGAATACAAGGGATAATATTATAAGAAAAAAAATTACTCATACATATATACTGTGAAAAAAAAAATTCTAAATAAAATAAAATATATAGGCAGCTAAGAGGTATTATCCACAATACACTCACTTTTCAGTAACTTCCTAAAATATTGCAAAATCCTGTACTTTACGACTTAGAAATTAGTTATGTCATGATAACTATAAATACTTCTAAAAAAATAAGTTTATGGGGGCAGCTAGGTGGTTCGGTGGATAGAGTATTAGCGCTGAAGACAGGAGGACTTAGTTCAAATCTGACCTCAGACACTTAATACTTCCTAGTTGTGTGACCTGGCAAGTTACTTAACCTTCTTCCCCCCCCAAAAAAGTTTATGAATTAAACCCAAAAGAATTAGAACTGTTTAAGCCAAAGAACAGATTAACATGGGGGAAAACCCCCAACCTATACAGAAATTTTGATAGTCAGTTATCTGTTCTCCAATTCATAACTGAGTAAGACAACAAGGACTAAACAAATAATACCAAAGCTCATGTCTCTTTATACAATATACAAGATTTAATTATTAAAGGTGATAAAATCTGGATATATCTTTTATTAAAACTATAGTACTAAATCAAATCACTTCAAAAGTTGCAAGAAATATTTCCAGGTATTATAGAAGGATGAGAACAAAAATCAGATATTTGTATGCTTATTATACTGTGGGTATTTTTATTCACACCTTTTTATTTTGAGATAACATGAATAAACACCTTGAAATGTACAATATAGCAGAATACAACAAATTATTTAGATTTTCTCATATATTTTGTTCTGACTACACTATGACTAAGAGAAATAGTTATGTTCTTCAGATAAAGCAAGTAGACATTTAAAGTAGAGTGAGTAGTTGATATAAAATCAGTTTGAACTGGATTTGAACTCTGCCTACAACACTTTTGAATGCTTCATCTATAAAACTGAAAATAATGACCCAAAGGATTTGATTATGAAATTCAAATGAGGTAATAGTGTTTCATAAACCCTAAAGTTCATATAAATGTCAATCATTATTAGATATGGTCTAAAATTTGAGGGTCTAACATATACAAGCCATTGTACTCTGTGTATCTGTCACACACACACACACACACACACACACACACACACACACACACACACACACAGTCCCCTTATATTTTACTAGGGGAATTTGTCAAAAGAGATATAATCCATATCCATTTCCATTCCCATTCCCTGCTAAATATCTGATTAGGAACACGTAACAGTTTGAGAGGATGGAATTTGTAAAAATTTAAAAAAGGCTACATAAGATATGATGGCAACTGAATTAAGCTAAGTATTTTAAGTGGTTTATGTGAAAAAGCTCTTTCCAGGTGTGGACAGTTTATGTAAAGACATACAGATGGAAGACAGACTGCCAACTATTTGCAGGCGTAAATCTTGTTTGAAAATTGAAAATAGGCACCCTCTCTATTAGTGTCAGTGAATACAACTGGCCATAATTCAGCAAATAATAATAACCTTTCTGTGTTGGGTATCGTAGGGCCTGCTCTTATGTGTATATTTGCTGTGTCAGTACAATATAATCCATGAAGATAATATCTAAATAGTCCCCTCACAATACTCAATAGTATTGGACTATTCGTGGACCAGAAGGTGTCATTCTCATTAGGAAGGTAAGTTTGTGATGACAGACATATCCAGCCAAAGCAATATGAGTGATACAGAGATTTTTCTAAGATTCCATTCCATCATCCTGGGATATTTTAGAACTTCATATTTTACCACAGAAAAGAAAATAAATGCATTGTTATAAGCACTGTACTGGCTAATAGGAATATTAGAATGAAAATCAAGAAACCAACACTCTTGGTAGAATTTTGTCTAACACATACATGAAGAAAAGCTAATGTTTACATAGCACTTTAATGTTTTCAATATTACTTTTACATATCCCATCTGATCGTCATAATAACCCTTTATTAATCTTTCTACAGATGAACGGCACATAGTCACATAAAAACCTGAAAAGTATTCAAATTCAGGTACTCTTCACACCAACAGAAACAGTGCTCTATCCATATAACTGTTTACATTTACAATTTAGAACTGTTTTTTTTTTTTTTCTTCCAAATAACTTAATAGGTTTGAATTCTTTTTCTGAAAAAGATCAGGACATATTTTGATATGTACTTAGGAGTGCTAAAATTTTATACCCATCAGTGTGTGATATAGCTTCTATAATTTTTTTTTTTCATATCTACATGCATCTCTAATTTCATGGCTCTTAGTAATAATCCTTCTGTGATTATGGTAGTAGTGGCAATGACCTAGTCCTGGACTGACATCATAACACCCTTTTTCCTCCCATTCCCATTTCCATAAATAAGCTTCAGCACTTGGATATTTGTTTATTCCTTGACATATTGTTAACTGAGAGGTTCTTTGATTTATGAAGGGTCTTAGATGATTTTAGTTCTTAGTCATTTCATTGATTTCACTGGGATGTTATGTTGAACAAACTAAATAAATATGTACCTCTGTTTACTTAATCTTTGTTTGAAGGCTTCTAATAAAGAACAATGCTAAGATACCTTAGTAACTAAGAAAACCTCAAAGCCATTGAAAAGTAAGAATCATTGATATAGGAATCAAATTCAGTGTGCACAACCTACTAGGCTAGTTTGCTTAATAATTGTATATAAGTGAAGGATCAATAGTTTCTAACAAGTAAATCTTGACAGCCACCCATCATCTACCATCACTCAATATACCCCCTCATAACTAGGTATCACTTAAGAAAAAAGGACTGCTCAATGCCTAGGCAAATGTGATTAAAGAAATCACAAGTGAAAGGCATTCACAGTAGAGCATCCATATAGGTAGTTAACATACAAGAATTTAAAAAAAAAAATTTTTTTTAAGTTTCTAAGCACTACAAACTCTTATAATTGAGGATTTGATATAACTGTGTTTTATGTTTTAAATGTGAATAACTAGAAAAACAGTTTAATCAGGATTAAAATCAATTGAAACATTTGTGAACCATATAATTCAATAAAAAATACATAATTATTAAAAGTAAATGCTGCTCCCTTTTACCCACTTCATTTACCAAAGTAAATAAGAAAAGTATCCCTTAAGGAAAGTAGAAAATCTTTGGAATGTAAAAAAATGCTAAGCCACATAAAGGCTGAACTTTTTAATATTCTTAATTTTCCATTCCAAACAATTAAGAGAATGGCCTCCTAGTCTCTTTAAATAGAACCATCAAAGCATCATATTAAAAAAAAAAAAAAAAAAAAAAAAAAAAGTACCTACTACTATTAATATAAAAGATTTCAGGCTCATAATTTCTACTCAAAGCCCCTCCAGATATCTAGACCGAAACCAGAGGACTTTTTCAAAAGTATACCCAAGAAAACAAGGTGAAGGCCAGTGCAGGCAGGTATGAGGGCACCTGAAATAAAAGACTGATTCAGCATGACAGAGCAAGGGGAGGTGATCAATTGGCCCTGCTTTTTTCTTTGCAATGGATGGAAAGCCAGGCAAAAAGTAAAACCTTTAAAATAATCAAGGGGAAATGCTACTAATATTCTAATATACCACAAGCATAAAACTGAAAGGAATACCAGAATGAACTATAAAGCAGAATGTAAAAATATTTCCTATATTTCTGTTTGTAATAACAAAGAACTACAAGTTGATAATACATTGTTCTCAGTGGAGGTGTGAACTGATCCAACTATTTTGTAGAGCAATTTAGAACTTTGCCCAAAGGACTATAAAACTGTATACCCTTTGATCTAGCAATATTTCTATTGGGCTTCCCTCCTAAAGGAGGGAAAGGGACCCACATGTGCAAAAATGTTTGCGGTAGTCCTTTTTTGTAGTGGCAAGAAAATAGAAACTGAGTGGATGGCTCCATCAGTAGGAGAATGGCTGAATAAGTTATGGTTTATGAATATTACAGAATATTATTGTTTTGTAAAAAAAAAAAAAAAAAAAAAAAAAAAAAAAAAAAAATTATAAGCAGTATGATTTCAGAAAAGCCTGGAGAGCTTTACATGAACTGATGATGAGTAAAGTGAACAGAACCAAGAGAACACTGTACACAGCACCAAGATTATGTGATGATCAAATTTATTTAAAAAAAAAAAAAAAAATCAAGCCATTTTCCAATTCATAAATGGTCAAAGGATATTAACAATTTTCTGATGAAGAAATTGAAACTATTTCTAGTCATATGAAAAGGTGTTCCAAATCACTATTGATCAGAGAAATACAAATTAAGACAACTCTGAGATACCACTACACACTTCTCAGATTGGCTAAGATAACAGGAAAAGATGACGAATGTTAAAGGGAATATGGGAAAACCGGGACACTGATACATTGTTGGTGAAACTATGAATGGATCCAACCATTCTGGAGAGCAATTTGAAATTATGTTCAAAAAGCTATCAAATTGTGCATACCCTTTGACCCAGCACTGTTTATACAGGACTTATCCCAAAGAGATCTTAAAGGAGGGAAAGGCACCCCAAAATGCAAAAATGTTTGTGGCAGTGCTTTTTGTGGTGGCAAGAAACTGGAAACTGAGTGGATGCCCATCAAATGGAGAATGGCTGAATAAGTTATGGCATATGAATGTTATGGAATATTATTGTTCTGTAAGAAACGACCAGCAGGATGATTTTAGAGTGTTATGGATAGACTTACATGAACTGATGTTAAGTGAAATGAGCAGAACCAGATCATTATACATGGCAACAAGACTATACAATGATCAATTCTGATAGATGTGGCTCTCTTCAACAGAGAGATGACTCAAACCAGTTCCAATTGTTCAGTAATGAAGAGAGCCATCTACACCCAGAGAGAGGACTATGGGAACTGAGTGTGGATCACAATGCAGCATTTTCACTCTTTCTATTATTGTTTGCTTACATTCTTGTTTTTTCTTTCTAGATCTGATTTTTCTTGTGCAGCAAGATAACTGTATAAATATGTATGCATATGTTAGAACCGACATATATTAACATGTATTGGACTACCTGACATCTAGGGGAGGGGGTTTGGGGAGGAAGGGAAAAATTTGGAACATAAGGTTTTGCAAGGGTCAATGTTGAAAAATGTTTTGTAAATAGCTGTTGAACTGCATGTTTAACCTGTATTGGATTACTTGATGTCTAGGAAGGTAAGAGGTGAGGAAATGGGGAAGGAGAAAAATTTGGAACAAAAGGGTTTTGCAAGGGGTAATGTTAAATATTGTATGTTTACATGTACTTTGAAAATAAAAAGCTATTTAAAAAAAAAAGAATTGGAAGTTGGAGTGATGCCCATCAACTGGGGTGTGGTTGAACAAGTAGTGGTATGTGACTGATGAAATTCTATTGTGCTATATGTTATATAAGTGAAGGGGATGGTTTCAGAAAGACTGAGGAAGACTTAATGAACTCAAACTAAAGTAAGCAGAACTAGGAAACACTATATACAGTAAAGATAATCAAATGTGAAATCATTAACTATTTTGATCAATACAATGATCCATGATAATCCCAAAGAACTCAGAGAAAAATGTTGTCTCCCTCTAAAACGAGAACTGGACTCAAAACAAATTGAAGCATATTTTTTAAATTTTTTCTTGTGGATATATTTTGCATGACTTTTTATGTATCATGATTGTCATATTTCTTACCTCTTAGTAGGTGGAAGAAAAGAGAAAACTTAAAACTGATGTCCAGAATAATGCATCACACGGTCATTATCTTTTATGGATGGATACATAACAAATTCCTGTATTACAAATACAATCCCCTCCCCCACCCATAAGAAGTGACCAATTTAAAAAAAAAAAAATAAAAAAGGCAACCAATAAAATATACAGGAATTGAATGATTGCTCACAATTACCCAATTGAGGAAAAACTCATGAAAAACATTTTTAACAGATTATACCAAATCATCAAGACTCAAGCAACAATTTCCTCCTCACCCCCCAAAAACAGAAATCAGCAGGAAAACCAAAAGCATGGGGGAAAGAAGAGATATATATCTTGACATCTCATCTGCTAATGAAAGGTATACTAAGGCTGTAATAGGTTAATTCAACTAGAGCAAGCAGTTACTTCCTTCATTCATTTGTACAATAGCCTGCAAAACATCCAATATAAAAGAAAAGCAGGTAAGTCAGCATTGTGTCATAAGATGATTTCTATATAAACTCTACTGAACAAGATGAAAGATGTAGAGAAAAAAATAGGATGGCCAAACCCTATTTCTTCCCTATTTCTTATTGCTTGATCCTCACGACGAGGTGACAGAATTGTTATTACATATGAATTCTGTCAAAAGAAGAAATAAATCCTTAGAAAAGTTCAGTCACATTCCCATAATAATCAGTGTCAGAGACAATATCAAAACCCAAATATCTACTGAACTCTAAAACCTATCTTTTTTAATACATACCACATCAACAATAAAAAATGTGAAAGAAATGATATAAAGGAGATTGTCAGAGAAATGTGATTAGAAAAGATAGAACATGAAGCAAAAGCAAAGGATATCTGATATACAACTCAAAAACAGTATCCCTAGTGTCAAGAGATCTTGATAAAGATCTACAGAGGATTTATGGCAAGATAAAATATGGTCTCACAGAATAAGATGGTTTGGACAGATTGGAATCTTCGTGAGATCAAAGATGTATCAAAATGCTTTTTAATGTACCCTTTTCACCCCATATATAAAACTAATATAACCCATTACTAATGATTATGTCATTTTTTTTCTATTATTTCCCATTGTCATTATCTTGTTCATAAAATTAACACCATAAAATGAAAACCAATCTGCTGTTTTTACATAGTTTCCTCCATCTCGCTATCAATATATTTAAAGGGCAAGTCACTTTACTTTTTTAAATCCTCAATCCTCCCATCTTTAAAATTAGGACACTCTCCTAACAAGCATTTACTATACTAAGTATAGCCAGGCACTTTGCTAAGTATAAAAAAGAGAAAACACAGTTTTGCCTTCTCCTCCTTTATGGAAACAGAACATACAGATAACTAGAATATACAGAATAAAGAGACATGTGTATGTATATGATTACATATACAGTTAAGAGAATTTTAAGATGCCCAAAATTATCTTTATTCTGAGACCTTTATACAAGGTAAATTTAACTAATCTAGTTGTCAAGGACATCAGACTTTTAATACTATAATAAACACTTCTATCATAGACATATTCTAATAAAAACAAAAAATCACATACTTTCTTAAAATTGGTCCAGAAGTAGAACTATGTAAAGCACAAGTAGACATCCTGGAGAATCCACAATGTTTTGTTAAGCTTGATAATTCCAATCATTTGTGATCTTACCACAGTTCATTTACATGTTTTTCCTCCCTTTAACATAATGTAAATTTGAAAAGAGGTAATGTTTTGCTTTGTCTATGAACATCCAATGTTTACTAATGTATGATACTTAGTAGGAATGTCATAAAGTGTTTGCTAAACTGGATAGAATTGAAATATAAATGTTTGTCACAATGCTTAAGAATTAGCCAGATTAAATATGTTAAAGTTCTATAGGGTTTGTCAGAGAAAAATTAAATGTGATAAAGAGATGCCTATAAACTGAAAATCTCAATTGAATATTTATTCTAAATGCTGAAACACTGCAAAACTCATATGGCATCACCAAGCATTCAAAATGCCTGTATCATATACAAAAGTATCCCATTCACTCAACAAAAGTTTATTCTATTACTATAAGCAAGTAAAACTCTATGAAAGCTCTAAAGATAAGAAAGACAGGACTATGCCCTCAAAAACATTATAATATAGATTTTTTTTTTGAGGATCTTTTTGAGGTAAACAAATTCTTTTATGATCTGTGATGAAAAAATAAGTTTTCTTCAGAGCATTTGACAGGAAACTATTAATTACAGATTACACAGACTTGGTGGGGAGGGGCAAGTAGTAACAATTGGGGGAAAAATCAGAAAAGCCTTTTAATAGCTTCTGTTTATAGGCAGGACATCTAACATTCTCCAAAGGAAAAAACAGATGAGTCCTGATTTTTTTTGGTAACTTGCAAGCTTGCCACAAGTCTATCACCTATGATAGATATGAAGTTATACTTTTTTCTTAGTTCACATTACATATATATATATATATATATATATATAAAAGAGAGAGAGCATCTCCCAATACCACAAGAAAACCTTACTGGAGATTAAAAAATTTTGAACTTGGAAACTCAAGAGCTTAATTAATGTTTTTCAGTCACTAAGAAGATATGTAAATAGGGGCTTCAGAATAAAGTGCAGATCAATAACTAAAAAGCATTCGTGAACAGGATTTGTACATATAGAGCACCGTTTAGGATACAAGACGCTTATAAGAAGTACAGTGAACCAGAGATGGAAAGTTTTCACAATGAAAATTTGTGGATCTAATTATGAGGGCCAAATTTAAAATAGAGATAGAGATCAACTGGAATAAAGATCTCAGATAGGGATTCCTTTTTATTTTCTTTCTCATCCTTTGTTTTTATTAGCATAGTGCCTTGTACATACTAAGCCTTTGAACATTTGCTAAATTTGTAGACCCCGTCAAATACAGTAGAGTAAAAGGCACAAGAATGGGAAAAAAGTATAGTTGTAGATAAATAAGCCCAGTAGATCATGACAACATTTTAGAAAGAAATTAAATACTGTTATACTTCCTCAAGATGAAATGAGAAAAGCATAATAGCCAAATTCTTTCACAGGACTCCACAAAGAATGAAAATGACCTCAATCAGGAGAAAGGGAGGAAGATAACAGAAGCAAAACAGGAAAAAATTATTAGAGGCTAAAGTATTATTAAATATATGGATAGATTGAAAGAGGAGCTAGGTTGCTCTGTCAATCAAGGCATCACAAAATATATCCCCAGTCCCAATGGGGTCAGGCAATTGAAAAATGTTCCTCTGAATATTTTTAATATTTAGACTAGCTTCAATTTTGAAGAAATAGAATTAGCAAGTCCTATTCCAACAATCATTGCTTAAGTACTGTCTTCTCTTTGAAATTCCTTGACCTGTAGGTCTTCAGAACCTTTCAACACATTTCTTAAAATACTAGTTCAGTGAGCTTCACAAAATATACAGTGGAAATAAATAAAGATGAAAATCAACTTAGGTCAATTGAGAGTTCTAACTGGCATGCCACCCTTCTATCCTGAACATCCTCAAAAGGCTCATAATTTACAGCTCAAAATAACAACTCAAGGACAAAGGGAACAATCAAAATAGGATCAAAGGATTCAGAGCTGGAAAGGCCAGATTATCTAGGCCACCTCTCACTCTGCATCCCCAGTGTGCACATAGGAACTTGCTAGTATATAATACTTAAGACAAATAATCAGTAAACAAGAATAGGATGGAAGAGTAGACTTGGGATGGATATTGCCATCCATATCTAGAGAAAGAACTATGGAGACTGAATGTGGATTGAAGCATAGTATTTTCACCTCGTTTCTTTGTTTCCTTCTTTCCATTGCTTCCTCCCCCCCCCCTTTTAGTCTGATTTCTCTTGCACAATGTGACAAATATGAAAATGTTTTAAATGACTGCACATACTTAACTGCATATATTAGGCTGCTTCCTGTCTTGGGGAGGGGGGAAGATATGGGATGAAGGGAGAAAAATTTGGAACACAAAGTTTTTAAAAATGATGAAACTATATATTACGCAGAAAGACATGGAAAGACTTACATGAACTGATGCTGAGTGAAATGAGCAGAACCAAGAGATCACTATACAATTCAAGAACAATACTGTATGAGGATGTATTCTGATGGAAATGGATATCTTTGACAAAGAGAAGATCTAATTCAGTTCCATATGATCAATGATAGACAGAAGCAGCTACACCCAGAGAAGGAACACTGGGAAATGAGTGTAAACTGTTTGCATTTTTATTTTTGTTCCCAGGCTATTTTTACCATCTGAATCTAATTCTTCCTGTGCAACAAGAGAGTGTACGGTTCTGCACACATATATTGTATCTAGGATATACTATAACATAGTTAACATATATAAGACTGCTTGCTATCTAGAGGAGGGGGCAAAGGGAGAGAGGGGAAAAGTCGGAACAGAAGTGAGTGCGAGGGATATTGTTGTAAAAAATTACCCAGGTATATGTTGTCAATAAAAAGTTATAATAATAATAATAATAATAATAATAATAATAATAAAGAAAACTATGTATTATGTATGTATGTGATATAAGTATTTATTACATAGTTTTGAGGTTTTTTTTTTAAAGTAAACTGTGAAATGAACATTTATGATCTTAAATTATTGAATCTTATGTTGTGTTGTATATATGGAAATAATATTTTTTTGGTCTTTTTATATTTAAGTTCAAAATAACTTTTTTTTAAAAAAAGTAACAAGTTAATGAAATAAAGTGCTATATCACTGACAGTGTTTATTAGAGAAATACTAAAATGATTCAAGGGATAGTATAAAAGACAAATTTCTGCAAAGCTACTGAGTAAATAAAATTATCAAGAATTAAGAGTGGGTGAGGGTACAGGTCAATCATGTTTTCAGAGGAAAGGATAAGTAACAAATGCTATCAATGTGCCTCATTGGTTACCACGTAAAGATCTGGAAGTAATTCCCCAGTTAATAATCTTCTCCAGAGGATTTACAGGGAAATATGAACAAAACATGATACAGTATTAAAAGTGGATGACTTGGGATATTCACCACTGGAGGGAGCACCCATAACACATCAATAAGATCACCGACAATGACATATGAAGGTACAGACTATTGATTCAGGAACAATCCTCCTCTATGATCCTGGGAAATTCACCAAAATGCCCTAAGTCTCTATTTACATACCTGTTTATGTTTTTTGTTTGAACAAAGGGATTCAGCAATACTAAATGGTTTCTGGGATCATTTTGTGCCCTCAATCTTTTATCTTTTCCCATTAAAATCCTTCACCAACATCTAAAAGTAGACAAAGGTTTTATTTTTAGACTAGCCCAAACCTACATCTCTCAAGACTTCTTAATAAATGATTATATTTTCATTCAGTAAGAAACAAATACACAGGTGGTGTGAGAAAAATAAGGGATGAGAAAACAAGGGTTTCCAACAGAATCATGGAGCAAAAAAGCTTAGAGAGTGCTAAGGCAAAAGAGAATTTGAATAGGTAGATATTGTGAAAGGAACAGGAACAGAAAGAGCATCCGGAAATCTAAAGGTAGATGAAGTATGGTCTTTAATATTCTTCATGAAAAGCTTTAAGTAAAATCTGGAAAATAATTAAATGCAGAGTGTATTAGAGCAGGGAATTCAAGGTAACAGAGAGGTTGTGGACTGAGGTAAACTAGAAGGATGTTAGTATACTTGACAGAAATAGGGAAGTTAAGTTAGGTTGAGGGAAGGAAGATAGTGAGTTCTGTTTCAGACATGTTAAGTTTCAGATGTCTATGGAATATACAGTTTCAAACGTCCAACAGTCAGTTGATATAGAACTCAGGAGAAACTAGGGTTGTATGTTTAATAGTATCTGCATGAAGATGATAATTAAACCTATGAAATTTGTCAAGTCCCCTAATTTTGAGTAAAGAGAGTAAATTTACCCCAAAGTACTATAAAAATGATTCTTGGAACATTTCTTGACATCTCAAGGATATAAATGTGGCATACAAAATGTCTATATTATTTCAATGACAATTTTTTTTTATTATGTTATCAGGTGTTTTTTTTAAAAATATGGCACATGCCAGTATTTCATAAGTAGTCAATACCAAAACTGCTCTCAACACAAATAAAGATATTGACTCGAAATAACACTCAGAAAGAGAAACCAAGCAAGCATATATCAAGTACCAACTAATTCTTCAAGCAGAAAAATTTACATGTAAAGTCTATCAAATATTTAAATACACTAATTAATTACAAAATAATGCAAGCACCCTTTCAATTTCCATTGATGAGGCAGATGAATCTAAAACCAAAAGTAAGGAAGAATTTAAAAAAAACAGCTAGATGAAGATTATTAATTATTTCTACAAAACTATCAAAACAACAAAAAGTAGCAACACAGAAAAATACTCATTAAAACAAGTTGGATTTATACTACAGATATGTAAGATTGCTTCAACATTAGGAAAATATTCATCATGATAAATGATAAACAAAATACATCATTCACTTACATGAAAAATATTGAAGAGAATAATATGAAAAAACTTTTCCAGAATATGGATAAAAAATATTTAACTAAAATTAAGAGTTGACATTTTCAATGGAGGAGTGCTGGATACTTATCCATCAATTTCAGATTTTACAATCAAATGTCTTTAATAATATTTGACATCATACTCAATTCTAGCTACAATAAGACAAGAAAAAAGAAATTAAGTAGCACTTCTCTTGTGCCAAGCTTTATTCCCTTAATAGATAGTATAACTTAGGAAAAGAGGACAATTATTAAAAATTAATAGAGGCAGTCAAGTAGCAGGATATAAAACAGCTTCACAAAAATTACTAGCATTTGTTTCTTTCTAAAAAATAAACCAGAAAGATAAAAATTTTATTTCAATGAAATTACCAAAATAAAAACATTTAAAGTCTGAAACTTTACCTGCACAGGACTTAAACTCCATTACAAAACATCAGTTAAAAAAAAAAAAAAAAGAAAAGAATCAGTAAGATTTTCCTGATGTAATTATGCCAATATGATACTACTTTAACTGAGATACAGATTTAACTCCAAATCATATCATAAAAGAAAAATTTGAATAGAATTAGGAAAAATATTACAAAATGTTATATCTACCTAAACTAACAGAATCTACCAGGAGAGATTTTTCATTCAATAAAAATCCTTCAGAAAACTTTAGAGCAATTTGATAGAAAAAAGTTTTAGCCAGGATAATTACAAAAAATTTTAAATTAAATGAATTTAAAAATTACAAGAGAATACAAGGTGAAACCTTTTATACCTTTGGATAGAGAAGAAACTAGTGCCTAAATAGAGGATCAAAATTGTAATTTTAGTGATATTTTAAATCTTCTGCATGAACAAAATCAATGCAATTAAAATCAAAAGCTCTGGATTGGAAAGGAATCTTTGCAGCAAAATTCTAATACAATAAAGAATTGAAACAAATTCACAGCAAGAACCCTAATAAATAAGTGGTCAACATATAAAAAAAATTATTCAAAATTATAAATCAATGTCAGAGAGGAGGCATAGAACTTAGGAGATGTTGTAAAGGTAAAAATGAAAAAAAATTATGAAGTTTATCATACCTGTTCAAATGGTAATCTTTACTACTGGGTTTTAACCCAAGAAAGTTAATAACAAAAACAAAAACAAAAAATTAAAAACAAACAAACAAACAAACAAAAAAAACCACAAAATATTCATACTAGATTATTAGTAATTTTAATAACCTTTAACTAGAAAATGGCTTTTAAAAAGTGCTATATCAATATAATGGAACATTATTAATAGGAATTACTAATAAGAATTACAGAAGTATAGTAATATTTTATAAACTGATAAAGAATATCACAACGCACAGTAACAACAATGAAGATATCTCTAAAAAACAAATGAATTCAGGTCAAATATATTGGCCAATCTTCATTCTAAATGAGTATGGTTAAAGTATACTTCCTGTGTTAAGAAATGCTAAATTTAAAAGTCAAATGTTACATGTACTATAAATCATAATCTAAGTTAAAGTTTTATGCTTACCTGCTTTTTATGAGAAGACACTATGGAGGGAGGAGTTGTTCATTGGGAAATGATGTATCAAAACAAAATGTATTCCTGAAAGATGTGCAAACAAAATACATGCCCAATAATTGGAGAATAACTGAGTGAACTGTGGTATATCACCATAGTGGAATATTACTATGTATTAGGGAAAAAAACAAATATGAATAGTTCAAAGTAACACAGAAAGATTTGAGCAAAGTGATACCAAACAAGGAAGCAGGGAACTAAGAAAAGAATATGCAATAAGGTAAATCAAGTCAATACAGAGCAATAAGCAAATGGTGGTAGAATGTATTCAGTGCATGGAAGCAGTTCAACAGAGAAAAGAAACTGAAGGAAGAAAAGCTTCATAGGAGAGATGGCACTAGCACTCAGTCTTGAAGGAGTAAAACAATTTCAACAAGCAGAGATGCATGATGTCCAATCCAGACATGGGTAATGATGCCCTCCTTAAACAGAAGGTAGAAGATCAAAGAACAGAAAATAGTCCACGAAGTTCCCATTAAAGGAAATAGCAGACTAAAGGGGTGGGGTGGGGAGAGAAGATATGATAGTTGTTTTCAAGTATCTAAAAGGCCCTCACACACAAAGGGTTTAGATTTGTTTTGTTTGCCCCACACTTCACATTCTTCATAAGGTAGAACTAGATTAAGGTTACAGAGAAATACATTCAGATTTGTTAAAACTTCCAAATGTTTAGCTATTAAAAACTGAAATTGCCTGCCTCAAGAGGTAATAAGTTCTCATTCACTAAAGATCTTTAAGCAAAGGTTGAATAGTCACTTCTTCATTTTTCTATAGATGTTATTTCTAAAGTCAAGTATGGGTTGGTTTAATTGATTTCCAGGATTCCTTCCAACTATGACATTTTGATATTCTGAGCTAACTGTACCACGAGGAATGGCAAATATGAAGAATTACAAAAAAAAAAAAAAAAAAAAATTGGGGGAGATTTATTTAAACTTAGAGTGAAAAAGCAGACCCAAAAGAAATATAAACATCATGTCCACAACAAAATCATGCACAAAATGCTAAGGATAACAAAAATCACATTAAATACAATTGACATTGTTCCAATCTATTAAAAAAAAAAGTAGAACATAAAAAAGCTTATGTGAAACCATAAATTTCTATTATATTCTCCTTTTAAAAATCAGTATTACTTTCAAAGCTGTCTTCTGCTTATTGATGTTTTCTTCTTAATTTTCTTCTCTTAATCCCTATGCATTTTAAAAAATGCTTCAGATGCTTCCTTTTCTTTGGCAACACTATCACTAGTCTTGTATTTCCTCCCAAATATCATCCTCAATTGATAAAAAGAAAAACAAAACCAATGTAACCAATACTAGTCAAGCAAAGCAAATTCACGCTCTGGCAGTGGCAAAAAATCAGTTTCTTATTTCACTCTCTATTAGGATATGAGCAGCATGCTTCATCACTGGTCCTAGAAGGATCGTCTTACTACATCAAGGGCCAAGTTCCTATCAGATGCTACATCAACCAATCAAATCATTTCATGATTTTCTCCAAGAATAGGACTAAAGAAGCTGGAATTTAGGATTTAAAAAAGGTGTGGTGGCTATAGATAAGTCAATGAGGCAAGGGATTCAAGAATAATGGACAATATAGAGTTGAATTGGTTCACCAATCAAGATCAAGATCATAATAGCCTTTCTACACCTCAGGAGAGAAACTCAAAAACAAAAAGAAAGATTTGAGGACCAACTTCTAGTGATAACCCTCTCCAAGTTAAAGGACAATAGTTAAAGGAACAATGGACTGGAAATCTTAAAAATATGACTGTAAATCATGCCTTTGCTACTTATTGCTTACAAGATCTTGGACCACTATGACCTCTAAGCCTCAGTTTCCTCATCTGTAAAAACAAGGTTTAAGCTAAATGAAGCCTAAGCTCCTTTCTAGCTTTAAATGTTATGATTTTTGGATGATAAATATACATAATTTATTGCTAAATCCATACTCAAAGCATTTCAAGCTTGGTAATTCTTTTTAGAGCTTATATGTATGGGTTTAGTGAAGTTTGCAAAAACACAGGATCAGTTCCAAACTACAACAAAAAACTACAAAAGTAATTTAAATTTAAAAATTATAATGGTAGTGCTCTCGTTTCGACAGATTAGCCAAAGATTAGCATGGCCCCTTTGCAAAGATGACCCACAAATTCATTAAGCATTCTATATATTAAAAAAAACAAAACAAAACTATACTTTTGAAAAAAAATATTTTTATACAAGCTACTGAATTTCTTTTCTTATTCTTCAGGGAGTGATACTACTTGGAAGTCATGTTATTTGAATGCTGAAATGGCCAAAAATCAATAAGAAAAACTAACTGATATTTCTGTAACATTTTAAGATTTGTAAATTATTTTGCAGATTTATCTCATTTGATCCTCCAAATAATAGCAAAATCTACGAGGTAATTTTTATAAGTTAATACAAAAACTTTAATGATTTGTCCATAATCACAATGCCAGAATTCAAACATAGGTCTCTTCTTTTTGGGGTTTTGCTTTTTTATCAGGGGAGAGCATGAACATGGCAGTTCTCCACTGTCATAAATTAAATAGTCAAGAGTTTCCTGCCTTTGAGGAAATAAGAATCCAGAAAGGATAAGTATCTTCTTGGTGACACCATCATCATGATAATGCAATCATTATATGATAAGCATTAAGGTGTCTCCTAACTTCAAGTCCTGTATTTGACTGAAATATATCATCAACAAAAAATGAAAGAAAAACAGCATAAAGACTATGATGAGAAAAAATTGGACAATAAAATTGGCCCATCATATGGCAAAAACATGTAGCAATAATTGATGGAAAACCAGTCACTTGCTTTCAATTGGAAGCAAAGAAATATCAATATATTTGGAAGGTTCCCTTTCTCCCCCAAAATGGCTTATGATAAAGAATGCATGAAAAGATATACTAAAAATAAAGTCTCACAGAATAAAAAATTATGGATAGACTATAATCTGTACTGATAAGAGATTACAATGAGATTACAAATTCATCCAACAATTGAAATCAGGTAAGGGAAAAATTATTTCAAGTCTTTAGTTTACAACAATTCAGTTGTATTGCCCCTGAAAACACTATACAACATGCATACATGTATAAATATGAACATATATGCATAAGTATCCATAAAAACATCAATCTTCTGTTAGTGGTTACCTTTACATGGGCTACTTCTCTACCTTACTTGACAAGAAACATTTCATTTATCTATATCTGAAGATCAAATAAGCAACTGTCATAATGCTATTCATGAATAAAATATAAAAAACTCACAAGTGAGTTTTTAAAAAAGGCTTAGAAACATCATTAAAGAAATTCAATAATGACCCATTTCACTACTACTTCTAAATAGGAGTTACTAGATAGATGACATCTCTAACAATCAACATAGTACTATCTTTACAAAGGTTTTTCTCCTTGTTAACAGAAACCTAGAAACTGATCCTTCATTCCTTAGATTAGAGATATGAATTTGATATGTGGGTACAGGGGAATTGTGTTAGTTTACAATATCCAAAAGTATAAGCAATATCAACAGCATTCAATAATAAAAATTGAGCTCCAAAACATAACAGACAGAAATGGAATGAAGATTAGGAAATGTAAGCAGCCAAGCTGGTTTAAAGATATCAACTACTTATTGTTTTTATATTCTTATCAACTATGCTTGAAAAATTAGACTATAGGAAATTAGTTATCAGAGAAAATTTAAATATAATTTATGTGAAGTAATCACACTTATGAAATCACAAATCCTTAAAGTGCTAATGACTTAATGTAAATAATTACTATTAATTGGATACTAAAGAACTATATTTACTTCCCTGCATTCAAAAGTCCTTATCTTCATAAAGTTAAGTTCATATCACTTAAAAAAAAATTATTTAAGAAATAATATTTTTAATATCATTTATGGCTACAAATATGCAAGGCTACTTCACAAAGAACTCACTGCAATAACCAAGACAAGTAGCAGGCTAAGTCAAACTTTCCTTAGTTGACTATATGTAAAGAAATAAGACTACATATATAGTAAGACTTTATACTTTATACTAAATTTAAGATATCAGTTTATTTCACATCTTTTCAAATTCTTATATGAAGATGTGTAATACACATATCAAAAGCCATAAATTCCCTAAACATGCCTGAGTTATTTTGAATCTTGAAAAACAAAATTTAGTTTTTTTCCTCTTAAGGAAAATAATATCAATAAAATTAGATTCCCTGACTTCGAAACTTAATTTAGTGTGACAAGATTTAAGTTATTTTGATTTAACAACCTGTAGTTATTACTAGTTCCCTCTTACCTTCAATAATTCCTTGCAGCTGTCAAGGCCAATATCCACAAGAATGCCTTTCACTTTTTTTCGAACCTTCCTAATATTATCAAGATTTTCAACAGGAATTTGAAACATTGTGACTTTCCTAAAGCAAAAGAAAAACAAACAAACAAACAAACAAGAATATGATAAGTACATTATCACTAAGAGGTTTTATTTCTCTGCAATTATTTTAAAACATGCTTATTGTGATCTGAACTTCTTAAAAGATAAATAAGAAAAACTTCTCTTTGTAGCCATAATATCTAAAGTTATGAGTAGAAAGATGCGTTAAATAATTAACAAAGTACATGAAAGGAGTAATAAAGAAACTGCTACTTGTACTCCCAATAACTTTAAAATAATTACAATATATTACACTATTCTTATGTAATAAGTGTAATGCTTTTTACAATCATTCTCCAATATGGATGAACTCTGGATAAATAGCATAATAAACATTTTGTTATAATAGCTGTACTTTGTCTATTCTGAAACAGAAAAACTATATTTAAAAGGTTTTTTAAATGACTTCTATATTTAAGTTTTATTTTAAAAATTGTCAGATTATGGGCATATAACTACACTGTTGAATTATGAAGTAGTCCAACCAAACCAGGCAATTTAGAATCATATATATTTAAAATGTCCATATTCTTCTTCAACATAGAGAAAAAGCTAATCCAATTCCAATTGATCAATGATGGACAGAATCAGCTACATCCAGAAAAGGAACACTGGGAAATGAGTATAAACTGTGAGCACTGTTTTGTTTTGTTTTTCTTCCCAGATTATTTTTAGCTTCCGAATACAATTCTTTATTTGCAACAACAAAATTCGGTTCTGCACATATATATTGTACCTAGGATATACTATAAAATATTTAATATGTATGGGAATGCCTGCCATCTAGGGGAGGGGGTGGAGAGAAGGAGGGGAAAAATTTGGAACAGAAGGGAGTACAACGGATAATGTAAAAAAAAAAAAAAAAAAAAAAAATTACCTATGAATATGTACTGTCAAAGAAAATGTTATAATTATAAAAATAAATAAATAAATAAAATGTCCATGTTCTTGACCCAGAAAAAAATATTCATATAACTTTTTTGTAGTATAAAACACTGATAAAGTAAATACCCACTGAATATAGAAGGAATAAACATGTGGCAAATGGTTTACATATACATAGGAAACTATGAATAAGTAATCTAGGAAAACATGGGAATTGCTTCAGAACCAAAACACCAATACACAACAATTATAAGAACAAAACCCAAAATTTATGACTTTGTGAAAGAGAACTGCAAAACTACAATTCCTTTGTAAGGACTGTGTGTGGAAGATTGTATCAGAAGTTCTCAAAGTTTGATTGAATCCTGAGGCCTACCCTCAAACCATTTGGGGGAAGTGGGAGAGGAGAAGGGGGTCTTAGAAATCAAAATTATTCCCATATCAATACTAGAACATTTTATGTCTTTTAAATTATGCCTCTTTTTAAAAGCCATATTCTGTGTATGAGGCTAGATTTTCTTCATAAACATAAATTCAAATAATTTCTCAACAGATTAAATGTATAAGTGAATATGGGAATCTAGCTATGTTCTATTAAGCTAGCCATTAAAAGAAATTTGCAAAATTATGTAAAATAATATAAAATCTCACTATTTTTGGGAAATAGTTATTTTTATAAAATTATTTAGGTTAACATGTATTGTTATTTAAATTACTTATTGAATATTTTTAAATTTTATAAGTTTTAATTCTAAATAAATGGTAAATATTGATACATATAACAGAAGTATGTTGGAGTCAGCCTGAACCAAAACTAACTTTTCAGTGTGAAAATTTATCTCAGAAATCAGTAAACAGGACTGTCAAGATTTGATCAATTGCTTTGTCTAAACAATCACTATCAGAAAAAATGTTAGCTGGTACCATTTCACGCTTCTCAGATTAGCTAAGATGACAAGAAAAGATAATGATGAATGTTGGAAGGGATGTGGGAAAATTGGGACACATGCACTGTTGGTAGAGTTGTGAACTAATCCAAACATTCTGAAGAGCAATTTGGAACTATGCCCTAAGGGCAATAAAACTGTGCATACCTTTTGATACTGCAGTTTCTCTACAGGGCCTATATCCCATAGAAATCATAAAAAAGAGAAAAGGACCCACATGTACAAAAATGTTTATAGCTGCCCTTTTTGTAGGGGCAAGGAACTAGAAACTGAGTGGATTCCCATCAGTTATGGTGTATGAAAGATATGGAATATCTTTCGGTCAGAAATGATGAGCAGGCTGATTTCAGAAAAACCTGCAGACTTATATGAATTGATGCTACCTGAAGTGAGCAGAACCAAGAGAACATTAACTAACACTGGACACAGTAGTTACAAGATTATGGGATCATCAACTGATGGACTTGACTCTTTTCTCTTTTTTAATTGAAGTTTTAAATTTTCTTCTTCTTCCTTTTTTTAAATTTTTTTTTTATTTTTTTGCTGAGGCAATTGGGGTTAAGTGAATTGCCAAGGGTCACACAACAAGGAAGTGTTAAGTATCTGAGACCAAATTTGAACTCAGGTCCTGCTGAATTCAGGGCTGGTGCTCTATCCACTGCGCCACCTAGCTGCCCCTGAAGTTATTTATTTTCAATATATGCATGGATTTTTCGACACTGACCCTTGAAAAACGTTGTGTTCCAATTTTTCCCCTTCCCCCCACCCCGGATTGCAAGTTAAACACAGTAAAAAAATATTAAATCCAATATAGGCATACATATTTATACAATTATCTTGCTGCACAAGAAAAAAATCAGATCAAAAAGTAAAAAAAAAAAAAGAAAAGAAAAGAAAAAAAAAAGAAAAAGAAAAAGAAAAAAGAAAATTCAAGCAAATCACAACAAAGAGTGAAAATGCTATGTTGTGATCCACCCTCAGTTCCTACAGGCCTCTCTCTAGGTGCAGATGGCTCTCTTTATCACAAGAACATTGGAACTGGCCTCAATCATCTTATGGTTGGAAAGAGTCCAGTTCATCAGAACTGACAGTTGCATAATATTGTTGGTGTTACTAACATTCAGAAAGATAACTATGGAGATCCAATGTGGATCAAAGCACAATATTTTCACTATGTTGTTGTATGTTTTTTTTTTCCTTCTGACCTGATTTTTCTTGTATAGCATAACGAATGTGGAAATGTTTAGAAGAATTACACATGTTTAATCTATATCAGGATTGCTTGCTGTCTTGGGTAAGAGGAAATAGAGATGAGAATTTGGAACACAGGATTTTGCAGAAGTGAATGTTGAAAGCTATCTTTGAATACTAAAGAGGGGAAAGAGACCTGTATGTGCCAAAATGTTTATGGTAGCCCTTTTCGTAGTGGCTAGAAACTGGAAGATGAATGGATGTACATCAATTGGAGAATGGTTGGGTAAATTATGGTATATGAAGGTTATGGAATATTATTGCTCTATAAGAAATGACCAGCAGGATGAATTCAGAAAGGTTTGGAGAGACTTATATGAACTGATGCTGAGTAAAACAAACAGAACTAAGAGATCATTATACACCTCAACAATAATGCTGTATGAAGATATATTCTGATGGAAGTGGATATCTTCAACATAAAGAAGATACAACTCACTTCCAGTTAATCAATGATGGACAGAAACAACTACACCCAGACAAGGAACACTGGAAAGTGAATGTAAATTGTTAGCACTACTGTCTATCTACCCAGGTTACTTATACCTTCAGAATCTAATACTTAACGTGCAACAAGAAAATTGGATTTGCACACATATATTGTATCTAGGTCATATTGTAACATATGTAAAATGTATGGGATTGCCTGTCATCTAGGGGAGGGAGTAGAGGGAGGGAGGGTAAATTTGGAAAAATGAATACAAGGGATAATGTTATAAAAAAAATTACTCATGCATATATACTGTCAAAAAAATTTTATAATTATAAAAAATAAATACATAAAAAGAAAAAAAAAAGAAAGCTATCTTTGCATGTATTTGGAAAAATAAAATACTATTAGAAAATTAACAAACCAAAATAATGTGTGTTGGTCTTAAGATTTTCTCTCCTCAGAGAGCCAGCTAGGTGGTAAACATTTAGAATGCCCTTAAGATGTAATTTATAGAAACAACAATTTTGTAGAGAAAAAAGGGTCCTGAAACCAAAAAGTTTGAGAATTGGCAAGTGTTACACTATTCAAATTGTTGTTGCGCTGGTTATTTTGCTTAATTTCTGTTTCCTCTTTTTAGTCTGCTTCTAGGGACAGTTCTTTGGGAAAGACATAGAAGCTATGTATATGACGTAAATAGGCCTCAAGAAAAATTATAATTTTTAAAAAGAGACCAACTTTTATTAAAAACAGAAGTCAGAATCCTCATTTGCCACCACTATCTCTTCAAACTATAATCCTCTTATTCTCTTTCCTTTTGCAAAAAATTCACAGAAAAAGTGTCCTCACTTGCTTTTTTCACTTCCTTTACTCTCTTACTAGCTTTAGCTTCTTAATTCCTGTCAATTTGGGTTCTTATTTTACTCAACTGAAGATCCATCCCAAGTTATCAATGATCACTAACTGCAAGAGCAAAAAGATTTTCTAACTTCATCATTCTTAACCTCTCTGCAGCATGACAACTCTATGTTGGTTCTCATTGTTGCCTTCTCAGTCTCCTCTGATCATCATCCATATTGTGTCCTGTGGATCTTTGCCAAAATTCCTCTCCTCAGTTCAATTCTCACCTCTCCATCTTAGTGACTTAAAAAGGTACAACTATATTTATATACTTATTGGTATGAAAACACCAATTACCTACTAAACTTTTCAAATCTAGATGTCCCACAGACATCATACTCAACATGTTGGAAAAAATAAATTATCTTTATCCAAGAATTTCTTTATTTCTGTCAAAAGCACATTTATCTTTCTATCTACCCATAGTTCCCAATCTCCAAGGCATCTTCAATTGTTTAACTTCCCTTTATCCAAGCTGTTGTTACCCATGTTAATTCTACCTACAAAATTTTCCTCTTACCTGTCTCTTCTCCACTTACACCACTATCACCTTAGTTTTGGCTCTCATATCTGTTGATTTAATATTTATTTCTATCTTTCACATACATCTCTTTTCTGACACCTCGAACACTCTGGTACAGGCCCCCAGTATTTCAAACCTGAACTATGCAATAGCTAATAATATCCCTCTCTTCCCCATTCCAGATAATTATTTTTCCTCAACTGTCAAAGTAATCTCTTTACACAGATCTGACTGTGTTACCCTTCCCCTATTCAATGATCTCCATCACTTTCAAGATACAACAAAAAAAAGTTTGGTGTTCAAGTTGTAACTTGCCTCCTCATTCCTTTCTAGTCTCTTTAAATCTAACATTACTCTTCCTCTCCAACCCCCCCCTCCCAGTCCCACACTCTGTAATACAATGACATTGCCTTCTTGTTCCTATCTCCCAACTTCTGGGGCCTTTTCACTGGCTGTCCTCCATGTCTGAATGTTCTCCCTCTTCATCTGTCTTCTGCTTCCTTCAACTATCAGTTAAAATACCACCTCCCACAGGAAGCCTTTACTTATCCCTTTCAATTCTACTTTCTTCCTTCTGGTGATTTCTAACAACCTATATTACTGCTTATTCATACAGTGATTCAGATGTTGTCTTCCCCTTAGATCGTGAGGTTGAGAGAAGGAACTATCTTTTATGTTTTTTAGTATCCCCAGTGCTTAACAAGTGTCTAGCACATAGCCCACTATGTAAGGCTATGTTAATAAATGATGACTATTAAAATAACTGCCTAACCGGTCTTCTCTTCCCTCTTCAATTCGTTCTCTATTCAAATGGCAAAATTTAAAGGATAGGTCTGACCATATCATTCTCGTGCTCAATAAATTCCAGTGGCTCTCAAATACCTTCCAAATCAAATATAGACTCCTCTGTTTGGAATATACAACACTTACAATCTGTCTCCAATCTACCCTTTTAGCATTATAGCATTTTGCTTCATATTGTCTACCTTCCATCCAAAATATCCTTCTTGCTATTCTTTATCTCTAGTCTCTAACACTTCAGTTTGTCTCCCTAGTCTAGAATGCATTCCATAATCTCAACTTCTCATGGAAGAGGGAAGGAATACATTTAAATAGCGCCTCCTATATTCTAGGCACTACATGCTAAACACTTTAAAAATCTTTTCCTTAAAGCCCTGGTCAAACATCACATTCTTCAGTTTTTTAAATTCCCCAACTTGCTAATAATGTTCCACAACCCTTACCAAATTACCTTGTACATATATTGTATATATTTATATGTGTACATGTTGCCTTTTCAGGAAGAATGGGGGCTCCTTGATTGCAGGAGCTGTCATTTTTTCTTATATCCCCAACACCTGGAATACAGTAAGCACTTAAATGCTTTCACTGAAAATTTAATAAGATAGTGAAAAGACTTAGAATTTAGGCTTAGTATTGCCCTTTATTACTTAGCTAGATGGACTTGGGCAAGTTATTTTGCTTTTTTTAGTACTTGTTTCTTCATCTGACAAATCAGAGTAACTGTCCTACTTCCTTCACAGGTTGGTAGTGAGGCTCAAAAGAGGTAATATACTTGAAAACTCTTTTAAGACTATATATAAAGGTAAGCTTAAAACCATACACAAATTCATTAGTAAAAATTCAATTCAACTTTTAAGAAACATCTATTCTACCAAGTACAATACAGCTATGAACAAATTTTAGATGACATAGGTTTACATGAGGAATACACTAACATGATAGAGTTTAAAAGTTTATAAGTAGGAGCTTTCTAGCTCCAAAGTGTTTTCTTAACAGTTGCATTTAGGGGTAGCCAGGTGGCAGAATGGATAGAACACTCACACTGAAGTCAGGAGGACCTGAGTTCAAATCTAATCTTAGGCACTTAACACACTTAACTGTGTGACCCTGAGCAAGTCACTTAAGGCCAACTGTCTCAGGAAAAAAAAAAAAAAAGTGACATTTTAAGTATTTACATATATTATCAAAACTGATCCTCACAAATAACTGAGAGGTAGGTGCTATGATTATCCCCATTTTACAGATGAAGAAACTGAGGCAGATAAATTAAATGATTTGGTCAGGATCACACAAATAATAAAAGATGCTTATCTGGCTATATAAAAATTGTGAAGAGTCTTTACAAATAAACAAATAGAAAACTACATATTTTGAATAATTTTGAAGAACCTTGCTCAAACATTTTAATTTTATCTAGCATTTCCCATGAATTTGGAGAATGATATTTAAATATTGATCATTTTTCTCAATTAACTAAGAGCAATGGATACCAATAACATAAGAAAAACCAAAAGTGTAGTTTCTTTTGCACAAAGAAATGAGGAAATAACAATATCCACCATTTATAAAGCACTTTTAAGATTTACACAAAGGACTTTCGAAATATTATCTCATTTTGGAAATATATAGTTTAAACTTTTCATTTTCTACAGAGTCCATAAAGGTAAAGTGACTTGATCAAGCTTATTAAAAAAAATGTCTTACAGCTATGGCTAAAAATTCAGATAGCTTTCATGAGGTACTAGCTACAAGAGTTTTCAACCATACCTTATGTTCATATATTCCATGTTATCTATATCTTAAATTACTGTTAATAAGGCAAATGGGTTTTGGGATTGCCGTGGGTTAAAATAGGGAAAAAAATGTTTCACTGGTGTTATGAAAAAGCTAAAACCCATTATATGTTCATATCAACCCAGATTCAAGCCTCATTAATATGACCTGGAAATTTTGTTACTGGAATGTTTATATCATTACATTCTCACACCTGAGTGGTGCTTCCTGGGTTTTAAGACATACCTTAACTCCGCATTTATCTTATCAGTTTAAGAGCAAAAGCACATATCATAATTAAATTTTCTGGATACAAATACTTATCCTTTTTAAAGCATCAAAACATCAATTTAGTCTATCTACTCCACAAATCTTTCTAAAATATATTTCATAATTTTCTTTCTTAAAAAGCATATATAAAAACCATAATGTAATCTTTAAATGATGACACAGATTCATCATTATGATTATTAGTAGACTGTCCTACCAATGTCCTATTGGTATCTTTTGAATCAAAGCATGGAAATGAACACGGTCTTACAAACAGTCCCAAACAGCTAGGCTCCAAATTCTTGTTTCTTCCCTTTTGTCATCTTTCACATTTGCCAAATTGATTCATGACAAAAACAAAAACAAAAAAACCCTAAAATCTCCTGGTCTTAAGTATAAAACCTTTGAACAGCCCTGACAACTGAGTTGTCAGTGGTCCAGATGAATGCAAAATAAACAATACAGAGGAAGAGACCTGTTCTTAGCAGACCCTAAGGATGCTTAAAAATCTAATTCTAGTCTTTATTTCAATGTGAAAGAATACAGCACTTTAAAAAAAAAAAAAAAAAAACTGGATTATAATGATTTCAGTAATTAAACTGATGAATCATTAAGTAAATATTGTGCTGAAATGAAAAAAAAAATAAGTACTAGACTGGGAATCAAAAGATTTGTTCAATTCTTTGAAACATATTAGTTTTAATTCAGTCTTAGTATTTAGTATTAAGCATTTCTAGACTATTCATAATCATAATCTGCTTTTAGAAAAATAAGAGGAAAAATATAACAGAAGTCAAATTGGAATTATCATACTAAAAATTCACAACATTAAGGAATCCTGAACTCAACTTTTATTATTTTCAGACACTAATCACACAGCATATTAAGACAGTGGTTTTCTACACAATGTTCTCTATAAGAGAAAAATCTATTCACTGTACATTCAAATTTCCTAATGAGTTGACAAAAACCAAATCACTCTGGTAACTCCCCTTTGGTAAATTTCTTATTATTTATTCTCATGTAAATGACAATCAAACCTATAATTTCTGATAAAAGCACTAAAAATATCAACAAAATCAAATAAATATCTTTTCCCAACAATTAAAAGACAGCAAAACTTAAGAGATGCTCTTCTAGACCTTCTAGAATCATGAAGCCTTCAAAATCCACTTTAGAAGAAAATGATTTCATAAAACAAAATAAACGATTCGTATTATTTCTAAGTGTTGAGAACTTTTACTACCCATGGAATTGAAAAACTCCAAGGCAATATGAGGTCATCTAATTCAACATATAAGTGACCAAGAATTTCCCTTATAATGACCCTCCAACCTTTACCAAAGGGGGTCAGTCCCTGCAAGGTACACAAAACTGAATTACAGCCGTTTATTCTGTGTGACTTTGGCATCAGTTTCTTCATCTGTAATATAAGGAGATTTCCTGAAAAGAAAGTTTACTTTCCAGTTTTATACCTTATGATCCCACAGCTATCAAGTCATTAACCTATCTAGCAGAGCTTGGATTTTATATTTTTAGATAGGAATAAAATAACTTGCACTACAATGTACAAGGGAAAAGTACTTTGTAAAAATTAAAGTGCAACATAATTATCTCTTAAGTCACACTGCCACAAAACTGCCCAAGCAGGGAAAAAAAAATCCTTAAATATGAGAAGAGTGCTAAAAACCAGTTTTTTCAATAGTTTAAAAAAATTTTAAGGGAGAACTGCCAACTGTGTTCAGATCAGTTTCACATATTATAGTAAAAATTTCAAACAAGTGGGAAAAGCCGATGTCAATTTTTTTCCACTGAGATTTTGGAAAAACTACTAAGAAGATTTCCAACCATCCTCTGAAAATGTTTAAATTAATTAAGACACAGAACTTAACTTTTATATATAAGGCAAAGAGAATAACAGCATTATTCTCTTAGTTCAAAACTTAAAGTAGTGGCAAAATTAAAAACATTAATATTCAGTTTTGAATTAAAAAGTATCAATAACAAGTGTAGAGTTGAAATAATTTTGTCGTTTATATGCAAGTGAATGCTCCAAATAAATTTGGACATTTAGATTTCAATTTCTAATGAAATTACATTTCTTGGACTTTTATCTGAAACTTAGGCTTTTTTAAAAAGTCTCAGAGCATGTTTTAAAACATACTAAGAAAGATGTAAACAAAGAAAAGCATATTAATTCTGTGCACTTAGTAAAAGTGGGAAGTGAGACTTTAAAGTCACTTAATATTTACATAACAAGTGCGCTTTGGTATTCACTCTAGAAAATAAAATGAACGTATTTATAAGTTCATAATAAATGGTCCCAGCAGGTTTCACAGTTAACTTTTCTCCTTGAGGGAGGTAAGAAAATAAAAGGTAAATTTAATCAATAAAAAAAACAGGAAAGGAGTCTTTAGAACCTCGAGTCCTCGGAGTCTTCTTGGGATCCACCGAATTCTCTATACCTAGCTATCGCCCAAGGCTCCAAGCAGGATTGTTATTATTTGGGTTCTTAGCTCGCCGAGTCCGCAAAGCCGGCTCCCCGAGGGCAAGGAAACTAGGAAGACCGAGGATGGAGAATTGCCAAATGCACCCGGCTGCGGGAAGAATCCGAAGCCCAGGTGATCCCGGCCATCGTTTTTTCCGTCTCCTCTTTCCCCCGTTACAACGCCTCCTTAGCCCACGTGACTTCCCCCAAGCCGGACACGAGGGGTTAAGGGCACCGAGGAGAACGGAACGTTCTTGAGCCCCGGGGCCCCAAGGCTGCGCGCAGCAGGCGAGCAGTCCGGAGAACGTCCTCCGGATTCCCCGGCCGTGAGGTCACAATGCGGTTGCATCTGGCCCGGGAGAGAAGTGGAGCAGGGTGGGGGGCAAGGGGCGCGGGAAAATGCAGCAAACACAAAGTTCCCACTAACTAGAAGGCAATTTATGAGCAGAAGAGGTCCCAGCTCGCAGCTGGCAGCTCGCGCCCACTACAGTCCGTCAGATGGTCCCCGGTCCCACCCCGGACTGGGACGCGCCCGCCCGGCCCTTCTCCCCGCCCCCTCCGTCGAGGAGGTCGGGAAGGCGGTGCAGGCGGGCCTCCTAGCGATAGCAGCGCGCGCGCAATCAGACGGCGCGTCTGACAGAGTGTGCGGAGCGCGGCTTTTCTTTCCTCTCAGTGCAGCCTGGTCAGCAGACGCTACTGCGGGATGCTGCTGGCGACCACACTGTACCTACCGCTCAGCGCTGAAGAGGGAGCTCTTTTCCTCCTCCTCCTCCTTCTCCCGCCGCCGTAGCCGCCTCCTCCTCCTCCGCGCCTCACAATACCATCCAGACGCCTCCCCTCTTCGTCTCCCTGTCCTCCCCTCCTTTTCCTCCCTTCCTGCAGATGGGCTTCTCTCCTTCCACCCGACCTAATGCCGGAGGGCTGTGCAGGAACTCCAGTGCGGGCGGGACCCTCGGCGTCAACGCCCCACGCCTCCCCTGTGCAGGCAGGGACCCCCTCGGCGCCTCAACACAAATCCATCCCTAACAGCAATACTGT